>NW_020271429.1:700164-1099441 GCF_002803265.2 Melanaphis sacchari | reverse complement strand
AAAAAAAAAAAAAAAGCATACTAAAAAGTATTTTTAAATTATGTTTTTATTTTTGTATGATAGGTATATATTTTAAATATAAATAAAACTATAAGCACTTAAAAAGTAAAAAAAAAAAAAAAAATTAATTTATTTTAATTGTCTATGGTCAGCTAATATTTTGAACTTAAAGTTAAACACGAATCAGTAATACATAAAATGTAAGCGTAATTTAAATAAATATATTAGGTACTATTATTGAATTAAATGCAATAATATTTTACACACCTGTTTTCTCAAATGTATTAATCTTTTTGGTGAGATAGAATTTTTAATTTAAGACGTAAAAAATTTATATTTATATGCTTGTTTTATACCACTCATTATGGTTTATAATAAGCACTATAAAATAATAAAAAAATAATCTTAAGATCTCAAAATGATATCATGTGTTTCAATAATTTACTTAGGAAATTTAAGCTTAATTACGCTAAATTAGATTATTATTATAAACGTCATTTAAGTTAATCAGTGTTTTTTGTCGTCTCCGAAATTATTTCATAGTAAAATGCTATCTTTTTTTTTTATAATTATAATGTTTCTTGTATACGTTTTAATACAAAATAACAAACTATAAAAAAAATTATCCATAATTATAAAAAAATTAGTAACCCATATTTATATACGAATATAAAACCTGAAATAGTTCATTAATATTATTATTTACTTATATATATATATTTTTTTTTTTTTTTTAATAAATTGAGCATTGATAAGCACTCAAAATTGAAAAATTGTGACTTAGAAATAAAAAATGTGTTAACAAATTAATTTTAATATAGATTTATTAAAACTTACGTTATATTAATTTATTGGAAAAAATGTAAATTTGTAGAAATGTTTGTTTAACGCTTTACAAGTTACAATATTATATTATCCTCCAAGTTTTTAAGCACTCATTTTATTAAATGTTAACAGCTTTGTTAACCACAATAATATGTGTTTATAATGACTAAATCTTAAACTTATATAATTATTATTTGTTTAAGTGGGCTGTTTTTAAATAACATCATCTTATGTTTCTAGTCTTAAAATCCAAAGCCTAATAATTTTCTTACAATGTTGTTGTAACAAACAGTTTTTCTTGAATAATGAACTATTTAGTAATAGTACATATTAACACGAAAACTTATTAATTTTACGAGCAACGTTTAGGTATATTTTGCAGTGTTTTTTTGAAAAATCTTAGCAAAACATATTTTACTTTAAAATGATTAAACTTAATTAACGAGCAATTATTGTATTAACATAATAAGTTATGTTGGTGGGTTTAATTGAACTCATCCGAGACGTCGTTTTGTTTCTGAGCAATTGTTTTGTTGGTTTTAATTTTAACTTGAATACGCAATTATTCCCCACCATTTAAACAACTTAAATGCCACTATCATAAGAACTTATGCAGCTCTATAGAGTAATCACATTAAATTAGAAATGTTGCACGCAACAAGATTTGCGATACAGATCTCATTTTAAACAGTTTCATACATCACTTAATTTGAGAATAGTACCTATATAATTTATAGGGATAATTGTAAACCATGACACCACCGGATACCCCTGGTTTATTTTGTAAAAAATATATATATATATATAATGTAAAGTTTATTATAGGAATAAAACGCACGTGATACCAGAAAATTCCAGTTATACTTAATTTTGGGATCGTTACCTATGCCCTGAAACTACATATAGTTCATAGCTATACTAAAAAGATATAATTCCTATGAAAACTTGTTATATAAAATATAATGATATTTCTGTGTTTACTTGAATGAAAAAATTATATAATAATTTTAGTATTAAATTTAAAAAAAATTTTAAATTGAGGTGCGTTTAAAATTCAATTATTTAATTTTAATATATTTATTAAATATTAAAAATAAATATAATGTGAATATTCAAGAAAATAAACGAATAATATTATCTTTAAATTAAAATTTTTCAGTGCGTTTTCAATCTTCCGAATTTTTCAATTATTTCATCATAATTAAATGAAGTTGTCAACATTCAGAAACGTCAAAGATTTTAGATAACTATCATTTGTTGATGATCTGAGGTATAATGGTGTAACTCTTTTTAGTAGAAATTGATTGCACAGATTAGCTGTGTTGATTTTGATAGAACGTTTTATTGAAATTGATTTGTCCAGGTTATTGTAAATCTAGTTTAAAAATAAAAATTCCATAAAAAGTACTGCCCTGAACAATTTTACCCTACGCAGTGTATTATTATTTATTAAAACAAATAATAATTAAAAACAAAAGAGGCAATATTAATGAACTGGAAAAAAAATGTACTGCAATAATTAAGTGCACTCATACGCGATTTTTTATGTCAGCGGATATATTTGAAGAAGACAATACTAATAATGTGGAAAAATGAAGAAAAAATGCAAGAATATGAGATCGGAGTTGATAATTAATAATTAAAGTGTAATACTAATTAATTTGTCTTGACGATTCGATAAGTATGATATAATTATCACTATACATGGATTAGGCCTACCGGGAAAACCACGAAAAAAAATACCATGTTTCTACCTCAATGGTGGTGTGGAAACGAATGGATTCTTATTTCGTTATTCTTATCATATGTCCGGACGTAATATATATTTGGTTTTTATTTCCTAATTTATTAACTGCTTACATGTTATAACTCCGGACATATTATATGAGTGCAGTAAAATATTTCAGATACAGGACTTATTTTATTTGATCATAAACATTAATTGTAAAAAGTGGACTTATAAATTGTAATGAATCAAAAATAAACTTGGCCAGTGTTTTTGATGAAACTTTATCTTATAATAATATACTAACTTTTTAGATGTTATAGTTAAGTTTCTTTAAACAGAAACGACGGAGTTAAGAGTGTCGACGTTCTTTTGCCTCTTCATTTATTATTTATTAAAGCCTATATATTATTACGATTTATTCGGGATCACTGATACAGATTTATTAATATAGATTATTTTTACCTTCTTTGAAACATTGGAGTCTACGTGTGTTATTTTTACTTTTAGTGATAATATTTTTTCTGCCTTTGATGTACTAAAGTATATGGATATATTTTCTTACCTGTGGCGTTGATAACCGGATGCCAATAGGATTAAGATGCAAATTTAATATGCCTACATTAAATGAATAAAATAAAAACAATAGTTCGAATAAGGTTTATGACATTAATGTAAAATTTTACAAAGGATGAAAGATCAATTATTTAGACTGTTAAATTAATATTCTCTTGTTTCTGAGCATGAAGGAGGTGAGCTTCTGTGTGGAAAGGCTGATGATTGGATGTAGAATACTCGGTGGAAACAGAATCCAAAATAGAGACTTGACTGACTTTAATGTCAGAATGGATGTTCTATTTATAGACTTAATCTTTTACATGTTGTTACGTTTTAATTTGTTATTGTTTATTTTGTATATTTATACAATTTAATACATTTGTATTAAAAAAACATGTTATTCATGATATAAATTACTTAACAAAAAAATATTATGTTATTATTAATTGTTTCGTAATTATTATAATATCTTATTGTAGTTTGTAAGTACACATATTTATTGGGTGTTATTTGCAATTTGTTAGATAGGTATTGTAATATACAGTATAATTATAAATATTAATATTAATGATATAATTTTGATTATTGTAATATGTTTTATATATAATATATATGGTTATTTACTTAAACATTCAGATGAAATAATAAGTAATATCATGATGATACATAACTATAAAGCTATGTGGCTTGATAATGTGAATATCATTACAAAATTATAATGATTTGTGTTTCATAACATCATAATTATTATGACTTGATGAATTCTTCGCGTTATATTTTTATTTACAAATAATGTTATTTTTAATTAAAACCTGCCTATTTAATTGAAAGTTTAACACATAAGTAAAAATAAATTAACACCAGATTAAGATATTATAATTTTATAATAAATTGTATTAAAATGTTTAAAATTTATTTTGTTAACATTGATACTACATGGTAAAATGATTCATTTGTATAACGGTTGTTGAATGTCAACGGTTATTGAATAAGAGTTATCTTTAATCGTTATCATTTGTGCTCCCAAATCCCAATACACGTTTACCATTTAGGATGTGCAAACTTTCTAAATGTATTATGTAAATATATTTGGTTGTTTTGTATGTCCTTCTTCCCCCGAGAGGAATAAATAAAAATATTAATGCAATAACCGAGTATAAATAAGTAAAAATAGGTTGATATGTTGTATAACATGCCTACGTTTATTACATCTTTGTAATATCTGTAAACATTGCAAATATCAAATACTGTGTTATGAATACTTTTTTTATTTATTTACATAATATAACGTGTAACTTTTTTTTAATAACATCATGTATAGGCACTTAGAAAAAAAATATATTTAATGATAACATAATATTATTTTAATGGTTAAAACGTCAAACAAAATATAATACTTAAATAGAATTTTGAACATATATGTATACAAATCAAATGTTTTTTGTAACTAAGAATTACATTTTTGATTTGATTTTTAAAAGACAATTTATATTCTATATAGCATTATATTTCTACTATACATAAACTAAACTATTATTATATTATACACTTTAATTAATGTATATACTGTATACCTAAACAATTAAACCCGTATAAAGGACTTCGACTTCATTTGTGTTACTTTTATTCGTTTGTTACACTATAACTTATAATCATTAGATACTATGTTTATAGTATTTTTTACTATGTTATTTATTTACTACTTCGGTCATATTTTCAAATACTTAGGTTTTTATAAAATTTAATAAATAGCTATTTTTTAGTGAACGATGTTTCAAATTTCTTTAAAGTAAAAAAAAAAACACCTTTTTAATACAAGATTCTCAAAAATTTTTTTTTTTTTTAAACATACTGATGATATAAATTTGAATTTTAATGAGTAATTTTTGAGATATTTAACTCAAGTTAAAATAAGTTCTAGGGATAAAATGATATGATAATAATATATGTTGAAGATATCGATGCAATGGTGATGGTTTGTAAAAAATACTAAATAATACTATATTATTAAGAGATTATATAAATATCATATATAATGTTTATAAATTTATATGATATTACTCGTTAAAGCATATACATTTAGTTGTATATTTGTGATATTCCTATTTGAATAAAGTAAATGTATAACAAAATACACTTTGAATTTTATAAAGAATTTACATATTCAAAAAATTATTTTTAAATATACTTCAAGATTAAAAAAAAAAAAAATAATAAATATTAATACATTTACTAACAAATGATGAGAAAGGGGATGAGTATATTTTATGAATAGGTTTGCATACCTCTATTATTGCTAAATTTGTCCATCACCAATCCATTATACTTGTGTTATACATGATAATTACGAATTCCACGTACGTATCTGATAAATTTGCAGAGCTTAACATATCAGCAGTGAAAATATATTTGAATTTTATACTTAGGTATATTTATATATTGTTATTGTATTATATATATCTGTGTATGTGTGTCTAAGACACATGTATCTATATGACTGTGAATTGCGTTATGTTTTCCGATTTTCGTCAATAATAAATAATTACTCTATTTATTTAATCGTTGTGATCGTATCAAACATTGATTTAGACACTTGAATATTTACGTTTTGAAAAATTGCTGGGAAGTTGTACCAGAAACACACATTGGCGTGGACCAATAGCCAATAGGGGTCTGTTTATGTCTGTCTAGCGCATATGGTATATAAGTTGGAAGGGGCACATATGTAATTACACTCCCGGATGGAAAAATGATAAAAGGTCAGAGGAATGAAAAGTCGGGCGTGAAATGGCTGAACAAGGCCGGAGGAGATAATATAATATACCTTAATTGCCTTTGGGCCGTTTTCGTTCCGTCGAATGCAAACATAATATAAAATATGACATACGTAATATTATTCTTACTCTCCTGACGATAACTGTTCCGCCATTGTCAGTTGTGATATTACATTTAAAAGCTATCAAAAGCTGACTCAAAAAAATATACTGAACGTTGCTCGATTAACACCACACATGTTACGACCTTTCTTTAAAAATGTTTTACTGTTTTCTTATGTCAAGTAAAACTTTTTAAGTCATAAAGAAAATATTTTTTCAAAGTACCTATATTACCAATTAGACTCCTTTTTGCAATAGACATGAATAGTTTTAAAAACTTTTTGAATTCTGTTCCAAAAATGTTGACATAAAAAGCAAACAAAACAATAAAAAGCCATGCTATAATTTGTAAAATCAATACATTTTTTATTTCAATAAGAATCTAAGAATCTACCGATTTTATTTTTATATAATTAAAATGTGTTTTGTTCAACAGTAAAGTTATTTTGATTAGTATACACCCAGAAAAAAAAATAGGCTAAACTAAATTATCGTTTTTAAACCGTTTAGGAAAAAAAATAATAACTATAGTTATCAAATCTATTTTAATTTACAGTCTATATTAAATACTTTTATTTTATGATTCATTTTTTACATTTTTATTTTGATTGTACTTAATAATCAGTATTTTTTTTTTTTCAAAAGATTTAGTGTGACTTAAATTTACTTTTAAAACAGATTTAGCGTACAATTTGATCATATTCATAAAAAAACAACAACATCACTATAATGAGCAAATGACACAACTGAACAAATAGTAAAAAACGTAAGATTTTTGATCCTTTATTTAATTAAAATTTCAAGTATGAAACTATTGCAACGCTCACAAAGCGTTGATCTTTCTCTTTGTATATAATATTACATGATATAAGTTTTACTAGTTTAGATTCAATTATTAATATCATTTAGGAATATAAATTCATTTGCAACTACGACCGATCGTTGTACTCCGAAGTATATGTGAAAACGATGTCTGTAGCGCTCATAATATTATATTATATAATGTAATGTACCGAAAGAACATATTATCTTCTCGTTAAAATTTTATTACCGTTTAAACATCAGAAATTTAATCAAATAATCCTGAAAAATAATTATATTTTAGTTATCATACCGAGTATTTATTAAAGTATTTTGTGGAAAACGGAGTAGCATTTTACATAATTATTTTTTTAATTTTATACCTATTTGACTTTATTTATTTTCTAACAAAAAAAAAAAAAAAAAAAAAAAAAAAAATGAAAAATATTGTAGTATAAAATAGTTGAAATACAGAGAAAAATTCATTATGTAATCTTTGCAACAATTTATAAAAATTATCACCGTCTGAATGGCTAAACTTGCATTTTATTCAAACTGTAAAAAATGTATAGAGAAAACCAACATTTATATTTTTTAAATCAGTCAACCAATACAAACCGTATTAAAACAAACAGGAAAATATCTTTAAATAAAAATAACAAAAATATATTTGCTTCTACTAAAACATTTTCACGGTATAAGTTTTTATATTTTCATTCGTGTTGCGTGTTAACTATAAAGTTTCTATGAAAATAACAGTTTAAATATAAGTGACCTTTATGGATATTAAGTAAAAGCGTACCACACCTTATATTATTATGTATTTTTAGATATCTTGAATATATTGTGACGTAAAAGCTATAACACTAAATGTGTCAATGCTGTAATATGAATTTTAACGAATAACACAAAAAATTAAAAATTTCAGCAACATTTTTTCAAAATTAAATAAGTTATTAAATGCAATAATTCTTTATGTTTATTAAATAAAATAAAAGCTTTATATTATGTTCCTTATAATATAGCCATTAATATTATTATTATTATTATTTCTTATTATCTAAAAATATTTTCATATTATATACATTTGTGAAAATATAAAATATTAGTGCTATGAATAAATTAAAGTTAATACATTATACTGTCTGCTATAAATTGTTGTGATATTAGCTTTTAATCTGTTTTCGTTTAATTTATATTAAAATATGTTACTATTGTCACTGTGGAAATAAATCAATCGCTCTGCCAATATATAAAAATCAATAAATAAATATCAAAAAACTGCAATAATAAATAAATTGCATTATCTGTATGAAATAGTTATTATTTATGATGGATTTAAGTAGTTTTGAATTGTAATTAAATATATCGTTGCAGTAGGTAAAATGCAGTACAAATATTATATTGTTAAGCTGATTTAAAAATTCCGAAATAAATATTGAATAAACTTAAATTTGCTTATTTGAATACTTTGGGTTAAAATAATAAAACAGTAATATGATTGAAAACGTATTTAATTTAATTTATAGTATCCAAAATAGATGTTTTAAAATTCATTGAATTATTCACGATTTCTATTTAATATATTATTAATGTGATCTATTTGAATACAAAGGAGAATATTTGTACGTATTATGTCAGTGATAGCACCAATATTCCTTGTAATATTTCGTAAGATTGACCATTTATAGTTCGGTGATTTAAAGTTAAAATGAGTTTTCACGGTTCAGAGGTTAATTTTCCCACGTGGAAGCTGTTTTAGTAATTAAAAAAAAAAAAAAAACATTAATAATGGGCTTGCGGAACATTTATTGATATTGATTTTTAGTCAAATCTGCTGCATGCATGTAGATTATTCCTATTGGTTTTGTGTGTTTATTCCAACAAAATCATTATCACGGGAATACTTGAGGGAGAGATTAGATGGGGGACACACCCTCTTCTAAAAGAAACATTAAGTATATAAAAATTTTAATTTAATTTATGTTAATTGTAAAGAGTAAATTTGTATAAAGATATTTTCATTTAGGATATCAATATTAATAACATTCAACATACAGTTTGGGATGAAACAAAGAAATATGCATTTTTATATTTTATCGATACCAAATAATAAATTTGGTTAATATTATATTTAACTATTAAATTTTTTTTTTTTTTTTGTGCTTATTAAAATTAATTTAGTTGGACATTATTGAATATTTAAATTATTAAATAATGTACATTGAAATAACATTAAAACTTAATTTAATTTATATTTTTATAATATTTTATTTAACTGTCCCACTGACCCCCACCCAACTAAAAAAAGAATGTATTGTATTTTTAGTTCTTTATGTTTCCAGCAAATAAACGATTCACGCCAATTATGCGACATGAAAGTTACCGCATTTTATACAAACACGAGATTAATTATTCATCTAGTTTTTTGAAATTGGTAAACATTGTTTTTTAAATTATCACAAAAATTGATTCAATTCATTCCAAGAGGTTCGATATAAAGTAATTTTAAAAAGTAGAACACGGTAAACAAAACAAAAAAAATAAAAAACCTTAGGTACCTAAGGAAATACGTTGTTATTTTATTTTATATTTTATTTTTCTCTGATAAAACAAAAGTAATTAAACAAATAAAAAACAAAAACGCTCAGATAAGCATATAAAAAAGCGAGTTTTGGACAAGGAATACACAAACTAAAAGAAACCTAAAAATGTAGGGAATCAGATTTATTCACATTTTTATCTGACTCAAATAATTTTGTTGTTGTTTTAGTTTTGTCACTGTAAGCTTTTATCCCATACAAAAAGCTGGTTTATTGCAATTGGATTCTACTCATTTTACAACAGTCAAAGATGATTTGCTCAGATTATAAATTATTATTATATCGAGTTACGAATAATATCCTCGAACAATAAGAGAACAAACGCAATTAAAATTGTACAGTATATAAGTACTACTTATATTTTATATATATACTAGCTTTGAGATTGTATTTATTTCCTAAAACAATTTTTTTAATTCTATGAATAAACGCGTTTCTCTGTTGAACGGTATCGTTCATCCCGAACAGTTTCCGAGTAGGTAGGTAAGAAAGTCATTGAAATACTGACAAATAAAGATTTTTATTATTATTCTGATCATATCCAAATGGTTTTTCTCGAAAATGAACACTTGACATGATTAGATTGTAAGGTAAATTGGATGCTTCGGAGTCGAGCAAACAATATCATCTAAGACCGACAGTGTTTCTATAAACATAATATTATATCTATTGAAAAGTCCATATTATTTTCAACGTCTTATTCACGATGGTAACCACATTTTCAACGGTGTAGAGAAATGACATATACTTCAAACTTAAAAAAAACATTGTAAAATGTTAGTAAATTATGTAACAAATATGGTGCATCCGTTTAATTAAAATTGTGTAAGCATGACAGCGTTTATTACTTATTTTTAAGAGCTAATTGTTAGCTATTTTTCTTACAAATTGTTTATTGGTCATAAGATCGATCTGCATCGAAATAATATATTTTAGAACAGTTCATACCAAGACAACAGTAAACGCCGGAGATAAAATAAAGACACACGAATACCAATAATAATAATCAGTTGATTGGCTATTATACAAAAAGTCACGCAAGCGTTTGAACACACAATTGTTAGTATATTAAAAATTACTCGTGTAATAATATTTTAATGTAATGCTTCATGGGAATGATATATGATAATGTAATTACGATTATTTAACTTAAATTCAGTAATATTTTTAATTTTTAATAATGCTTGTTATAGATCTAATTTGTTTCAAACGATTTGCGAATATTTTACGATGATAATATTTTAATATTTCACGATATTATTATTATAATATACGCACATCCATCACAAAAAGTTGCTTATGATATCGAAATCCATTACACGTGCTCCAGGAGAGTCAAACTTTCTTTCATACAGATGTACCTATGTATACGTCATGTGTATTATATATTATATACAAGTCATACATATATTATACTAGCTATTCCGTGCACTTCGTTGTTCGTGCAAAATGCATCAGTGTTAAAATCGGTTGCTTTATTCCAACATTTAGCGTAACGAGTCTGAATAAATAATATTTTTGATTTTCTGATTCAGCATATAGACGGTATTTCCGACATATTAACTTTGCATAACCGTCCTGCCCAATGTTGATTTTTTTGATCATTTAACAACACTTCAACAGCATTTTTTTAATTATTTTCTTTTCTTTCTTTTTCTTTTTTTTTTGTTCAACAACCCAAATTTTATTTTATTTTCATTTTGGACCAAAACCAACATATCATGAAGTCTTAATAGTATAAAGCAAAAACAACAAAGTCGTTTTGTACTGTTATACTAAATTAACTATCCACTAAAATACTAATTTCGGAAATTAACGTATGAAAAAATATATTTTCATGTACGTACTTGCTGATTATTTAAACAAAAAAAAAAAACTCATCTTTTCATTAACTTATAGAACCAAAATTAAGTTAAAAACCTGTTTCGAAATGTAATTTTTTCATTAAAAAAAAAAAAAAAACAATCAAGATAATCAAATAAGTAGTTTGAGAAAACATGCGTGACAAAAATTTCCATTTTATCACTTATATATATAGATTAAAATTTATCGCGGTGATTGTAAAATACGGCATGGATTAAATTGGTTTTTAATTGAATTGCTTATTTCTGTCTCACGAATAACTAGTTCCTTTGTGAAGAAAGTTATAATTGAAAACTAATGAAAATAGTTGTGACGCCGATATGCCACCGTGACGCCACCCTCTCGTTTGAAAAATATGTTTCAGTGGCCGAACTAAATTCACAACGTCTGTACGTGTACACAACTGTCATGGTGAAATACACACAAAAACGGACTTCGAGAAAAGCTCGATATGATGTACGTGGTGTAACAACTAATTTTATGATTGCTTTTCATAAATTTGGTCCAACGCTTAGGAGTTATAGGAGTTAGGTATTAATAACAGTTCCCATGTTCCAAGGAGCTTTTTGATACTTTTTAGTAGATAGGTACCCGTTACGTCATTATCATGATAATTATATGAAAAACAAAAAACGAAAAACAAGACGATTAAAAGAATTAAACAATCGAGAATTTAGCAGTTGTTTTTTTCAAATAAAATATTATAATAATAATATATTTATTAAAATGTTACTAAGTACAGGATTTCATCTAAACTTTTAAACATATTCGTTTAACTCGTTATCAATACACTCACCTACTTAATGGGACGTTACCATTTTAATAAAAGCATTCTGCTACTGCTTAAAATCATATATTGTGTGTTGTAATTTCAAAAATCGAGTTTCACTGACCAACCGACACAAAGACATAAAGAAAAAAATGTATAAAGTATACGAATTTTGAACAATTGAAAATATTTGTAAATGAATAAAATTATAACTGTGATTTATTATGGTCGAGAGAATTGTGATGCTAATTCTCAATTTTCGACTACAGTTCAGCGTGAAAAGTCACTTTGATATTACGTTGTTTATGTTAAACGAGTATTTAGTGGAAAACAAAAGCTTAGGTAGAACGAACGTTTTTTCCTTGTTTTTAATAACGGTCCTCGAACCACCATGTGTGTGTGTGTGTTCGTGCAAGCGCGTTGTATGTATATGATATCGGAGGTCAGGGCTGCGCTACGATCGGCTCTAACTGAGTTTAATTAAATAAAAAATAATTTACTCGACTTACAGCGAGCGCGACTCGAATTTTGAATTCAATGACCGCATAAAGCGTGTTATATAATATTATGTATAATATATACATATAAGCGCTATATATTATTATTATTTATTATGGCAGAGTACGTGGAACGCGCTCTCTAGTCGTGCCAAACGTCGTCGTTTCACGCAAAACGGAGGAAAACTCTTTGTACGACTTACATAACACCGCCCTGACAGTCAGTCTCACATTCCATAGGACACGATATACAAATCCAGTTTATAGGCCGTCACGACAATTCAAGCAATTCCTATTGTGTTTTCGCGTGTAACAGCGACGATATTATTACGATGACGACTTGTGCGAATAATAAATACGACGGTGTGAAGCCGTACGAGCGCGCGTCGTTCGGTGTACACACTGCAGTCCGGTTGACGACGGTCGTTTAATTAAGCGCGGACCGTCGGGTTTATTACGTCATTTTCAAAACACGATTCGAGGGACGCGAAAGCTCGTCGCGAGCCTCCCCGTCCACCATACGTTTGTTCGCAGAAGACGAGCGCCGCCGAGGATTCGATTGCTCTCCTCGCTCGCCGTAAATCCGTCGGAACGAATTACCACCGCGACGATAACGTTTGACCGACAACGCGGCAAATATAATAACAATAATAATAATAATAATAATGTTATAATAATATATAAAATAAATTGATTTCGTCGCCGAGCACGGCGCGGTGTAGGGTACGTGTGGGTGTGTGCGTGTGTGCACACGAGTGCGGGTGTCCATGTGCTCATACGAGTGGGTGACGTGCGTTTGTGCATGTGTGCGCGCGCGCGCTCCCGTCTAAATAATAAAGGTCTAGCGTCCCTGCGCCCCACCCGCCACCGATTAAACCCGCTCGCCAATCACCCACATTCGGGGGTAACACCTCCTCTCGCTAGCGCTTGAATATTCTTCTCGGGACGCGAAAGTACAATATATACGATACGTACCCGTGTTATAGTAATATATTATACATCGGGGGTGGCCAACGTGGATAGGTTCACGGGTCACGTAGGCAAATACGACGATACCGAGAGCCAAAACGTCTATACACATTTTAATCGTTTTATAAAATTCAATGATTTTTTTGTGAGCTAATAGGTAACTATTATTTTTTATTTTAATAAATTAACAGTACCTATTAAGTACATTTTGTTTTTATAAATAAGACGCGAGCATAATATGGTGTTGATCGATATAACACGCACACGCACACGCAAACGCACCGGTAATTGGGGTGGCAGGGGGGGGGGGTGCAAGTTAGTGCGCGATAACCGCCGGGGTCTCGGCCAGACATCGCCATCGTATCGCTATTTATAACGGTTCGCAAAACGATATCGCGCGCTTCTCGCCGTGTCCGAGACGGCTAAGCGTTGTCCGCTCGCGTTATCGTCGTCGCGTCCGTTCGGCGCGTTTTCCCGGGGGTGCGATACGCCGTCGAAGATTTAGAGCTGCGAGTCGATCTCACTCGCATTCGGTTCGATCGGGTGACGGTGACGTCTCTGAAAGCGGGTTAAGAAACGGAGACGAAACGAATGTGGGTTGTACCCGCCGCGGCGTCCGTATCGAGAATCGATCCGCATCATAGACGATTTTAATCGTCCCACCTCTCTCGCCGCCGTCGCGTCGTGTTTTGGCGGCCGGCGGACGCGCGCCACACGAGGAGAGTCGAATCGCGTTCAGTTCGCGAATCAATTATTATACCTACGCGAAAAATACAAAAAAAAAATAAAAAACCTTTTCACATTGTGTTTATGCGCGTAAATAATATTACGGCTTTTGCGTAATGGGTATCGACACGAAACGTTATTACAAAAGTATGATTCATTCGATTATCGGACTGGAGTGTGCGTTCGTCGAACACCGGTATTCATCAACAGTCACCGGTAGCACGTAAAATTGAATTTTTTGTCGAGTGTCATTAAAACTACAAGTTGTACTCTAAAATATATTTTTAATAAGCGATTATACTGCCTAGACGATAGCAATTACGGTAAAAAGCTAAACAAAAAAAAAATTAAATTAATGTATTATTTATTATTTTAATTGTTATAATTTTGATAAATTAATTACGATACCTATCTTGTTTACAATTTTCAAATGGATTAATATCTGAAGTAATTTTAATACTTAATATTTTATTCATTGTATTTTTTAATTTTTTAGTATAGTACATACTACATAAGTGTGTATCCATTTAGACCAAATACGATGATCATATGTTAAAACAATTGAACGTTTTCTTTTGGTGTATTGATTTAACGAAGTGTCAGACATCAAAGTGAATATAATTTAATATCTAACTGAATCTAATGTGCCACTATTCAGTAGCTGTACCTATGGAATGACACAAACCGTCGAATGATGAAGGAGAGAGGAAATATAAATAACGATTTTCTTGAATTCCCGCCGAATATTGCACACATCTTTTTCATTTTAAAACGCAATCTTCCTGCCCCCCGCCTTTATGTTCTCCATAAACTCACACGAAACGCTTGGAAATCTACATGATCATTCCTACTTATACGTCATGCCTCCTGGCACAGAATCATTCTGTCGGCTATTTTTCCTTGCGTTTATGGATCCGAGGTATTACCCTACCCACAGAAACATAATCGTGGACCAATCCTGATTGCATCTCGTATACCTTTCTTCCAAATCATGTATACCGCATTATTTATCTATGAATCCTTTTATAGTTTGTGCGTGTGTACCATATGTGCCATGACGACCGTCCTTCTATAAATCCTTGTATACTATCTCTGTCCAAAAACATTTTCCTGTTCCCAGCGTCCGAGTAATATAAACCTACGTTTCATCTCCCAGCATTAATCTTTCCCTCAGAATTCGTTATTCTTCTGTAGTTTATAGCACGATTGCCGTAACGTATGATGTAGGTTCTTTGAAAAACGAAAAAAAAAACAAATAATATAGCACACAAAACTCGTTAGTCCGCCCTGTATACAAATATAAATTGTGAATGCTCTCTATTCGAGTTCAATAATCGAACGTTCGCACATCGAATATTAACGCGTGTAAATAAATTGTTTCAAAACAGGATTAAATTATATTGACAAGACGAATAATAATAAAACAATTGTGTATACAGAATTTAGAGATTACAAAAGTTGTTGTATAATATTACATTATGCACTATACATACTATACAGGATGGACCATAAAGTTTTCCAGTATTCCATCAAATTATATTTACATAAAACAACATATAAAAACACTAATATACTATTAACACACGCAGTGTTTGATATATTATGATGTATATGTATATAATTAGCTCACGGGTGTATAAAAAGCTTGTTGAAACACTAAACTCGACATTATGTTTAATAAGCGTAGAAGTATTCATAAAAAATATTTGCAGATTGAAATAATTATAAAATAAAATGTGTTCATAAATAGTTAATTTCAAAAGTACCTAGTGCATCAATAAATACAACCCATAAAAATTAAAACTCTAAAAATATCCTATGTTTTCAAATCGTTATTTAAAAGTTGATTTATTATACATTCAGAATTCTTATTTCTTTTAAAATTAAATTATCAAGTTGACTGTCATAAGCATAACATTTAAAGCTCAATCGTTTTTCGTGCACTGTCACGTGGTAATACAAATTTCTCTTCTATGTTTCCATAACATTGCATTTACTAAAATAATCATAATTTGTTAGTTTTTGCTGACATAAAACCTTTAGTAAATTTGAATTATAATAACATTTTAAATATTTTGAGACCCAAGTATGATATTTCTATTGATTATAGCATCAAATTTTAAAATATTTTTAAGTGAGCATCACATGGTAAATATTACAAAAGTCATAGTATCCAAGTGCAACAAGCAGCTAAAAATTTAGTTTTTAATTTTATATTTATAAAAAAAATCAATATAACTAAGAGCTATAATAAATGCTTCATTTAAACTAATAAAAATGTTAAGCATTGATATAATGCTTATAATAACAAAGAAAAATCTACAAAAAAATTTAAATATTAAATTTGATTTTACAAAAAAATAAATAAGTTTTACATTTGAATGTTTAAAAGGCAATTAAAAAAAAAAAGTATGAAGTAAGTAGAATTCGTGTAATGTTCATTATATTGTTTTTATAAAGCTTAAAAACCGTATTTACAAATAAAATGCATGCAATGCTTATATAACCTAATTTTTAGTCATAAAGTGATTATACACATGTATTTAATTTGAAAAATAATGTGTTTTAGAAATATAATTAACTGCAGGGCTTACAAAGTTATAAAACGTTATGATTATAACGTTATATTTCACAAAAAGCGATTGAAATTTGTAAACGTAATTATAATGGAAAAGGATAAACATAAATAATTAAATAACACAAAACAAAACATAACGATTATCAAAATATTTGATATATCATCAAATAAAATATAATGCAAAAAGCTATAATATATTATATATATATATATATATATATATATATATATATAAAGAGCAATAATTAGTTTCCAGTTATTTAATAGTAATAAATTATAAAATATACTAAAAATATTTATTCTGAATAACGATAAACTCGAAATTTGTATAGCGTTTTAATTGTAAATAACGTATACAATTTTTTTTCTTCAAAATTGAAGTCCTGTAATCAAGACGGTAAACGCATTATACATAAATAACATAACAACATAATACAATTTAAAAGTAAAATTTTCTCGCAAAAAGAAGTATTTTTAATCCATACAATTTTAATCTAATTATATATACATTTTACACAAAACGTAATATTTTAAATATATTTTTTAATCTTACTCAAGACTTTGCCAGTTTTTATCAAGTACTTGACACTATTGTAATGTATGTAATGAATCATTTTTTTTTTCAGAGTATTGTTGTATGGTAATAAATAATTTAAACAGACCAGTATCTATGATTAATAAAATAATATTTAATATAATATAATATAATTTATAAATGAATTAATAAGTGATTTTCAATAAACGTGATGGGTTATTTTCAATAATTATTCCTTATACTATAATATTTTAAAAATGATTTTCGAAAACGTATTCCTAAAAATTAAATTAATGAAAAATTCAAATAGATCACGTGGTTTAAGTTTTAAATTATTTAAATGTTTAAGTACATATTTAACTACATTTTCCCTGTACAATTTATACATTTTTTGAACACGACATTGTCAATTTAAGATACACTAAAATAAGAATATTTCCTATTTCGATTTTCAGTCACTCGTCAATAAGACTTACTGCATAATTTGAACATTTTATGTAAATTGCAAAGATACCTTTGGCTGTGCGTGACAAATACACATGAACAAACAAGAAATGTGTTTATACTAATATTATTAGACATTTTACACTATGCATAACTCAAATTGAGGGCCAAAAAAATAGTCAAGTTTGAAAAAAAAAAACAAATGAAAAGATATTCAAATAGCCTAAAAAAAAAAACACTCATTGTTTTGATCTATTCAACATTAATATTAAACGGTAGTTACAAGCATGCTACAAAATGTTTTAACTTATATATAACATATTACTGTGAAAATATTCATCTATCAATAAAGTAAAATATTCGTGTAAAATAAACAATATTTTGCTTATACAGTTCACCGTGACTCTAACTAAAATACAATTTACATCTTAAATATTAAAAACCAAAAATATTTTGTTCATGAAATTAAATGAAAAGCTCAAGAATCGTGTCTGCACGATATTATATTGTATAGCATAATACACATCGTACACACGAATGGTATACAAATAACAACCGAAAACTATTGCAGTAATTCATATTTAATAATTACACATATTTTTTATACACGTGTGAATAAGTAATAATAATAATAATAATAATAAAAAAAAATTGTGCATTCCAAAAATATAAGATAGTCATGGTCAAATTATATTTTGATAGTTAAATTTTATGATTATTATTACCAAGTATATGATCGAATAATGTTTTGAGTTATTTTTTTTATATCACTATTCACTATTGTGGTAACCATATTAACCGGACCTTTAATTATTTTAGAAGTTCAGCGGAGATTTGATGGCCTAATCCCAAGTAACCAAAATTCACCTGAATTACTGCATCAGTATATTTTAGGTTATCTCGTCGCACAGACCGTCATTTCACAACCGGTTTTCACGTGTATTTGCGTTAACCTTTTTACTAAAAAGTATTCATTGAACTGTTGTTTAGTACGGTACAATTTAAAATATGATTAGTGATTATACATAAGTATCCACATTAGATTATTATATTTTATCATGTTGTTGAATTTGATTTCTTCGTCACCATAACTAAACGCTTCATGTAATTATCGTAATTTTTTTCTAATTTGTAATAAAGTAGTTTAAACTTGTAAAAAAGTCAAAAAGTCTATGGGGATCACTATACAGGACACTGCGATTGTTATATCATTAATTATTTAATGACATAGCACATTTCTGGTTGTCTTAAGATGATTATGAAAAGATAAGCAGTTAATAAACAAAATACTTGTATTTTGAAATATGAATAAGTTACGATAATTTATTAACACTTTAACCCAATAAATAAAATAAAAATAACTAATTGCTATGTAAAAGTTACTAGTACTGAGAAGACTAAGTACTCGCGACGATATGGCTGTGATACAAAGTCGACTGCGAGAAATATACTTACAAAGGATGAATAGCCAGTCTAGCACTGTGACTACCCTCTAACCGGGTTATCTACCCGCGTATTTATATGAGTCCTGTCAATGACTTATAGTGATGTGATGGCCTATGCTTAATCGTGTAAATCGTTAAAAAAAACTTGTTGTTTCCACTTTTGACTAAGGCTTTCCATATTTTAGATAGATTTTTCAAATGAGGGGGGTAAAAACTGTTTTGACATGTAAAAAGTATAAGAAAAATTGTCGTTAAAAAAAAAAAAAAACAAATATTTTTATTTATAAAATCTTTAATTAGTTAAAGGAATAAGTATAAAATAAGTTTCAGTACGATAGAAATTAAACATTGTGTAAGAAAGTTGTAAGAAATTTAAATTCTGTTAATCAATAGGAGGAGGTCAAGATCCCCTGGCCCCCCTGGGTATACCTCTGATACATTATAAATTATACTACTTGTATTACACATAAAATTATTATTACGGTTTTTAGGATTACTATAAGTCTTTTACTATTAAAATCAATGTATATTTTGTGATAATTTTACATTAATTTTCTCTGATATTATAATGGTATAACAAAATATGTTTTTGAAGTAAATATTGTCTTTTAAGTAAGAAAAAAAAAAGGTTAAAAGTAAAAAATATGCTTGTAGTATACACAGTGTAGTACCGGTAAATTTTAATAATATCCTTAGTGAGTCTTTATCCTTAAATTGACAACATTGTTTAATGCAGTGAGTTAATTTCGTTTTCATTATTTTTTTTTTCCATACATTTCTTCTGAACGTATAATTTTTTCCCAAAGCGTGTGTCGTGTATTAATTGTCTATCCAAATTTCCATCGATACAACGTGAGTATTTATGATATTTCTTTCGGCTTTGGACACACAACGCACCTTCAATGTAAGGCCGTATTTTTGTGTGTTTGGGTATACAAAGAACTCTATGTTTCATACGTTACTGTGTTTTGTCCAGTTCAAACGTACATAGATAGTGAAAAAACTAAAAAAAAAATAAGTAGGAAAAAATCGAATTTCGCGTTCCAATAAACAGTGACAAACATACGCGATACGCGTAAAGTTTGAAAAATCAGTCCAATCCGTTATCTTGTCCAAAAGTTCGGGTCCCTCGATAACGCAATGTATATTATATTATGTAACGCGTGATACGTATATTATACTTTTCGCGAGCTGTATATCGTTTCGTCGGCACGCATCGATCGCTGTCGTCGACCACCGTTGCCGTCTATAAATAACAACTCTTCATTGCTGCATGTGTCTTCCGATGATTTAAATGTATTGTTGTTCTTGAGATTATCGTTACATTCAAAATAACCGACATTTTTCCGTTATACGTAAATACGTTTTATCAGTCGTATAAAACGCAAATTACATTAGAAAAAATATATTGTTTCGGAAAAATACTAAGTATCTTCTAGTCAGGTCTGTTGGAATGATAACAGCCTTTTTTTCATCGATATCAAGCCTGATTTGTGTAGGTACTTGACAGTTAATATTTCAGTGACAACATCGGATAAGTTTTAAAAAACAATCTCATCGATAAAAACATCGATTACAAATGACACCCTAAAGGTGTAGACCATCGGAAAAAGTATATATACGTATATATATATATATAAACACTATATTTTAAAATTAAAAACCATTATTAACCAATAATATGTGTTTCCCATTTCGGTCAGTATACCTTTAAAACCATATCAGCTTCGTAAAAGATTACTGTAGCAGTTGGACGAGTTCTCGATACATCCAGCTACACGATTTATAGCTAGGTATACACTTATAGCGTTAAAAAATCCCATCGTCGTCATTTCGACTGTGCGGGATCATGCCTAATAATAATTATTATATTATATTTTTAACAAAAGTCAGTCGTCGATCTTAAAAAGTTTAAATACATTTCAATATCGTACACTAATGATATAAACGTACATTTCAGAGTATGTCACCGGAATTTACACGGAAACACAACACCGAAACCGATGTTGCTCGTAGTATTTCCGACTGCTGCGGAATCCGACCAGTTATATAATATAATAATAAACGGTGGTTAAAGCTACAAACAACTGTACAACGCATACGTATAAACCATTTAAGCGAGTATATGTACATGTATATATAATTATATATATATTTATATATATATATATATATATATATATATATGTATTAAAAAATTAACTAGCGCTCTGCATTTTCTGTGGCTCGAGATCGGCCTTTAACTCGAAAACAATTTTGCGGAGAATAATTTTTTTGACAGCCATTATTCGCAGTCATCGGAGTCTTTGCCATGTCCGTTGCTCCTCGGCATGATCACCGACCGCGTTCATGCGATAACAATAACGCGTATACCACCGTATTGTTAAAGTGTCTGCCACAGCATAATATACATTTCGCTTTTCGTCCAAGCATTTAAGTCGTATTAAGTACGTTTGTTATTATATCATAATATGCCTATGGTGCATTTCAAACGCGTTCCAATAACATTGCCGTGACGTGATTCTTAAGCAAGTACCTATACTTGATACTCATTCTTTGCTTACAAACGATATAACATCATTTTGCATGCGACACTTGAAACCGTAGTGGCCGAACTAGTACGCCGCTCGTCGACGCGTAGCTCTTTGTGTAGTTTCCAAGATAAAAAATATTTTACAATCGTCAGAAGATTTTACGGCCAACGTTATCTGTTCGTATTCGTATACACAATATACCTAGCATGAATGGTATACGGCATACGCGGACATTGCAGATTAATAATACGTACAAACAACTATTAGTAATTATTTGGACGAAAGTTTTTTTTTTATTTTTTTTTTTTTTTCGTGTAGGTAACATTATTATCTGAACGCGCTTGGACAGTAATCAAACTTACACCATTCGAATACTGAATACGCCATTATGCTTGACCGAATTTTCAACTTGGACACGAACACACGTCACGACCTGACCTATGTCGTCGACAACTTATACCATTACAATACTCGTAAATGCGACCAGCTTTTTTTTTCTCCGCGTTATACACTACAATAGTGAAGGTCCCATTACGGTGAAGTCTGTTAGAGCTTTGAGCTTGACCGTTGTGAAGTTTAACATACCATTGTCTTATATTAATTTGTAATATTAATTTTAAATACGGATATTGATTCGCATATTTCAGGATAATATCGTTCACATTTTACTTGCACAAAAATAATTTTGAACTCTCTCGCAGTCCTGCAAACACACCGCTTTTGCTATGGATAATAATTTACGAGTAAAATAGAACGAATCGAGGTATACACAACGATATGAATAATATTTTACTCGTATTGTTATATTGCTTGGACAACATGTATTGCGAGTTATATACGAGTCGATAATAGTTATTTTTAAAACTTTCATTGATATTTTAATTGACTTTTCATTTGCATATTTAACGGGGTATATTTATAAAATAAGTTTTGATATATTAATATGTTTAAAAAATATACTCGTATTATATAATTTTTGTCAAAACACAAAATTTCTAACCAATTATAATCCGCTCAATGAACTTGAAATAATCAAGTTTATATATTATTATTATTCATTGAGTGTAAATGTGTAATTGCATAAAAAAATATACATCAATTTTAACGACCTTTTTTCACGATCGAATACTTTTTAAAACCGATAATAAGTCAAATTATACATATTGCTTATTTGAATTGCAAATTATTTTTATTTTTTTTATTATTATTATTCGTACACCTTGTTGTATTATAGCCCTCGTTTTGTTTCAAAAACACACCTACTTATTCACACCTTTTTTTGGCCGAATAATACGAGCGCAGACCAAAGTTGCCACAACGGAGCGAATTTTAATTTATTCACACGTCAATTCACCGCGCTTCAAATGCAAAGTTTATATATATATATATATTTTTTATGATTTTGTTTCTTTGTAATACATAATTTCACTTGTTGATTTAACTTTTAAATTAATTTTATAAAATCGTGTCGATGCGGTTTATGTTAATTGTAAACACGTCGAAAACTTAAAACACACTATGGCATTGTCTAATTTAAAACAAGTACGGTGCCGTAACATAGAACACCGATAACAAGACAAGTGACGGGGTGGCATATCGAAATTATATTATTTGTGTTGTTGTTTACGCATTTCAAAACTGTTAATAACTAAAAGTTATGCTCAAAATGTACAAACAATACCAGTATAACTTGAATTTTTGGGCTACTGGAGGGATCATAGACGCCTCCGTCGAAAACCACGATATCATATCTCACAGCGTTTCTTTGGTCTTACTATGTATACGGTATACGTTCGGTATAACATTATTATGCAGAAGTAAACTTACACAATATCGTAAGTATGATAATATAATTGTATGTATACTTTAAATATTGCATTCAAAAATTGTTCCATTTATTATGAACCCGACAACTAGCAAAACTCTTATTGAATTTTATAGACATTTACTTTTTCAAACGGAATTAATAATCCTACATGATGGAACGATTATAAGTACGTTAAAGCAAGTTTTCCGCCCGTCCAATATGTATGGACGTTGTTTACTTAAGATAAAACTCCGACAGAGTTTTCTAGTAAGCAGCATTTTATCCTCTGAGATTTTGTTCCGGCAGTTGCTGAAATATTGTTTTTTGCTACTTTTCCAGAGTAAATTTAAATTTATTTTTACTCCCTTAAATAATGATGAAATTTATCGAGACCTGCGTGACCATCCGTCTCGAACAATAATATACCTTCAACGTAACCGTCATCTTTCGCTTTGTTTTTCGAGCCAATTATCCTTCATAATAGTATGATGTATTATATATTAAATTTTAATCAGGTACAATACCACGCATTATGTGCACAGGCCGACGAATACGACACGAAATCATCGATCCGTTTATGACGACAGATATTTTCTTTTTGTACACGAATATTCTTGAATTCCTGTATCGTTATTTTCCGGAGTATTTGTATTTATAACCGTATGGGCCGTATACACATCACGCGGGCCGATTTAGACGCTCGGATGTGTGTATGTGTGTTATACGCGGCTTAGGTACATATAATTTACGCATATATAACAATATCATTGTGCCACTCATTCAGCCGCTAAGTCTGACAAATAGCTAGACGGTTGCGGCGTGGAGGGGTGAAACGCATCTAACGGATTATATTCGTCCAACACCCGAACGCGGCAAACCCGCTGGCAGTAACATTTTGCAAGCCACCTCCACCGCTGCCGATTCAGCCACTGATACGCACATAAATTAATTTACATTAATCTCTCTCTCTCTCTCTCTCTCTCTCTCTTTCTCTCTTTCTCTTTCTTTCTCTCTCTCCATTCTCTCACTAACCTGTCCGTCTGCATATCAGAGTCTGTGTGAATTTGTGTGCGAACGAACAATCAAATAGCTGCAAGTATTGTATACTCGCGGTGCAAATATTTCGAATTCATCCGAACGAGATTATAACAATATATCGTATATCACATAATAATAGTATGTTAAGATATGTATCGTACCTTCAACGCTTTTGTCACCGATATTCATAGGCAATGCGAGCAGACGACGAAGATGACAATGACGATGATAATGGTTAATTTACTTAAGTCCGTTTGTCATTCGAGTATGTGCCGTTTCTTGTACTTTCGGCCTACCTAGCCGCTGTTTGCACGGATTTCGCGTTTTCAATAGGTTTGGCGTCGAAGAAAAGTAAAAGAAAACGAAGTTCGTAAATTGTATTTTTTTTTCTTTTAAACTCGCTGAGCTTATATACAGCAATGATGTTAATAATATAATAATCTCATGAGTAGGCGAAAGTGCAATCACACAAAAACACAACGAAGCGGAACAAGTGGACTGTTATCCAAGGAGAACAATTATAGAAATTGCGTTGCCACTGCCACCACCGTAGAGTGTAATTTAAAATGTGGATAAAGTCGACGACGCGAATAATACAAAAAAAAAAAAAAAAAATTTTGATAAACAAAAATAAAAAACAAATAAAATAATATCGCCATATTCTATTCCCTTGGGACGCCCCTCCACGAATTCATAATTTTATTTCGTTGCTCTTCGTTATTCTTTTCAGTGTATGTGTAAAAGAAAATATGTGCATACATGTACATATGAGTATGTATATTGTATATCTGATGAAACAAGATTAATCTACGCATGCATATTACAATTTTATTCCATCGTAGAATTAAAAACGCATATGCACGTCCGAGAATTACGCAGATGGATGCTTTCATCCAGACGGGGTAACGATGAATGGGTTATTGCTATGCTGGTAATCATCGCCGGACCCAAGTGAAAAGTTACTCTTTTCTAAATAATGATGATCTTATAATAATGCATTCAGTTTCTCTTGACATTTTTACTTTTTTTTTTTTTTACTTTTTTCCTCGTTTCTCCGTTATTTTTATGATATGGCTTTTAGGTAATATAATAAAAAAAAAAATATGACCTACATAATAATTTAACATACCGTGTGCATACGAGATATTGTATTTTTCACTCGGTTCGCGTCGATAAAATCCATCATAATTCATAATATTATACACATTCACAAACGCGCGCCCACACACACATATACATAAATGTATACGTGTATGAACAGCTATCACTCGCATGATACTTATATACTTAAATGTTGTATTTTAATATTTTACCGTCATGCCGGTGGCCGTATTATTCTCTTTTCGAGACGATACATGGCACGATGAAGTATAACTGTAATCTGCATCAATAATATTTTATAATTTATGTTCACGTGTAAAGAGAGTTTAACATCAACATTGTTACACCTCAGTTTTATATAACTAATTGTGCCTTTTTACATTTTAACAAAAATACATTTTTTAATATACTGTTCACGACAAACTTCTATTTAATATTTATATACAGGCCGATCAGTAAATAAATATCGTTTTATGTATTTATGTTAAATGGACATTTAAAGCATAGATGAACGAATTTGTGGATCACAATTATAATATTTTGTAAAAATGTAGTTAAATGATATGTTTTTAAAATTGTATTAAAAAACTTTTTTTTGATAGCTAAAAAATTGATTTGAAATGTGAACGTAGACAAATAAAGACGCACACTTGTTGGTGTAGAAGTACATCTTGTTCATCTGTCCACTTTAGCGACGTATGTGTTTGACATACTAAAAAAAAAAAAATTATTACGATTCGATTAATAACACTCGATTTACCGCGCGATAAGCGGTGTGTAATAAATCATGACGTGTCGTCCTATTGTATTATAGTATTTTGTGTAACGGCGTAACTACTTATAAAAATCGTATAGTCTTGTGCGAATATAATAATAATATACGCGTGGTACAAATAAAATTATATTAATAAAACAGCAATATACATAAATTGTAAACTGCACCGTCTTTGTCCGATTTTACTCTAACCACAGGACCGATATATTTTCCTCTTAATATTGAGCGTGTCACTTGAGCAATTCTTATTAATTAAAATTTAAAAGCTCTAAAATTAGAAAAAAATCAATTAGATGAACTTCAACGTTCATATTTTATTGACTTATCTTCGTTCTTAAACATAATAATATGATCAAGTAATATTACGTTTGTGCGTTGTTATTTTTACACAATGCATATTATTATGTGTAAATTAAAAAAAATATATATTTTTAAGTGGCAAAAGTCGTTACTGATATAACAGTTATTTAATTTAATGAGATATTAAAAAAAAAAAAAAAAAATTCTAGAGATAGCATTTTTTATTTTCATTTCAGTATTTGTGACTTCAATGTGTTTCATAAAATAAATATCGAATAAATAACTTATTGACAATGAATGATTTATTTTCTTCTCCTATTACATTATTTTTTTTTAATGTATAATTTTCGAATATCGTCTTAAGCGATTATCATATTTTTTAAATTCTATGCAATTAATTAATACTTATAAACATAATAATATTTAAATACAATGTATTTCGTTACGATGCATTTGGTAAAATATTCTGCATATTATGGAATTATAAAAATGTATCTACAATAATGTTATGTGTTATATGAAGTTAGACAATAAAATAGCACTACAATATTTCAATAAACCGATAATATGTATTTTCAATACTTTTATAAAATAAAATATAAATGTTACTAAATTTAATTCAATTTTATCAAAAAAGCTAAGGAATTTAATTTTTTTTTTTTCGTTGACAACAATATAAACTATTTCGGTCATAAACAAAATCTTAACACGTAAATTTTAATAATTTTTTTTTTTCTACTAAGAATTTAAAAAAAATAAGCTCTATAATTATACTGTGTTTTTATTATTTTACTATCAGTTTGATAAAACAATAAAATAAAATGACTATGATAATTATATACACAATAATACAATTAAATGTTATCAAAGCATTATGGATAGACAATTCAGCTATACTATTAATGCATACCGTACAATGTAAATAATATTGTTTTGTTAGGTATCATATGTTCTTATATATACAATTATAAATTATAACTACTATAACTATTGTGTTAATTATCTTTATTTTATATTCACAATAAACTTTACCATATTATCACGTTGTTTAATCGAAGATTAAAAATTTGTTAAAAAGACTACACTATGAAATTTTAGATGGTCAGACACTCATAATTTGTATTTTTTGGAAAATTTTAAGTACAAAATACAACCAAACTTGCAACAAATTTGCATTTTTGACACATTTGCTGCCATAATTGATTTCTTCTCACTTCATTAGACTTTTAGTCTATCTACCTGTATAAATGTAGTACACCTGCATTCATAATGTACACCAACATTAATAATTATAAAAATACTAAATTTAACTAAAAATAATGTATGAAAGCTAAAAAATTTAAAACAAATTATTATCGTAAAGCAAAAAAATAATTTATTATATGTTTAATTAATTTTAATTTGTTTAGTTTAAAGACACAGTTACAACGAAATATTCAAAATGAATTTTGTTAAGTCAGATTTTCGTAAATTACACCTTTTCTAAAATATATTTTTGTATTTTTTGTAAAATCGTTGAAAAATCACCTATGTGAAGTACCAGTTTTTCTCAATATCCAATATATAAATACATATCTCTATATATATAATAACTTTTTTCAGTGAGTGCATCTAACCAAAAGGAATAGTAGGGATACGAATATACATATATATAAATAAAAAACTTCGTTTTATATTAATCCATACGCATGGTAAACCTCCTGATTTGAAAAATCAAAACCTTAGGAAGAACATTTTTTGGAACATTAAAATACCAACGGTTAACTAACCAATATTTAGTTTATCTGGCAGTAAATTTTAATCCACTTAACCGGCGAAGACGTTTCAATAAGTAAACCATCGATTTTAATAACTGTGTAAGATATGATCGTTAAAACCTGGAATATAATTAAAACTCGTATACTAATATAAACGATTTTATAACAACATTTTAAACGCCTTTGTGCTCTCACGAGATAATTTATTTTTTTTTAACACTCATTACCACTTCGTTTTTACACTCAATTAACATCGATTTCCTACATCAAGTTTTTAACAGGCACATCTACAATACACCCCATGGAAATTAGTTTAATGGTTTGCAAGGGTCCAAAATAAGCTGGCTTATTTATATTTTTATTTTTTAAATCAAAAATATTTTCATAACTACAAACAGTACGGTACATTATATACATAAATATTTGATGAGTTGAATTCAGTAATACGAAATTATATGAATGTGTATTTCTCAGACAGATGTCTGTGTTTTTCATAAAATTCTCTTATAATGTACGCTGCAATCCACAAAATATTATAACAATCCTTACAGTATTGCAGTATACAAAATATATTACATAGGAATAGCCATTTCAACATGTTTTTTTTATTTTTATTTTTTTTTAACTATAAAAAAATAAAAAAAATGTTTTCATCTGATAACTATTTCTATAGAGCATGATTTCTTTAACGTAAGACATTCATTAGTTAGTAAACTTTAAACTTTTTCCAAAATAAGTTCTAATATAGTTATTGCTAAAAGTTATAATTTGATAAAATAAGTTAATAACCCAAAAAAATCTTCTGCTTCTAAACCTAAAATTAAGAATATTACAAAATGATTAAAGGAAGTAAAAAAAAAAAAAAAATAATAAATGACGATGGTTAAAAATAGTAAAATGTATAATTTTTTTGAAAAGGTTAGTTTATCATATACGTTTAGTGATTATTAATAATCACTAATAAGAATCATAGTTAAAAAATCATTTTTTTTTTATGTTTCTACATGTTATATTACTTTAAACCATATTATGCATAATCCAAAATGATTGTGATGTATGATATCATAAAACACTGTCCATACACTAGTATTTTATTTTAAAAGTGGGATTTTATTTTATGATAGAATACCAGTAAAAATTATCAGATAAAATAATTTTCTATAAAAGTTTTCCGTATTTCTTAAAAATAAAACTAGAAACATACTTTGTACTATCACTCTTCTTGTCACTTTTATTCCAACAATAAAAATGTCGTGTATATTATGTATACAGTCTTAGATTCAATACAGTTTTCTATTACGTTGTTATTATACTCGTAGATATATAACAAATTATAATATTGACTTAATCATTAAGTATTGCTTATTTACATTATATTCCTTAATCCTGAGTCTATTTAAGGTCCGATTTTAACAGAGAATAATAATAATGCGTTTTGTATAAAAATTGTAAAGTAATGATAAATTATCAACACATTAAAATACATTTTTGGTGCTTGTTTATAAAGCGTAAAGCTTTAACTGTTTTCATTTATGTTCTTTGTTTTAATTTTTAATTTTTAGTTAAACGAGTAAGAAAATAATTTCTCCATTTAAAAGTGCCATTTAGATAATTATTTTCTATATAATAAAGATATACAAGAAACTTTTAAGCCAGTGTTTCTTAGTAAAAAGTTCTTGGACAAAGTTAAAATAGCCAACAAGTAATGTTCTAAGAAATGTCAATGGATATTTAAAATAAAGTAAAATAAATACTCGAAGTGTATAGTGGGCCTTTATATTATTATTCTGCGAAAGGAAATCTTTATTTTTAAATAATTTTTTGTCATTAATTGCATATATGTACTATAAAATATTATGATAGTAGTCATATTTTTAGTGGATATATTATTTTTTATGAACCAAAACAATTTTTTAACATAATTGCTTCAAATAAAAAAATAATTGCATTTTTATTATCTGACAAAACGCTGTTGACGATTAATACATTGTCCATCTATTAAAGAAATTTACTTACTAATCAATTGATTTTTTTATTTTTTTTTTACTCTTCTAAGTGTTCTTATAACGCTTTACTCGCATAATAAAAACCAAAAGTGTATTAAAACGTGGTCGACACAAACTATAAAAATACTTAAAAATATAATATTTTATAATATACAAGTAGTCACGAAGCGCTTTAGAGAAATAGACATAATCGCGTGTACCGTGACGTTCCTGTGACCGTTCTATGTGGGATGCGTGACCCGATGAATGAATACAATGACTAATAATTAGGTTAAACATTAAGCAACGCAAACCAAGTTATTTTTAATGTTCGTTTGCGATAAATTTCACGAAAATTCAAAATAATCTATACATTGTGTATACGTTTAGTTATGAAATAATTACAAATGCAGATGCACTGTAACACTAAGTATGACAAAAAATAACTATTTTGCTATAATATATTTTTTATTGCCAATCTGAAGTTTAAATGATGTGATAGATTAGAGGTCTCAAGACTATACGTTACAGTTTTAAAATACGTCACAAGTGTCAATCAAGGGAGAACTTACACAGAAGAGAATAAATAAAAATATAATGATGATAAATGAACATTTACCATATGATATTAAATAAACTATAAAACAAACATATATAAATATTTCCGTACATATAAACGAACATTTAGAGTAGGAAAAATTATGTTTAGAGACAAATAAGTGTGTGTTTGAGTTCTATAAACGTAATTTTAAGTAGGCATGGTTTCCGAATAAAATAGTTCATCATCGAGAATATTGTTTAGATATATATCTACTTTAATTATTCTGATTTTCATATTTTAATGACATATTGTAAAAAAAACACCTCGTAGGATACAATATTTGTATAATTGTATATGAAGATGCTCATATATTTTTTTTTTTTTTTGTTTTTTAAACAGTACTTTCGTACAATATAATTGGGTTTTGCGTAATCGATACTAATGCCGTGCGTAAACGTAGAAAACACGAAATATAATACTCCAATCTTTAAAACTGCCTAATATAACGATTATATAATATAATAAATTACCTCGTATTCGGGTAATGCAATTTAAATAATCATTTTTCATATTTACTCGGCTATTACCGAACGTATTAGGATAATATTCTCGGTTGTAATTCATGATAAGTTGCCCTAGCTCAAATTATCCACTTTTCGATTTGCTAGATTTACAAAAATAACCGTGTTCAGTTTTTTTCTTTTTTTTTTTTTTCTAGGAAATAAATAAAATTCAATATCGTTGTGTACTACATTACTTATGGTATATATTTACAGTTTAAAATAGATAAATTAAATAATTTTATAATTTGGTTATGTTATTTGGTATTGATAAGTGAAATCACTGATTTTTTTAAGCAGTATGATACTTATATCTATTAATGATATTTTTTTTTTACATAATATAAATACTTTGAAAATTTAGTAGCTAAAAAAATAATTTTTAAATACTTCACGTAAATTTTGAATAAAACCACACATTTATATTTTCATTTTACATGATTATTTTTAAAGTGAATATTGCTAAATAAATAAATAAATATTTGACACAATTTTCATAATTTATCTTTTTGAAATTCCTTAAAACGTAGAATGCTACAATAATTTACGAATAAAAACTTGTCTTCATAATTTATATTTTTATTATTATTTTTTCTTACTCGTGTATTCAGTGTCAAATGACAACCTATAGCTTTGATTTTAAATATTTAAAGAAGTTTATTCTGGTACCATATATATATATTATCCATAGTACACTATTACAACATTAAAAGTCCTTAAAAAAACTTAGTAACAATGGAACGTAAAAAATGTTTTAAGAATTCAAAGTTTTTGTTTTAATATGTATCAAGATATATCAGAAATAAAGATAATATTGCTGGAATTCGATGAAATTTAGTGTAATACCTAGTATTTAAAATTTAGTTATTGTATTAATTAATACAAAAAAATTACCTTTTCCAATTAATTTAAGTTTATCTTAAGATATAAATAAACATTTTGTTTTGTACGTTATTTATAGTATTAAAAAAGATATTTTTTCTATGTTTACTACGTTTATAAATATATGTGTTTATTATTTATTTCCCTACTCCATTTGAACGCACGCACACACATAAATATATAATATATAAACGAGCCCGTGCGCGCGTGTGTATGTGTGTGAGAGAGAATATATATATAAATGTATATATATATATATAGAAAGAGAGAGAAATAATTACGAGTTGAGTTACGGTCAAAGCCATAAACGCTGGTAAATGACGTTTACGCGTAGGAAATTATAATATCCCACTAAATTGAACAATTATTATAGCCAATGGCCGACCATTGACGGTATCGGACAGGTATTTTGAGAAACGTTGAAAACGTTCGAATTGCCTATTTATTAATGATAATGGCCACTATTTTGACCGCTCGGGTGTAGTTGAAAAACATAAAAGTACACTAAATCAGTAGTCGAATTGCACAGATACGTGGCTTAATAATAATAATGTTTATCCATATATACGGTATCCCGTCGGCATGCACGCCACTAATGGGTCGCAAACCTAGAGGAAGAATAAACTTTTTTTTTTTTTTATTAGGAAATCACATGTGGGTGTGGAATGATCTAACCTTAATTTATAAATCGACCGCGGCATAGTTGAAAAATACGTGTTCGTTGGACGAGCATACGATATATGTTCGAAAAATAAATACACAGATTATATACCCGTAGATAGGCGTGTACGAGTTGTGTCAACGCTAAAGAGACTATAATGCGTTGTAATATAAAATGGAGATTTTCAAAACAGACGACAAGCGTGTGTTCTATTACTTCTATTTTGTTTTTGAATTCGGTGAAGGCAACTCGAATCGATCGAGGTTATACTTTTGAAGAAGTTTTCACGACAGAAAGCTTTATAACTTTACTTTAACGTGAATAAAATGGAAATTTCAATCGTGACCTTGGAAGAGGCATTGGACAAAACTTTGTAGGCGATTTGTTCGAATTATCAGTTATAGTCCTCTTCTACAAAATTTACAATTAATTTTGTGCATCGGTCATAAACAGTGTATTAGTGTGTATAGTTCATACGTTGCTCGTGATATGCGTTTCGTGTGATCGAGAAGGTTACGCGGTAATGTGACATAGTAAATGATTATAATTAATGCTGACATTTCATCAAGTGGTATTAGATTTAATCTAAAAAAAAAAAAAAACAGCAAATAATTAATCGCAGTTACAATTTACTACTTGACAATTGATCGTAATAATAATAACTATCTTTGTTAACTATTTGATTGTTAACAGTATCTTTGATACTAGTATCAATTATAATGTTATACTTATACAATTGTACTGACTGATATAGTATCTGTATCAGCTCAAATAGATAACCATAAAACGCTTTTACTATACAGCAATTTTTATATTGACTAATAACTTTGTGCAGCTGAAGTGTTGTACATTTTTTTTTTTTTGGTTATAGTAGATAGGTAGAATATAGCTTTAGAGAACATATTAAGCGAAAACAATAAAAGTATGCTAAGTTATGATGGTTTCTTACACGTAGAAGAACGATAACATGAAAATAAATTATATTGGAAATGTTAGAATACAAAAAATTCATTATAAAGGTCGGGTACACGTTGCAGACGATAAAACCATAAAATTTACTTAAAAACAATCACGTTCCAAATACTGCAAACATCTAAATGAAAAAAGTTATTTCAATTTTAGAGAAAAATACATCACAAACAAATACTAGCACTCATTTAGTTTTAGAAAACGCAGTTATGCAGGTAGTTCATATTTCAGTTCTATCTATAAAAATGAAAAAAAGTTATTAATTATTAAAATTAAACTGAATTAAGTCTGCAGGAATGTCAAATTTCAATACATTGAAAAAACCAATTCAACCAATTTAACGTGTATGCAAAAAATAGGAAATGTACCAGCGAATCCAAGTAATTTTGAATTTATAATACCAGATTAATATAGATTAGCTCTAATGGCGAATTATTTTTAAAATTCGATAATGTTCTGACTGATTCACAGATTTCAATAATCACAATTCAACAAAATTTAGATTTTATGAACGAATGTGATAATTGGTTTTGTGACGGAAAATTTTCAATTGCTTTCTCTAATTTTACTCAGTTGTATAGTATACACAGAGTGTGTTATTCTAATGTTATATTCCTAGTATTTAAATATTACTACCAAATAAAAAAGAAAGTACTTATTATATCGTGTTTGAAAATTTAAAATCGATTTAACTAAATTGAAACTCAATTTGAAATAATAAATATAAATAAAAATAAATATTATCTAGACGGAATTTCTAATACTGAGGTTAAATGTAATTTCTTTCATTATCTCGTAATATGTTTGGTGTTATGTCCAAGGATTTGGTTGACATATTTTTGTCATAACACATAACCGCTTCACCGATAACCGAATTTGACGTAATCGTATCGTCCCATAACGAGTTTGTTATCGTAATTACATTATTACGAGAGTGCATACGTATGTAAATACGTATTATTTTCAAATAATAATTAGGGATTTACCATTATTTTAAAAATGCCCTTATAAAATAATGTCCGCTAATCGGAGAGTTCACTATTCGAAGGTTTTCCTATTGAAAAGTAGTGAAAATGACCCCGTTCCCCAAAAAACGTCCGCTATTGGGAGGTGTCCGCTATTAGGAGGTGTTCATTAGTGGAGGTTTCACTGTATTATGTTACAATACTCTAACTTCCTATTTTTTTTTTTAAATTAAAACCAAACATTTTTAATGTAAATTGATAAATAGATGTCTTTTTCTATGTTTATTTATTCAAATCCATATTTTAATCTCAGAAATTAAAAGTGTACAATACATTTACAAGTATCATGTTTAAGAATAATAGACCTTAAATATAAGAAATAAAAATAAAATGTTGGATATAAATTGGGAAATTCAGTGTGGTCATAAAAGCTTATTGTTTTATTAAAATTAACATTATCTTAAACATACACATATTGTGTTGTATTAACCACTGTACATAAATATTTGATAAACACAATTCGACATTATTTGAAGTTTCATAATATTATCTACTTATATATACCAATATACTATATGCGTATTGTATACCTATTATATAAAAAAAAAAAATACGGCGAAATGTCCTTATTGCGAAAAAGCTTGCGGTAAAAAGTTTTCGTCGAAAACATCTAAGGCTGTTTGTCCCATTTTGTAAAATATTACATATTATTATATTATACGTAAATTTTATTTGTTATACTCTGACAATTTTTACAAAATAAAATAAGATTTTTTAATGAACTAATATTTATTATTAAATTTTCAAATCGTCATATTATCTTCCGAACGTATATCATAGATTCATTATTCTTAGTACAAAAATTAAATGATTTAAAAATTAATTGAATAAATTTCGAATTAGATATCAGCATTTTTATGATAGCCATCATGTGCATCATACGACAAAAAATAGAAATTCAAAGGTTATTTTCACAATGTATTTTCTGTAAAGTTGTAAAGTATAGAAATCATAATAAACTTTAAAACCCACAAAATCAAAACTTGAATATATTTTTTATTAATTGTTATGCCTAATTAATCATCATATATATGCATGTAGGCAGGTACCGCATGAACGCATCGTTGTTAACCGTTTCATATCTCAACATGTGATTTTCATCAATAAACAGTATTTGCCTACTCATCAACATATTAATTTTAATATTGATTAATATCCTATTGTATTACGTTATACGACACACATGTTAATAATATTATGATTTAAACTAGTTTGACTTATTAACCATAATAAATAATCAGTTATAATATTATATTATGTTTTTGATATTGAAACTATGTAATTATTGTAAATAAAAAAAAAAAACAAAATGTTCAATAAATTCAAAAATAATAAAATGATTATAAACTCATGTCTAAAATATCTATCCCGCCTATACTATCTACAATAATAGTATACCAAAAAAAAAAATATCGAATTCTTTCTTTAGTTCAAAAAACTAGTATACATAATAAGTTTTTGTCATACCTATTACTTATTCGACTTGAACAACTACTTAAATATTACTCATATAGTTGATGGACATTTTCATTGTTTTACTAATAGAATAATATAGAATCATGGTATTATGGCCATGCGGATAATATATGGAAATGTATTGAGACTTAAGAGAGAGCGTATTTGTCCGGTTCACCCAAAGGCGTACAGTTTTTCTGAGTGTACACATAAAGAGAAAGGCGCCATTCATTTTTCGAAGAGGATTTATGAACGGTCTTCCCGTCACCATCGAAGAAGGGATGATATGTCAAAGCTCCTCGTTTCTTCACAACTCTTCCCTCGTATACTTCCGGAAACAAGCACGGAGAACCGGCGGTATAGGGTTTAAACAAAATTGTACTAGTATATTTTCTGCAGTGTGACAGAGCGTGCCGAAAGCCGACAAAATGGTTTTAAAAACTGAGAGACACACTTATTCATTTAAGCCTTGGAGTTTTTTTTTTTTTTTAATTACTATTACACACTGCAGCCATAATGGTGATTTTTTTTCTTCTGCGTGCCTTTGAACAATATAGTAGAGACTATTTCAAGGTATCTCCTCAACACCACAAACGTGAAGTAATAATATTCTTATTGTTAAATACACTTATATGACGTCGGGAATTGTTTAAATAGATAATAAAAAAAATTTGATTATTATAATCATGGTGCATTATAAAAGATTGATATTATTATATTGTACGTTTCGCTACGAATCGTTAAAAGTACATAGTTAAAAAATAAAAATAAAATTAGAATACAAAACATACGATTTTTGTCGAGCATCAAATAATGGAAACGTGAACCGTTTAAAAACGAAACATTCCCATTTTTTATTATATTATTATCTATGCCGAGTAATTCATTCAAAATAAAATGCTCACTATAACAAAAACGATTAATGTTGTTCAAAATATTTATTTTACATAATATATACATGATTATTAACAAATATTAAAAAAAAAAATAAATTTAAATTATTTTTTATTGCTATAATTGTTTAATTTTTTTTAATCTTTGTAAATAAGTAAATGACTTAAAAAAATCTATTATTTTTTACTAAAAATGTTATTTTGTAGTAAATTAAAATTATATGAAATAAATATCTTTAAAATCTTTACTGTTATTTTTTCGACTAGGTTATGAGTGTCTTACAATAAATGGATCATTCCTTATAAATTATGAAATTATTATCTATAACTGTAATACGATATATGATGTTTGGCTAACGAACTTTATATGTTTATGTATGACGTATGTATGTTATTTTTTATTTAGTATTCATAACATTATTTACATAAAACAATCAATAAATAATGTGCTTATTCTAACTTAGGAATCAAATTTAGATCTATTTACCGTATATTGTTATGTATAATATATTATTATACAATAAATTGATGTTGAGTGTATGTAAAGAAACGTGAATTTTCTTTACACTTTGGAAATAGAAACGACAAATACATTCATAAAGAAATTTCTCTCCAAATACGATGCACATATACTCGTACGTATATATGATTATATTATTTCGTCTGCATAACATATAAATCATGGAAGAAATACAATTTTATTTGATTTGCATCATGAACAACATTTTATATTATTCATATTACCATTATTATTATATGGCATCAATTTGTACAAAAAACATTTATTCACAATCTGTGTACCAAGTAAAAGTGAAATAAAATGTGATTTATTTTATCGTATGATGGTAATCCAACCTAAGTATAAAAAAAATTGTACTTACTGATATGAGAAAAAAAATACCATAACATAAAAATTTATGGTGAAAATTTTCGGTGGTTTTTGTGACAAATTATCAACATTTATAACGTCTTAAGGTGGCAATTTTAATATGGGTTATCACCAAAAAATATTTTATTACTCTTGTTATGCAACAATAGTCATTATCTACTTATATTATCTTATCTTACTTATCTTATTATATTATTATCTAATTTTTAAAGAATTTAAATTATAACTAATTGAATTAAAATCTATTTGTTTATAGATCGTAGATAATGATAATAATAATTGATTACAATAAAATGATAGAAAAAATAAATGTAATTTTGAGTTTTCCATACAAATGCTCGTGTAATTCATCGGCGATTTTAAAACGTCCTGAAAACGATTAACCATATATTGTAATAGAAATAAATGTAGTGTATACACAAAATACGTTATACAAATATTTCCTATAGATCATAAAAAGGTTGTTTTCATAATATGGTAAACAATATTGTATGTTTTTCCAGTACTTAAGATTCATAATATTGATTGTATTTATAGAAGTTATGAAAATTGCTCACTAATAACAATTAAAATGAATATAAAATAATATATTATGATTTTAAATTAATAATATTAAATTATCAAATAATATTCTACTACACTATACAAATCCACAAATAATATTAAGTTCATTTTATAATTTAATTATTTGATTAATAATTAAATCTATGTCTAATAATTATTTTAATATTAATTGATAACAAATTAATATAAATGGTGAATAATCATTTGTTTGAAATTTCAATACAAAACCTCTATAATATTATAAAACAATGATAAGCGGACGACAATAAACAAAAATACATAATATACAATTTGAAAGTGTTTACACAATATTTTACATTTTTATTAAAAATTAGATGAATTCAATACAAATTATTTTACAGTGGAAAAGAGGGATCTTATATTGACGCGTCGTGTGCAATGATGAGATTCTTATTATTTAATACCTAAGTCATAAGAAGTAAGAACATCAAAAGCAATTATAAGCCTACAAAAATAAATTAATAATATGGATTGTTAAAACTGTAATTACTTGTACACGCGTTTTTAATTGTAATTCAAAATCTTTTTACAAAACTCTAAGAACTTCTTCATGAACGAAGAAATTGGGTTTATTATTATCTGCTTACAACGAACACAATAAGATTTCTCTAATTAAATATACTACTGCCGTCATGTTAATAAAGTTTCTTGTGTAAAAATTTGCTTCTATCTATGTATAATTATTATAATATCATCATTGGGGGGAAAAAAAACCCCACTGACATTCTTCATCACATTTCGATGTGATTTATTTTGCTGGTTGTTATTTTTCCTTTTCATCTCCGTGGACCATATTTTATTTTAAAATATGTGTAATCGTGAAACTAATCAATACACGTGATAGAGGGAAAAATTCAGTAACATGTCACCGGACCCACGCGGTTACACTACGCTTTAGTTAGAAATTAATTATACTGCACATGTAAACGTCAGTCTTGCGCTCATATTATTATCAGCTCGTTGATTCCCGCGGGAATAGCGCTCCGTAGACAGTTAATAATAATGGATGTGCTCCCTCGGAGACAATTTATCTAATCAGATTCGATGGGACTTTTAAAGGAACATGCGTGGAACCTTCCACGTAGTTCAAAAATTAATATCTAAATAAAATAATAATCGTCGTACGATGCTCTCGTATAACACAGTGCAATTGTCAACTGAGAGATTTACACTTCAAATGTGGTTACTTTTAACGTTATATTAATTACCCGTTTAACAAACAGCCGTAATTTACACATTATTTATATTACATTAGTGTGGACACGCTGGAAATCTATAACATAGCTGCAGTGTATAATACCGTCACCGATAAATGTTTAAAACGAAATGAACCTCTAATAGGTATGCATAATAATAGAGTACAACACGAGATGGTCATGTAACATTTTACTATTAATTTACGAGTACAAGTTTTGTGTATACATATAGTAGTTTAACATTATATTATTTTATTTAAAACTTAATGCTATAAGATTAAGTGTGATGAAATGCCAAATTACGGTAGTTTTTAACTGAATCGATAAATTATTATATTTATAGATGAAATGTTAAGTATTCCATAGTATAAATTATAAAATCTGTGTATTTTTTCTGTTTGGAGTACAAATACTTAAAAATTATTTATGAAATATTTATCCTACTTACAAAACTAATATGTACCTCATTTTGGCTTCTTAATTTCTTATACATAAAAATATAAACAAAAATTTTGATCTATACAAAACATAATTATTTTATTGATATAAAAATAATAAATAAATAAGAAAATGCATTATCATCGGTGATTTTCATAATATAATATTATTTTTATACAGTAAACACAGTCACATTTATTTTATATGGTTTATAGTAGGTGCTTCTATTTATTTTTTACGACCGACAATTGTGTAGGTACATTTTAATTAAATTGAATAATTTTTATTTTTAATTGTAAAATAATTTCTGTTTAATACTTTCAAATTTATAAATAATAATTATAATAAAAGAAAATTCAAATGTTTCTATATAAATTAAAAATATATTATTGAATTAGTGATTTGAATTGCAACAATTGGATGGTTTATAGCCTTTATAGGTTAACTTGCATTGCATCAAACAAAAAAATAGTGATGTTTATTTAGAGAAAAAAAAGTTAAATATTATTATAATTCTATTGTTTTTAAACAATTGATGATAACTTGAGGTGATGGAGTAGGTACATTACTGTTTTGAAGATTTTATTATTTCGTTAAAAAAAATATATGTATATGTATATCATAAAAACTCCAGTAATTTGTCAATTTGTTACTGAAGTATGTTAATCAAAACATATACGTGTCCGTGCAAAATTACTTTTTACTGTTATAGCGACAATTTAATGAATAAAATAACTTGCGAATTAAAAAATAACAATAATGCTAACTTGAAAAATAAATAAATAAATACGTTCTGATCATAGTCAATAATAAACAAGAGCGTCAATAATAAGTTCACCACGAGTTTCAATTATTACACACACTGTTTAATATTACATTCGACGGACGCATTTTGGGGCATCGGTCCGCGTAACGGGACTTAGGCAGAAATTTCATTAGAGCAGCTTTGTGTTACACGACAAGCTATATTGTATGGAAACCCGACCGCAAAGGGGACGTCAGTGGCAATAGTGGAGGTACAGTGGCGGTGGTCAAACGATAGCGTCGGTGCAGGGATATTAAACCCTCCCGACGACGGCAATCGTGGAACCCGAAGTCAGGGTTGACCGCGACTATTGGCACTCAATGCGTATACTGCGTATACAAAAGCTTTATACTACACGGTCCGGCGCAAAAGTGTTGTGTTTAATTAAGGATCCGTAAAAGGTGCCTGGACCGTCGCAAGCGGACGGACTCGTTAGTCTTGTATACACATACCGACGCCGTTGCGGCGTTCCGGATTTATACATATGTTAATCGTTTAATAACACTAACTCAATTCTCTCCCATAAATTCCGTTGATAGGACGTTTTTAGCACCGATTTTCTTGGCCACCGGACAATATTGATCCTAACACAGTGTTATGGCTCAATCTGGTACAGCTGAAGCAATGATTTAATTACCAAACAATCCCGATACAACGTGTTGCAAATCTGATGAAATATTTCACTCATAAGTTGTAAAAATCGTACTTAATTATAATAATATGATACGTACATGTACCATACGGAGCACATCAAACATAACAGTGATATTATTTTTTTACCAACAGCCATATTTGTTCACCATGAAAATTACTAAAATATTATGTTAATAAAATTAATACGAGCGTCATAGGGAAGTGTTTATTACTATTGTAGAGACATTATAACCAATGAAACGCTTTCAGTCAATGTAAATATTTTAACAATTGGCGAATTACTGTTTATTGCAAATACAAGTTATTATATACCCCACTATTTAAGTATCCGATGTCCCGTGAAGTTTCTCAACAATAATTATTATAAGTATTTTTGATAAGCCACCCAACCCGATCATTTTTTTTCGATTATTAAATAATAAAAATAACGTCAACTTTATACCAGCTCCCAAAAAATATTTAAAAACCGTCGTGAAACATATTTAATTTTCAACCTCTAAATGATTTAATAAAATTAAATGAAAAATAACTGTGAATACATATCAGTTCATAAAATTATATTTAATGAACATTATTGTTATTATTCACTTTTATTTAATACATTTTAATAAAAATATTTAAGTTATTAATACGTTATTTACTTTCTTATGGCTTTTTTTTTTTTTTAAGAAATTAAACACAATATAGGTAATTAAATGATACTTATATTTTTTGTAGTCTGTAAAATATTATTTTTTTTAATTATTAAAGCTTTGATAAAAAATTAGAGTGAAATAATTATCCAATCAATCGGTTAAAGAAAAAAAAAAATGTAATAAAAACATGGTAAATTTTATAATCACCATTATAAAAATATATGTAAAATAACGATATAATATTTCTATTTCGTCGTTGTTTTTGTTGTTAATATATTGAACACACTTATCATAATAATACGATAATTCACATATTGTTATAATTTACATAGACATTACGTGTGTGCGTGCAACGCTGCATTAACTTTGTATTTGTTTGGTTTTTTTTTTTTCGCTTTCTCTACAGATTACTCTCATACTTCTAACGTAAGTACGTATTATACACGTTGAATTGCACAAAGATACACAATATTTGTCCCGTTAAATCTATCGGAACCTTGTTAATTGTGCACACTTTGTCACAATTACATCTTACGCAAAATCTGAGCGGAGCAAGAACATAGCCGTCATTAGCACGTTAGATATCCACGCCATAAGTTATCCGCTCAATTGGCTAATTCACGTACACTGAAGTCAAATAGTGCTATTCGCGTACAATGCGATGGTCCTTATTGTAATAACCATAAGTCGTGTTCAAAACGTGACGCCAAATGCGATTATTTTTTTTTCTCGTTTTCATAAACAGTATCTGTGACTGCGTTTTCTCTCTTATTTTTTTTTTTTTTTAAACGTATCCGACTAACGTTACTATTGTGTTCTTCGATATCAACCGCAATATCAATTTGGTTTTATGATTTTCAAACAAACACGTCGTAGGTATAAAACCTCATACAAATTACCTTGAATTATTATAATTTATAACATGACTGTCTAAGACTATATTGTTATTCATTTGGACTTGCGTAAATGAAATAATTATATACGGTTTAAAATGTGGGCCTAAGATAAACAATTTTAAAAATAACTGGTTTTCAAAAGCCAATCGCAATATTAATTTCTCATAAATTTTATCAAATTTAACTTCGTCGGAGATAAATCTGATGAAATAATAAATATTAAGAAGCCATAAAATATTATGAAATATATTTTAAAAAATTCAGAGTATAACTTTGCGCGTGTGTAACGATTACGATTATTTATGATTAGCACAAAAATTACTAATTACTAATTTGTCATCAATACATATCATTATTATTACCTATATATATATATATATATATATATATATGTTAATACGTATTACATAAGAATTTCGTTAATTAATTCTAAATGGTCCTACGATCTGTATTAATAATGATATTTAAATAATCAGTAGTTAATTGCATAACTTCAAACTATAAATGTGTTATCATACGATGTTCTAGACAAAAATTAAGATATAAAAACATCTTTGACATGTGTTAACGTCGACCATTATATTTGGTTAAATTTGTTAAACGTCAATAATTGCATCAATTTAATAAAGAGTTGAGCGGAATGGTTAAGAACTTGAGAGGGGAATAGCGAAAGAGAAAAAAAAAAGAAATACATAATAAATACATTAATAAAATTGACAAGAGTGGGTAACGTAATTAGCGATAGGTCGAACAAAAATGTGGTACCGTTTAGAAAAATAATGAGAGGTCGGCCACTAATGACCTTACGTTTTAAGCCTCCGAACACCACAAGCATTTTGATTAATGACACATTTAGGAGAAAATCGGTGATCCCGCTCGCATATATAAAAATGTATATTTATGCACTAGGGATTATGTGGTTTATTATTTTTTTTTTTTAATATTACTTTTTTTTTCTATCTAGTTGAGAGGTTATTGGATTTGGGTCGTTGAAGGGAAGAATTAATTGAGTTAGACTTTGATAATGTTTAAACTTGAAAAATATGAGTTATTTTCAGCATTATAAATCACCCGTAAGCACGAATGATTCATTAAAAACTCACTTCGATAAGGATTCGATGATTATTTGGGTCAACAGTTATAATAGTCTCTTGTGGCGACGGTTTTGTATCAGAGTTTAAGTTTCCAATGTAGTTTTGTGAACAGCCATTTTTTGAATATAATGAAAACATTTGCAAAAGTTAAATCTGACTAGATTCCGGTTATGGTATTGATAAATGTAAAACATAGTAGATATACGTGTATAATATTTTAGGTATGAAATTAATTTCAATAAAATTGCAGTTAAATTTTTTACTCACATAAATATATTCAAATTTCATTGCCAATATTTCTTTTAAATAGCACCAAGTATAATATTTGTACGTATTTACCTGCAACAAAGAAAATCATATAATTAGTACAAAATCACAATGACTGAATAAAAATAATTACGATTAGTTATTACAATGTATACACGTTTTTATTATTTAAATTTAATTTTAAATTATACTCCAAATACAAATAACATTACCATATGACGTATAGGGAATTAAATTATTTAATCCCAAATAAGCGGGTTTTTATTACAATTTGCAAGCCTATAGATTATTTTCATAAACATTGATTTTGAAAAAATTATTATTTTATTATCATTTTAAATATTTACAGAAACATTTTTGAAATGTGTAATCTGAATAATGTAAAAACCTAATATTTATATAAAAATGTTACTGTCCCAGCGAGTTTAATGTATTTTTTTTAAATATATCTATTTGAATAATATAGAACCTATTTAACGTGGGAATGAAAAGGATAATTTTTCATACAACTGTATATCATGGAAATATATACATGGTATATTTTAAAATTATCAGTCAATAGAGTTAGGACGCAGACTGCGTATAGAATTATATTCAACATGGCATCCAAAAAAAAAAAAAAAAATGTTGAGCTCTAAATGAAAAAAATTAAGTAATTGAGTCAAGTGGAAAAGATAAATTAACAGCAAAATACATTTGTGAAATTTTCATTAGTGGAAAAAGTCAAGTGTATAATATATTAAAGCTAAAAAAATAGAACAAAAGTATAGTGAATGAATGGTAAATAATCTTATTTATAAAAATTAATGTAAAATTCAAAATTTTAGACATTTATTTATAATTTCCATTTCAGAAAATTGGCGAATGAAAAGAAAACTATAATCCAACGCAAATGAATAAATTAATAATTTGACTTGGAAATGGTTTATAAGTGCTAGAGCAAAAAATACATATATCGATTTCTGAATCAATTATATAGTCTAAAACACGCTAAATTACTAAATAAATTTCAATAACCGAATTTAAAGTATCAAATAGCTAGTTAAAATGTTTTAAAAATCATCGACATAACATTGTTTGACACAGAAGTTGTAGTGAGTCAAGTAAAATTGATGTAAAAAATACCTGATGAATAAAAGTTTTCTTAAAAAAAAAAAAAACATTTATGTAATTATAAGTTAAACCACTACACTAGCGCTTCTTAAGTCCTTTTAGTGGGTTCCCAGGTATGTTTACTGAGTTAAATGCAAGAATAAGTGGATTCTGGTGGTTCGTAAAGCGAGAACAGAAACGTTTGTAAAAAGAAGTACTACTTCAGCGACTATCTATAGTTCAAAATCTGAGTGTAGTGTATGATTCGATACACAGATGAGTGCATTAGTGATTACACAAAGTAGCATCTATTGAAATGTTAACATTTTGTAAATTTTGGATGTTTTACTACTTCCCATAATCGGACACTATAGGTCCAAATAGTTTTCGATAAGGTTTTGTAGAGCAACAATTTATTATTCAGGTAAAGTTTAAAGTGTTTACCTAGAACTTAGAAGTGGAAACAGAAATTTTCGTTTACAATTTAAGAGGAATTTTTCGTTTTATCTGCTCAGTCCAAATTAGGTGTTTATTGGATCAGACCTAAATATTTGATACAAATAACCAATAGTATAATTTTATTTGCCATTTTTTACTTAACTTATAGACTATATAATATATATATTAGATTTAATTAACCGTTATAAAATAGTTTAAAAATAATTGATAACAAGTATGGGTAGCATAAACAGAAATTAATTGTCGAATAAAATTAATGCAATTTATGCAATTCATTAATTTAATAAATCTGTTAACTTGATAAATAAAGATACAAATAAAAATGGTTTTATAAAATCCAGGCTTTATTTAGTTATAGACCAGCTAACAAATTACGTTAACGATTACGATAACAGTTTTTAAATTGCTATGTTTTAAAGTAAACGGAAAAATAGATTGTGAAGAATATGTTAATATAGATAAACACTTATGTATTATTAGTAATGATAACAGTAGTATTATAAATTAACTTCAAAAAATGTTGAACAATCCAGTTTTAATGATAAAACCGATGATGTTACATTTTCTAGCAATGATAATAAAACGTATACAAATATCGTTTATGAAATAAAAAAAACTAAAAATGTTCACATTGGATCAAAATAATAAAAATGAACTTATGGAATCAATTTTCAATTTGAAAAATTAGTAGAAAAAAAATAGCAATTAATTTAATGAAACAAAAACATTAGAAATATTTTGGGAATGGAATGATTATGTTTAATAAAATTAGGTAAAATGTAATACAAAATAATATGAACTTATAAGTATGTTTGTATAAAGTAAATATGATAATTTTTCTACATTTATTTTTACGTATTTTAAATATAGATTTGTCTAAAATGGAAAAATATCTGACCTTAACCATTCCCATGTTACTCGAATTTCAATGTACTGAGTTTTTTAAAAATATGCTATTCTACATTTAATTTAAGTTTTCATGCATAGAAATATTATTAACTTGAAATTTGCATAGAAGTATTTTCAGTAACAAAACTAAAAAATAATTTCTTAAAAATATCGATATTTGTATTATGAATCAAATTCCATATAAATAGAATATTAATTATAATTACATGAAGTTTAGAGAAAATGAGCAAAATTAATTATACATTTCTTGTCAAATTTCACATAGTTATACTAGTCTATGAGTTTGAGAATGAACATTTATTAATTATAATGATTAATCTATATTATATTTTAATTTAGTACAATATGATATATTTAAATAAATTATTTTATATTCTAAAATAAATAAAAACTGTATGTTTTAATCTGAACTTTAATCAATTTTAAGTATTTAGGCAAAGGTAAAAACATTAAAAAAATAAATATTTTAAGACCTCTATATGCTTATAATTGTTTTTAAATGAGATAAATATTTTCAGTAAATAACCAAATGATCACATCAGTGGTATTAGTTTTTATTAGGGATAACTATAAAGTATTATTTAAAAAAGTACTTATGAATACAGTGTTATATCTTACATCAGATACGTCCGTTCTAACACATTTAAATGTTTCATACTAACATCACCATTATCAAAACCACCCCCGCAATCACTACCAGTAAGATCAGTACTACTGACCCATCACTACTACTATTGATTAATATCATGTATATTGCACTATCATTTTTTAAAAGAACCATGGAGTTAAGGGCCTTATAAATACCGTATTCAAGTCACTATTTTGTATAGTTGTTGAATTAATTTTTATATAGAAAAAAAAACTAAATATTTTTTTTTTATTATTATTATTATTAAAAAAGTTTCTACAGTTAAAAAAAAAAACATTATGATATCTATGTATAATATATTTATATATAAATATATATATATATATATATTATATAACTAATGTAAAATTAACATTCATTATTTAACATTTAATTTGATTTCTATGTTCAGATTAAGTTAAACACATAGGTAGTTAAAATGGCTGTCCGATTTTACACAAATATAAGTATATTATTTAAATGAAATACAATACATCAGTGGAAATATAATCATTTTTTTAATCAATAAAATATGAAACAAGTGCCTCAACTATATAAGTCAGTTGAAGATGTATTTAGTTAATTTAATATGGTAGATAATGTTAACAGTCTTACCATTTTATCACAAAAAACAATTAAGCATCCTTATAATAAATAATTACATTATTCAACTTGATATATTTATTAACAATATTTAAATTGATTAAACAATGATAACAAGATTTAATTTATGGTAATATATCTGCGATGTACGTCTAACATCACTTGGTCTACAATTTTTGTGCATGAATGAAAGTAAATGGTAATCAAAAGTTTCAAACTTCAGAACTTCTCCAGTAACAGTTGTATCAAATGAAAGGTTGTTTAGTAAACTTGCAGAAATTACTCATCTAAGATGATGGAATTAAAGAAGAATATTGTGGTCCAATTGTATATAAATAAATTAGTTAGACAACAGCTAAACTTCAAACAGAGTCGGATTCAAATTTAGTTTATTAACCTAACCCGTTTAATACAGCTAACCCAAAATTCATATTTTGAATATTGTACTAAAAGTTACGAAATAATTTGTCACAGCGTCGCTACATCGAATGTTTCGAATTAATTAGTGAGATTTTTGTATTATAAACTTTGAATTTATTAGTTTTCAGCTATAAATTATGATGTTATTTAACGCTTCTGTTATTTTATGATAATATAAAATACATAATATCAGTTTTCAACTCAATTGTGTTATGCTCCAAAATGTAATGTCAATATATGATTATTTATTTCTTTAAATACATTATTCATATATTATATTATATATGAACGGGATACGATTGTAATTATAGTGTTGTAAAAAATAAAAATCGACGTTCCACCACAGTCTTTCGTGTTTGAGTCGGCGCCGATTGAAACACAACGTCGATATCATCAAAAACAGTTTGCATAATAATTGTACACCAAACAAAAGAGCAATCAAACAAAAATAATAAGGTGTGAGCTAATTAAATTTAACTCAAATGGTCGAGAACGATCTTTGAAACCAACGTGTCTAGCACATAGTGACGCGGAATCGCGTGTAAATAATTTGCTTAACACAGTGGCCGCGTGGCTTGTGCGTGAAATGACAAATTACTGATCGGCTGTCGGACGATTTCTCGCGTTGGCCGTTATGACGTAATATTATTATTATAATAATTATTAAAACGTCGACACGGTAAAATATGTATTATTGTTCCGCCGAATCCACTCAACCTATGTCCGCTGTGCAGGGCGACGTAGTCCCCGGCCGTGCTTACGACGGGCTGTGGCGGGACGCTATTGATTTTACCCGAAAGTTAGGTAGACCTGTGTCGGGCAACCGGCAAACGGAAAACAAAATGCGACGGCCGACACAACAATAATAATAATAACCATGTTATAACGTTATGTGGGTATGAATAGGATATTGTATAACGTGTTATTGTGGACGACGACGATAAAAAAAAGAAAAAAAATACGTCTCGCGAGTCCCGTCCGCGGCGATCCTCCTCGTCCGCGCCGCCAGCACGCGACCGACGCTAGGTCATGATTATCATAATCACTTCACCATGAAAAATGTAGTTATTACGTGGTGGCGTAGGAGTTAATCCATAGGTCGGTTAGGTTAGGTATTTGTACGAAATATTATAGTGGAAAATAGTTGACGTCTGATGACTTTCGTTTTATTTTTTTTATTTTTTACCCTGTTCGGTTCTATTTATAAAACCCTAAATTGTATAACTTGAAATGACCAACCGAATTGTTTTTGTATTGTATTAGCGATTATGAATATCTATGTAAAAAACCGAATCGTGTTTGTGGGGCTAAACGATTCGACGTTGATCAATTTTATTGATCGTAGCAAGAACGTTTCGTGTTGATAATATTCACGATTGTATTTTGATGAATAGAGTGCTAAAAGTCTTAAAATGTATCCTAATTACGTTTCCATACACACAAATTCCATATTTAATACGGTGTTGTTACTATTGACAAACTTTTAACAGATGACGAACAAAGATATCTGACAATAATATCAATGTCGTTCTTACGAATATGTATACATATAGTGTAATGTATTAAATTGATGGCGATGACGATATTAGTCGATCCGACTTAGGTCAGGTAAAACTTAGACGGTGTTAATTTAAGTTTCGACAGGTAAGTTTTTGCCAGCCTTTTTTATCGTCTCTCTAAATATGTAGATGATCCCGAAAAACGTGAGTATAAAATCTAATCACACGTCAGTCTGTTTATATTTTTTATTTTTAAAACCCAAGTCATATAGTTTTGCAGAAAAAAAAAAACGTTATTAGTTTTTACTGAACACCGAACGGCTGCGTTTGTTTTGTTACACAAAAATTATACATAGCTATAAAAACGAGATACTACGGTAAAGTTTTTCGATTTAGTTGCAAACAATTTATAACTCAAAAACATACTGTCATTGCGTATGTTCATACGTTTAATAAATAACACAATTTACTTCTACAATATAACACATTCTGTCCAGTAAAACATTCATTTATAAAGGTCATACATAACGTAGATAAAATATATTAAACTTAAATAAACGATATTATAGTAGATTAAACAATATCAATTCAGGTAACATGTCGTGTGGTATGATGTAACAAGTCCGATTTCATTTCTTTTCTTTTTTATCACTTCCGAAAATTGTAATATTGTCTTGTAGATATGCAAAAAATTATTTATAAGTCATTTTTTCATAGTTCACATATCACATGTGTATACTATATAAAATAATTTAACTTTATAAACATTTAACACCTTACGATTGAATGTGTCTACAGTAAAGTTATCAAAAACATGAAGTCATCGCCATTTGGCTATACTTATAAATTTGTCATTTTTTATACTTGTATTATAGCAAGTTTTTTCTATCTGTATTAAAACGTTCAAATAATATATAGATCGCATTATTTTTTCGATTTTGGAGCTAATGAATTGAAAACACGTTACACATGATTTCGTTCATGGATGTGGCAGGTACTAAATAGGCGTTTTTTTCGTTTTTATTTATTTTTCGTAATTTAAATAAAAAATCCATTCATTTTTGAAAACGATGGTCAAAGGTCACGAGAGTGTTCGTTCTAATGATTACTTGTCGCAAAAACAGCGTATGTGTATTAATTTTTTATTTTTTTCGAAAATATTAGACAAATATATAGTAATTCATAATTTTGTTTTAATAGTCACTGATATGTTTTCAAACTGGTAGATGTGTTTCAAAGAGCTCTAGGTATAGTGCAAAGAAAAATAAAGTATCATTATTTCAGATGGAACTTGTAGTAGTCAATATAAATGTATACATATAGGTTTATTATTATGTTGTCACATCAAAGGATCTGAGTAAAAAAAGAATTATTAAATAAAACACCATATCTACTCACTCATATTATATGTATGTGTGTGTGTGTGTGTGTGTGTGTGTGTGTGTGTGTGTGTACAATATTGTTACTAAAGCACGCGATATTATTTAAGCCATTATGCTGATTGATTCTTTTGATAGTGATCATTCATTATAAAAGAAAAAAAAAACATTAACGTTTATAAAGATTTATACTTTTCTAAAATAGTTTGAACTTTGAATAAAAGTATAAAATAATAGCATCGAAACAATTGTAATTTACTATTTGTTATCTTAATCATATTTAAAATGTTTACTTTTCAAAAATGAAACATGCATTTTTAATTTTATATTCCTAAAATGAATATTTTTCTGAGAATTTTTAAACTTTGAAGTTTCAAAGAATAATCGATAATTGCAATTTTCAAATAATTTGTATTGAATTAATATTTGATGTTACATTTTTCAAGATTAATTTTTTGTCTCGTTTAAAATCGTTTTTTGTCTTACTGTAACAAAAACCACTACTCTAAACCAGTACCATATTTACAGAAAACGTGATTGGATTTAACTACCATCTTTTAACGAGACACTCACTAGAAACTTTAACCTTGTTAACACAATGTCAAAATAGTAATTTTTTCTTAATCGTTATATTTTAGTTAGCATGTTTCAATAAACCAGAGTTTTTATTTTATTAATGTAACTATAACGGAGGTATTTGTGTACACTGTACATCGCACCAATACCGGTACATATTTAATTATTTTATAATTATTTTCTGAAAGATCGCTTAGTGTGCGGAAGCATTAGGGAAACTCAGTGGTAAATAATTCGCTTCAGAGTCTATGAAAAGTAGAATTTATAATAATATGTTGTTTTTTTAATTTAATATTTAATTAAATATTTTAATGATGATATCTTTTGTTTCTTATTTATAGGACACATTAAGATTCTATAAGATCTCCTGCATAATTAAATTTTTTTATAAAACTAAACAGCGGTATCGGGGCAAAGCCCCTCGGGTAGGCTTTGCTTTTGGAATACTTTCTTTCCCCTCCAGCATCCCACGCCAAAACATAACCTTTAAATACTCCTTAATACTCTTTATTCTTAAACTGCATATAAATTTAATCCCGTTCGATTAGTTATATAGTAAAAAGGATAATCATGATAATAAAGGGGTCGGGATGTTTTAATTTTTTTGTATTTCTTCCACTGCCACTCGCACGAGATTTTGTCATCCATACCGATCTTTAAAGTATATACAAACAGTGCCACTGCAGGCACTACTGCCACGACATACTATTATTATTATTGTTATTATTATTATGTGCACTGCCGCCGTTATGCTTTCGTTTTATTGCTGTTAGCTTTTTGCGGTGTGCATGCGCACAACACACGAAGAAGCGATCAAGAGTCTCAACACTCCGCCAACCTACGACCACCCACACGGAAAAAAAAAATTTAGTTATAGTAAATAGTTAGATAGTTTCTAGTTGGTGTAATAAATAATTTAGTTGTGTCAAACAATATGTTTAGTTAAAAATACTAAAATGAATTAGTTGAACAATTATAGTCAAACCAACTTGCTTTATAGTTATTGCAACTATATAAACTAGTAATTCAAATATAACCATATGAAATGGTTGGTGTACAAATATTAAACAGTTATAGTAACCATAACCATGGCGCAACTTTCCCGCCTAATTCAAAAGTTAGAATTTTGTACAAATAATAATAAGACTTATGAAATGTCAAATGATTAAAATTTGGTTTAAATACAATTAAAAACATTTGAACATTTCGAATAACTTTTGTCACGTTACACATGTGATAGCTAATTCAAGGAAAGATAGCTTGCATAGGTACTTCATGATGTGTTATTAATTATTATTATATATTTTAGTATCTAAATGGCATATTATAGTGAATCTAATGCCTACTTATATAGTTCCAATTAAACGATATTCGTAAAAAAGGGTTAATCGTTTACACGTACGGATATGTAATTTCAAATAATCTAGAGTACTCGCTATTAAATCGAATTCCATGATTTTACAATCTTCCCAATAATCGTGATTTTTGATTTTGTATAAACATATACATGACGTGTTTAAAGAAGTTCCAGGACTTGCTACATTATTATTACAACTTATAAGCATTATTATAAGTTTACAATATTGTCATCGTCATTCGTTTGTGACCTGTGTTTGCGTCTGCATCTGCTTTTGCGATCAGATGTGTAAATGTATGATTTGTATTTTTATTATTTTTTTTGAATATTTTATTATTAATACATTTGATGCTAAATCAACTACCTAATATATACTATTTATATTTTTAATTATTTGTTTAATCTTAAACACAAAAACAAATTAAAAGTTGAATAATAAAATAAAAATATTAAGATTTAAAAAAAAAATTAATTTGCTTAAATAATTAATTTCGCCCTATCTGACTAATCTGATAGGTAGTTAGGTAGGTTAAGGCGTAGGACTTTTATAGGGTTTAGGGACACCTAGTCCAAGTTCAATTCCCAATCTTGAAACAATTTAGTTTTTGCATTTTTTCATATTTTTGCAGATACTTTTTAACCACAAAAATATAGTTATTTTAACTATAATAACTGGTTAATTCTACTATTCATTATAGTTAAAATTTTAACTATAATTTTATAGTTGCATTTTTAACTACTATTTTATAGTTATTCCAACCATGTAGATTCAACTAATTCATTTTAGTATTCCCAACTATACATTTATTGTGTCACTATATTAACCTGAGATTATGGTTGGGTTAATCATTTATGTGGTTGTAACAACTATATTTTTTTTTCCGTGCACCCACAACCCACCGTCAATGTTAGGAAGTCCATCGAATTACTCAAGCAAACATTTGTAGGCGCCTCCGTGAATCGTAAATACCCACCGCCTGCCTATTCCAGAGATACTCATTCTGTGTTCGGATAACTTGCGGGGGAACGATGTTGATCGCGCATGCGCGTGAAACGAATGAATTTACAGTATTTTTTTTCATTTTTTCCGTTCTTCTTTCATTCCAGCCCTCACCACCACCGTCTTGTCACATATCTCACTCGACCTTTCTCTCTCTTTTAACCACCCCTCTAACTACCCCCTATCACTGTCGCTACCCTGTATGCTACTCACAAACGGAATATAAATCCTGGCCCGTTGTTGTCTTTTAATAAAATCCAAAAAGTCCGCAAAGCGAATGCCCTACGGGTCATCTATATATATATATATATATAAATTATATATTATACGATTGTACGAGAAATGGTTTCACGAATAATTTCATAAACGCAATTTTGATGATCCTCTGCACAGAAGGATGTAGTGATGGCTGAAGGGAGTAGCGGAAGAGCGGATTTTGTATATGAACTTTTGCTATATGAAATCAACGTCTCTCAGGGTAAAAAAAAATATAATAACAGTATTACATAAAGTGCATAGTATATTATGTATACACTCTTAAAGAAATTTTATAAAAAACAAAGAAATAAATTACAATAATATAATATTTGTTCACGCAAAACACGTGCGTTAGAGTAATTTTTGCTGCGTTGTTAGAATTATATTCCGTGCTGACTACACACACTTCGTATGTAGTGTGTTTATAAATCCGTAACGTGATCGTTTGGATGTGTTTCTGTGAATAAATTTGAATTTCTTAAATTTTACTAAGTGTTTATAAAATCAAAAAAATATATTACAATCGAGTTGACCAATTAAACAACACAGGTTTATTCAACCAAACTTAAATGAACAATTGATAATATTATATGCTACGTCTCATTTTTTTTTTCGAAAGGTGAGACATACTTATTTAAGTAGAAACCTAAATGCCTCTAAAGACATTAATTATTTATCCAAAATTGTTTTAAATTTAGGTTATGATATTCTATGGACCATGATGAGTTTTAAACTTTAAACACTCCTTATTTCTCTGTACGTTTATCTATATATGACACCTTAATCCTTATACACCTTGATAGTTCAATAAAATTAGTTTTATATGATATTACACAATTTTATTTTACAAAGAATCTTCTACCTTTTTAAGCATATATTATGCACGGATGTAATAATGGCAAAAAGGTTCGAGATCCTTGTTGGTGACATCGCATAAACTTTTCAATTAAGTTTATCCCAACGTGGGTTTCACTTTTATAATATTTTTTTCCGGTTTTATGTTTTTTTTTCCGTCGTATTTAAAATAATTTTCATTTTTAACTCTAACTTTGATGAATGGCCTGAAAACATATTCTATTCACTTAGTCAACTGGCGTTTAAAAAGTTAAGAGTTGTATACTTTTATCATTAAAAGTTATATTATAAATTAAATTAAAAAATATAGTAATTCCATTAATTAATTAATTTCGTGTTTGTTTTGTATAATAATAATATATTATTAAGAATAAAATAAACTTATAAAAATTTAAATTCAAATAAATCATTATCTGGAACTCACGATAGTTAAATATATAAAATCAAATAATGTAATAATATGTAACGATTAAAGATTAACTTAATGTATACGCTTTTACATAAAGTGTTTTAAACTATTGATTATTGTATAATAATGTTATCTTTAATCGTGACATAATATTATCGTAGGTAGTCTTCATCCTCTTTATACTTTAGTGTTTCAAAACTTTTTAGACACACCGATAGTTTATATAAACCATAGACTATCCTATGAACATTAACTATTATTTTAAAGTGGTTAGAGTACCACATTAAAATGGTAAATTCTCTAGGGACATAATATTATGATATTAAGTGAATAATCCAAAACTTTGCACTCCGTGATCTGTAAAACTAATTGTCCACAACATGGCTTTTAGAAATCATTTTTTAGTATTTTAATAAAAAAATTAAATAAGCAAGACAATTTTGTTATAAGTATAAATACCATTATAAGGTGAATAGCAAATCATTTAAATTACACTTTATATTAATTTTTAAACATTTTAGAAAATATGAACTTATTATTATTAAATTCATAGCCTTTTTTTCGAAATAATTAATGTGCATACTGTTATAATATCATAAGTATAGAATATACGATTATGCGATATAAAATTAATAAAATTGAAAAAATAACGTGTCAACTGTTAAAAAAAAACTATTTTTATTTATTTTAAGGATAATCATAGGTGAAATTTTATGATAAATTAATAATACTAATTATGATATAGTTTATCATATATTACATTTAAATAATATCAAAATCTTAAAAAATATGTAATATTATGGTACAGAATTAATGCATAATATGTAGACCTAATTGGTTTTAACCATTATAAAACGGATACATAAACGGTGTGCACATCATAGTAAACATGAAAATCATATAACATAACACATATCCCAACATTTAGGTTCGTTTACACAAAAACATAAATTAACGTATTAAAGGGTTTCATAAGTGAAGAATATACCATATTGTTATGAGAAACATAAACTGTGTGAATAGCTAGACATTTACACGGTGATCAATATTAAGTAATTTATCGTCTGTATCATTCGTTTTTCGTATAATTGTTCATTATTATAGATTAGTAATATGTTTTTTTTTTTTTTTTTAATTAAGTGTTAAATTGTTATTAAAAATTATTTTTTAATAATTATTGTAAGTATATATTATTACATTTTATTAATTAAAATAAAATTATAAACGATATATTGTCATAAACAAAAAATCTGATAATAAATGATAATACTAAAACGAAACATAAATAAACTTTATTTTTTGTGTGTGTATTATTAACTAAATAAAACTTTCATTAAATACTTACAATTTGTTTTTATTATTATATATATTATTTATTTCACCGATCAAAATTTCATGGTAAATTTAAACGGCCAATAAATGCGTTCATGTAAACCATATTTTTTTTATATATTATTCCAAACTTGAAATGCAAAGATAATTAAAGCATTTTTTTGTTATCCTGGTTATTATTCAATATAATTCCATTAAAAACATACCTATTATTATATTATTTTTATTTTTTATTTTTTAATTAAATAATATTTATGCGATACATTTTCATAATGTTAACATATACATTTCAGTAACATAATTATCATATTTTATGAAGCGTAAAAATAAAACTGTATTCAAATGTATAACAATATGAAGATGAGCATAATCGAATGCTTTAAAATGTGAAAGTAAATTATGTAACACGGAGCTTTGTATATGCAATATTGGTACGCATAAGTCAACAGTCTGTCAAAGCAACGTTTTTTAATATATTTAAAAAAAATGTTCATAAGCAAATCAAAGTTTCCTCGTTTTTATTTGTACATGATAATATTATTATACACAATAAAAAAAAAAAATACATAATAATGTAGACCCTATAATAAAACCTTCATCTTCGTATAATTTTTTTTTTTAAATTATTATTATGCGTTTTCAGCATAATTTCAATAAAAATAATATTATTAATTATTACTAGAGTTATAAAACGTATAAACTCATCATAAACATAATTTATTTGTAGAACTTAAAAACAAATGTTATTGTAACATTCAAGTATAAATGGTTAATTTATTCAAAGTATTGCGGGAAAAAAAGTATTATTGTTATTATTTAGTACAACCATAAAACTACAAGTTTAGATTTGATGACTAAAATGCACACATATATTGTTATGGCAACAATTACGCATTATTACGTTCTTACACAATAATTGTATTGTTACCTTGGATAAGTCAGATAATATTTATATTTTTACTATAAAAAAAAAAAAATGATTGGATTCATAACCACATTGGCAACATCGATATTCGATAACACAATTGACTCAGCTATACGACTTGAGACATAAGAAAACCATTGCACAGGATTTTTTAAATGGTTATCTATTTAAATCTTTTTTTCGAAAACATTTTTTTCCCAACTATAAAAAAATACCTAATTCACATAAAATCGGCGAGAATTTCCATAGCTGTAGTAAATTATGTACTAAACTACAGCTGATACATTGTAATATCCAACAAACTTATCCGAATATCGTTAACTCAGATACTTCAATATTATTATGATACTAGACGACTTAGAGCTGTATAATAAATTTAAAATTCTGTAAATTTAATAGACGTACGAACGTTTATAAAACAAAAATGTAAAATGTATACTATCATTACAAATAAAATAACAAAACCGTAATAATTAATTTGTTTATAAATTAAAATACGTACCAAATGTATAAAGTACTTTTTTTATTTTATTGATCTTATTTTAATAAGCCTGACAACTAAAGCAGACATTAGCTGTAAATAGGAACAATAGAGTTTTTTTTTTATGTAGGGTTTGTTTGTGAGGTAGGAAGATGTGTGTGTGTGTGTGTGTGTGTGTGTGTGTATCATGGATTCGTCACTAAGAATCTGGATGGTCACCCATCCGAGAGCTAGTGACGCCGGTTAAAGCTTGACCTCAAACACATTAATGACTGAGGCTAACCACTACGCTACACTAGACTAAAAATATATTATAGTACTATACGCGCTATTAATTTCATGTTAAATATAACTTTAAGTAGTCATATAAGTTACGCGTATTTAAAATACTATTAAATATTTTATTAATAATTAATATTCAATTACCATACAATATTATTTTATTTTAAAAATCCATGAAAAAAAAATAGATTTATTACATCAGCTGATATACTGATTGGTAATTTTATTTGAATACTGACGTTATTGCATTTGCATATTTTTTATAGAATGTGTTTATATTCAATGCCAAGTGAAGTGAATGAATTTCGTTTACTATTAATTTAAATAAAATTGTTTTTATTGAAAAAAAATGCAATTTTTTATTAAGTGCAATTTCAATAAATATCAACTCATTTTTTTCATAATTTTAAGAATATTTAAATTTATTTAACTTGGGTTATGACTTAAATTTAATTTTTTTCTTTCATTCGTACACACCGTAGACTTGTTTCTTATTACAATTATTATGACTTAAGCAATTATTGTATTTAATTTAATTTTACATATTTTTGCATTTTTAGTTATATTTAAATTAAAATATATTTTATTAAATTATTTAACGACATATTTTTTTTTAAATTTTAATACTTATTTATATATACTTTTTTGGGGAGTATATTATTTTTTAATTATTTTTCTTAAAGTTGAGATTTAAAAAAAATAAATATTTTTCTACCATTATATTATTATTTATTATATTTACTACATACACATTACCGCTTGTTCACGCTACGTATCATGTCATGCACGGTTACATATATATTAGCTGTAGGCATTATTGTTGTTATCACAACTTTCAAACGCAAACTTTCTACTAAAAATGAACAATAAACTTTGAACGAATAATACAATATTCTTTAACGCAGTTTGTTACGTTTATTTTTAGTGCTTTAAGTGTATAAATTTATATTTTTTTGCATTTATTCACTTGCATTTTTTTAAATTTTCAAGGTCGTGACGTATTGAATAAATAATGATGATATTAATTATAACTGATAGTACTCAAAAAGAACAGCTGGTCAATTGTACAACAAAATAAAACTATACATAGTTAACACTAAACAGACAAAATAATCAAATAATACACGTTCGGAAATTTAATTTTAATTAATAAAATACAGGGAGAAAGTTATCGCTCAGTGTGTTAATAAGTGCAATGAGTTTCTTATAAAATTGGCTACTGTTATAAAAAATTAGAGCAACAAACGTTACTGGTCTTAAATATTACTATTCAACACATGATTATGTTTTTTTTTTTAAATTTCCACATGCATCAATCATAAGTATTACAGTTTGCAAAGTCTTAATATGCTTAACGTTATTCGTTACGGTGAAAATTCAAAAATGCAGACAGTTCGTTTGTTTGCTCAGTGAATCGATGCACAAAAAAAACGATCAGAGTGTAATCCGACGGAAATCGGACTCATCGATCAGTCAAAACCTAAAAAATATTAACGTCGTGCACACTGTGTACGACGAAATTATTATTGTAATATGACCGTTTCTATTCGTTGCGTGAACCGATTTTTATGTTCTGTCCGTACAGCGAAAATCGAAAAACCGTTTCGTGGGTTTACCCCAGCGCACATAACATTGTTATTATTTTATACTCGTTTTTAATAAACGAAAAGGTCGCGTATAGGAGCGCCACCACACGTGAGCGTAAATCCAATACTAACGGAAATTTTGCTGCTGGTATCGTCGTCTATGCCAAAAAAAAGGTTATAATTTCCATTTTTTATTTACTTTACTTTTTAAAACATTTGCGTAACCTCTCGGGGCTATACTAAGGGGGACGATGCGTTTGAAGCCATTGAGAAATGTGAATAAAATAAATAATTGAATGAATGTTTAAAATCGGATCTCGTGTGAGTCGCTACGGATCACACCATGTATGCATCATATCGTGATATCATTTTCCGGGTTAGTATGAGACAATATGAGTACACATTATAATACCCATCGCAGTCCTTCGTTTTACTGTTACTATTCATTTCAAAAAAATGTTTAATTTTTTTCATCCCATCACTATTTAATAATATAGGTTCTGTCCCATACGAATAAGTAAAACTATTCTAAAATTATTTTTATACAATGAACTACAAAACATGTATGTACACTATACATTTTGATGCGAAGATAAAATCGATTCAGAGTTATAAAATTGTTTAAAAAATCAATTGGTATTTTTCTGCATAAAAATAATAATATCGTGTAAGTGAATAACAAAAAATATCACTGAACCAAAAAAAAAAAAGCCTGATACACTCCAAAGTTATACCTATATGATTGTGATCTCAATCCAAAAACCATAAGAATCGAATTGCAAAATTATACTACTGTACCACCTATAAAATTGTTTATATTTGAATTTATTTTTGATACGATAAAAACGGAATTTGGGTGATCACCATCCCCGGTGTAAATTCTATTACTATCACGTACTCAGATATTATCGACGGACAGCGACGAGAGAACCAAACACATTAAAGTTTTTCAACGACCAATGGGAATTTTAATTGATGAAATTGCCAATACCATTTTATCTTCGCGAGTCATTAAATACGTATGTCTTTCGCTGGCTGACGTGTATACAATATAAAATTCATCCAGACGATTAACGCACCTTCTTCGCCGCCGTCTTAAAATCATTCTCAAAACACTATATTATTATTATTTCGTATTCCTTTATATTTCAACATTGATATTTATAAGCCAACATTTGTTTAACACAAATCACACGTTAAGACATTATAAATCCGCTGGAAATCATTACTGTTTTTAAGACCGATGAATTATGCGTATAGATTGCTTCACAAAGTGCTTGTTGTCCTGCATATATGTATATATTGTTGAGGATTTTACGCGTTTCAATGTTTTAGGGCGATTGATCTATATGCGTTTGGCAAAATTTATTTCTTTGAATATAACATGTACTAATGCCGGTTCTTTGATGATTATTTGGTAGAACAGTAACCAATTCTCACTACAGTAGTTATGACTTCCTCTCTTATTTTAATGTCAAAGGTTTTTCTATTATATTATGTTAAACTAACATCCCCGAGTTTGTTTGTGAGAGTTAAGTCATTTCAATTGATCTGCCACACTTCCATTGTCTTGTCTTGATTTTGACGATGTCAAGTGTCTCTGATATATTAGTTAAATTTATTTTTGTGTTAAACCGAGATGAAGAAGTATCATTGAACTTAAAGTTTTTTTTTTTTTTTACATTTCTCTGTATTTTAGCATAAAAGGAGGCTTATAAATTAATTATATCGTAGATTCTTGGATTCTTGGATGCACTGTATACTAGTTATTTTCTTCTTTTTTTTTTCTTTTTGGTGAGAGCGATGGAGTAGAGAAAGGATTTTTAACTGATGATACGACGCTCATTTATATTTCAATTTTATATTAATGTCAATCGGTAATGGATATTTAAGATTTCCCTGATTCAACTACGAATAACGAAAAACCAACTGTTTAAATTTATACAACCACATTATTTGGTATACGATAATGTCAACAACAATGATATAGGTAGGTAATCATTTCTTCACAACCCCATCAATCCACTGGACCCATATTTTGGCCAACTAGATTTTGGACGCCCGTCGTGATATAATGGACTAGAAACGATTTCAAAACGGACGTATTATAATAATAATAATAATAATAACAATATTAATATGACGACTATTGAGGCTGTATATAATATGATAATGTACTTGTGAATAAATAATTATGTGTACGGTAAATATTTTGTGAACACAACGGGTGGCGATGACTGAGAAAAGCGACACTTAGACGTAGGTAAATATGTATAATATTATACACTGGCCCCACTCACCAACCATTGTGCCTCAACGTCGAAACGGTTTGTGAGTATAATATTATTATTATGCAGCGGTAGGTTTGTGGGCGATTGTACGAGACGGGAAATTAATTCACTCAGACTAAAACCGGGTTTGGTGATTAAACGCATACCGGAGGAATTATATTTGCGCGTATTATTTTTAATTATTATTATGAAACAAGCAATATTTTTGTTATTATCTTTATCCGATGTAAGCGACTTAAATGTGTGTGTGTGTGTATGTGGGATATATGTTTTCCTTGAAACGGAAGTTATTGGTTAAATTTATGATTAATTTCTTTCATTTTAGTATATGGTAGTTATATTATAATGTATAAGAAAGTAAATTTTTTTGATCACTGATTAAAATAATTGTTGTGATTTCCAATGCTCGCTGTACTGTACACTTAAAACTCTTAAGCTACGTTTAGTATGCTTCAATAATTCTTTTTTTTGTCATGATGGGATAACAACGGATTTAATTGTCACCACAGGTTTATTTTTCATGTGTTTTTTTTTTAATTGAATATTTAATGCAACACTTAAATAAATAAGCCATGCACGACGACCGAAAAATTGTACCAAACGGACACAAAATAAGAAGGTAGGTATATATTATTACTATTATTTTACCTTTATGGAATGAGTTCATTGCTATAATGCAGCGGCGGTACACACGTTACAAGCCGTAAACGACTAAATACATTAATAATGTTAATGTAAAACAACACAACGCTCTGAAAGCATCATAAATAATTTGTCCTAGACTACTGTTACAGTATAGGAGTATAGGTATGTGCAGTATTATAATATACGCACATTATTTTGTAATTATTTGTATTTATATTAATTATTATGGCCCACGAGTAAAAACGGAATGTATATATAACATGCAATAATATACCTATTGATATTCCTACACATAATTATTATATTATATATATCATAATTATATTCATCTATGGCTAACGTCAGGATAAATTAATCGATCCCTGTTTCATAACACTTAAACAAACATTTATTAACCAAAAAATAAAAATAAATAAATAAATGAAAATAAAAATATATTGCATCCATAAAATTTAATAAGACTATCGAATTTGGAAAAGTAAGCCATTAAAAAGATTTTACTTTACTATTGTACGAACAATAAAATAACGTATAATGTATACACAAAATGCTAAAAATGTAACTAAAAAGAAATACTTTCTAAAGAAAGAACCCATAATAAACATGTAGGTGTTGATATTATTGCTTCAATTTACATAAATATGAAAAAAACAAATAATCAATCCTTACAAACATATCTCAACGCGGAAAAAGAGGTGAAAGTTCTATACATCGTACCCCTACCCCCTCAAACAGATTTTGCACTACTATAAGGATCGTACAACATCAGAAGCATCTAGGATACAATATTATAATTATTATGTGATGTTGAAAAAGGGGAAAATATATTTATTTTTTTCTTACATTCCCGAAGAATCAATAACTTCATTTAGGTCAACTTTTCAATAGGTCGATTATTTCGTTGTCACACATACCTAATAAAATAAGGACGACGCCTTTTTTGCGAAGCAATCAAAACCGCACGGTCACTGTACATTCCATTTTCCCGAATTCTTTAGGAGTGCTGTTAAATGCTATTATTCACCTCTGAAAATCCTTTGCAGAACGATGTAGCTTCCTGAAACCGCATTGACCGGAATCCTATCGGAACGCGGTCGTGACCAAATATCTATTTGTAATATTCAATATAACATGTTTATACGTAAGACCATACTCCACCGACTTGTAAACGCGTGTTTTGTGCCATCGTATTATTACTCAAGAGCAACTTGAAAACGGTTTGGGATTGTGAATTCCTTTTAAAACTTTCGGTAAGATTTTATACTGTTTATTATTGACGTATTATCATACATAGGCCGTAGATAATCACATATTACAATATGTATAATGATTCTAAAACATAGTAATCATATAAATTAAAGTTTAAATCATATGGATATCAAAATACCCACATTTCACGTAGGTAAAGTATACAATCTTTAAATTAAATGCAATTTCTATAATTTCACTTGATGTTTTAGTCAATGTATTCTCGCTTGATTTTATTTTTAACAAAACAATTGTTAATAAATAAGATAATTTATGTATACATGGCATGCTCGATTTTATTTAAAAAAACCTTAAAAGATTAATCATATTTTTTTTTTTTAATGTTATAAATACTCATAATAATGATAAATACATTTTTATTTTTTAATATTACTTTTACTTTAATTCTTCTTTTATAGGTGCAGTAATTATATAGCCCTTTTTTATTAAAAATAAACAGTTTTATTATATTGCATGCTATCATTTATTCAAGGTGTTGAAAATATTTTCTTTTAAACATTAATCTAAAATTGTATGAGTTTTCAGAAACCCAAATAAGTGGATATATTTGAAATTGAGAAATAAGCTTATTAATTATGCAGTTAAATATTTGAACTACGTATCATAACTAATTAGTGTAATTGGATAAACTTCAAGGTATGAAATATATTTATTTTATTACATAGCTCATTTGACGTCGATAGAGAAACTCAAAACGAGTATAATAATAGAATACCAACACTTTGTGAAATTGCTATTTGTAACATATGGGGAGTGATCAAAAATCGAAAAGTAAGATAAGTTTATACGTATTTTAGTACGGAGCGTTTTATTTTATCGTAAAAGTTTTTTTCAAATGTCAATTTTTAAATTTATTGTTCTTTAAAACCCAAGTTTTTATTTATTGCAGTTCGGATTTTGAATACGATGAAATATATCTTCAAAAATCACATTTGAATTCGAAACAATTACTAATAATTGTCTTGGATTAATTCACTTCAATAGTATTAAACACTAAGCATAAGTTATATACAGTCATTGAATAGTTTCAAAACTATTATAGGTAACTATTACTGTAACGAACAATCTGAAATAATCAGAGCTTATTAATACATTATTATATTATACAAGTTAAACTAAGTTGTTTAATATTTACGCTATAAATAAAACAGAGAGAAAATAACATCAATCCTTGAAAAACCAAAACCGTTATCATTTTGTTTGATAAACTGTTGAGTAAACATTGTTTTTTTTTATGATTAATAACAATTTTTTTTTTTTTTTTTTAATAAAATATTTCTTAAAATACTTTAGCTTAAAATATACACAATATTAGTTTAATACTAGATAAATTATAGTTTTTGAATATTATTATAGTTATAATATTTCTAGGTATACAAAATTTAAATAAAAATGTATTTGACAATATTTCTGTTGTTGATGTATTTTCTGACGGTAAATGTTATTATTCAGAATAAATTTTTATATACCCAAGTCTATAAATATTGACAAACAATAAACGAGCTTATTAAATTTTTCTCAACATTATCATGCTTCTGTATTTCCAACATCTCAAGTAGTTTATTAAATTGAATCAATATTTTATAATAATAAATATGTACCTATATAATAAGGTAAAGAAGAAAAACAATTGAAAAATTAATATCGAAAAATTAAAAAAATATGACAACTTAAACTCTGATATTTTAGCCAGCAACTATTTATTTTTACTCAATAAATAAAATTTATCAAATTCCAAATATACTAATATTTTCGTTATACACCGATTAAAAGGGAGGGGTGTACATTTATTACACTCTAACAGTAGTAAATTGTAATTTTGGTACACATCCAACATCGTATCGAATGCCAACTTACACAATATCGACGTTTATGTTAAATATTAGTTTACAAACGTACGATGTCTACAAATTAAAAATCATAACAATAATAGGTTACACGCTGTTAATCCCGTAAACGTTGTATTTTTTTTTTCCTCCGTAAAACATCCGTGTACTGCGTATATTGTTAAGTCTTTTTTTTTTTTTTTGTTGCTATTCGTTTTATTTATCATTTGTCCACAAAATTCCATACACGCCCGTCTTTAATATTTTCAGTAGAAATAATTTGATGATTGGTAGTAAACTTCAATCGATTAATTGTGATTATTGATTCCCCGTAAAAATTACTCAAATCACATGAAATTAATCATTTAACATAATGGTATACCGACACATATACAGACAACAGACGTGCACGCACACGAGATACGTAAGCCAGGTAAGTACTGATTAATGGTTAAACAAATAAAATACAAAACGGAGAACTTACAGTGTACTCTGCGGGCTGTTATTGTTAATTTACAAATATTCAAACATTGATTTTCATTTCCAAATAATATTGTTCGGTATAACTAACGCGAATAATATTTACTCGACATTACATTTTGGTGTAACCGTACGGTTAAGTAAATGTAATATTATAAGACGACGGTTTCATTTATATTTTTGGTTCACTAAAATATATTATAAATATAATTATTATATTATATTTTAAATATAATTATTAAACTTTATATAAATAATATGTTCAATAATATCATTATATGGATAAAAGTTTGCATATATTTATGGTGTTCGAAATGGAAATAAGTGCTCCGGTGATAAGTTTTTTTTTTCTCTGACGTTAAAAATATTGTGTTTGGCATAAATGTCGTTATAGCGTTTATCATAAATTATTCAATGAAAATAAGATACTATGATAGCTTCCAATAGAACATATTTACACAAAAAATGCAAAAAATATCATTAACATGAAGTATCTGCGTAATTTGGTTAAATATTGTTGTCCAATAATCCATATTATAATTTCGGTTTCATAGCTACACGCAATTTGAATTTTAATGACATATTGTAATTTTGTAAGATAATTAGTGTTGTAAAATACATCAATTTTAGTGTAAAATTAAACATTATAGTGGTGAAAAGAATTTTTTAGTTTAATTATTTATCCAAACACTATGAAAGTTTAAATAAAAAAAAAAAATTAGCGTCTGATATGTAGGAAATCAAGTAGTTATTTTAATCTTATTTTATCTCTTAAGACAGGATACTGTTGCATAGTTTATGGCCAAACAATACCATTATATTTTTTAAAAAACGATTTAAACTCACTTTACAACATTTACTTTTAAATTCTTGATATTTTTCATGGAGTATAGTAATTCATCAAACAAAATAATTGAAAAATTATCGTTTAATCGAATTTGATTAATTTTATAATATACCTACAATTAAATAATATCATTGTAAATTGATTTAAAATTAAATATTTTAATTGAACATTGTTTTTATAAAAAAACTATTAATTTTATTGTCATGCGTTAATAATATTATATTTTATTTAAAATCGCTAAAACTTCATTTATTTATTTATTTTATTTTTATTAATTTAATTTTAACAATGATACAGATAAATTAAAATATATATATATATATATATATTTAAATGAACTCACAAAAATAATTAGAAAAAAATTGTGATATGTATTTATATAAAAGTTAATTTTTAGGCATAGATATTAAAACAGCATTGTTATACGTTTACTTTTAGATCATAGAAATATCATAATTCTTAACTATATATTATAATATTTACACTATCGATTAATTTGTTTTTGCTTGGTATATTTTAAGTCCTACGAGTGTATAGTATTAAATTGCTATGTGTTTTATTAAAACCGATATCCCTTGGTCATACTGTAAGGAAACAAATTGTTTTACTGGAATATATTAGTTATGTTTTATAATATATAAACGTTGGTATTGTAGTTGAAGAAAAGCAATAAATTATAAAATACAAACGACGAATCAATACTATAACGATTTCCGGTCTCGTAAATATTATTTCTATTTATTTTTTCCACGTCTTTCGACGTGCAAGTTCTAAGCAAAGTTGTCGCCAGTCACATACTTACAAATCTATATATATATATATATATATATATATATATTTATATTATACATAAAATATCATATATCACTATATCACATCATATGTAATGTGTATAGAAGCAGAGGGATTTTTTTTATATTCTCCCCCCTCCCACAACGGAAAGTCAACATTCAGCAGAGGAAATATTTCTATTAACCGTTTATTGAATATATTTTTTTTTTCATTTTCATCATAGGATAAAGTTATTACATGATTATATTTAGAACAAATATAGGTACGTATTTTTTAAAAAAAAATAGAAGTTAAAAAGATTTAACTTTCATTTTTTTTTTTTTTTTTATTTTAGATGAAAATATTTAAAATTTTAATTTGATTAATTATTTACTACAAAGTGTTGTTGAGTTTACTAAAATATTTTCAGTGAGTGAACTTATTTTCTTCTCAAATCCATATACTCTCCATTTTTTATGACTGAATTTTATGTTTATTAAAAGGTCTTTTATTTTATAAACATTTTGTGTTTAATTAATACAATCATAAATATAATAATATACATTATTTTTTATACAATAAATCATATTGTTTACTTGATATAGGTATATATAGCTAGTTGTTTGACTGTATTAACCATAAAGATATGTTAGAAGGAAAATCTAATGATAATAGATACTTACTTGTAAGTTATTATTTTAAAAATTTCTTCCAAATACTTATTTAGTATATTTTGGGTCACACCATATACACTTTAAAAATGCATATATGTATATAATGCAGAGACCTACAAATCAATTTGATCTTACTTATATAGTCAGGAAAATATAAAACACTTATACCTACATTGTATTAAAGCGAAATTGACTAGTAAATATAATACTGATATTAACCTCAAAATTTAATAAACGAGTTAATTTTCTTATCCATCAGCTCTTAAGGCTTAAATATTTTTATTTTTTTTTTATACCTGTACATAAAATGTAATTTTAAATGACCTAAGTGATCTACGAGAAAAAATAATAGAATCATCAACAAACTTCAATTAAACAAAAAAAAAAAAAAAAATACATATGAATATAACTTTTTAGAAAACATTCTTGAACATAAGGTATGCACTAACCACCTCACAATTTGTAACGCAAACTTCACTCACCAATACACAAGAAAAATAAAGGCATTCGATACATTTATAACAACTAAAAACTAAAGTTATAAATGTTATAAATTAATTAGTTATAAAGGCTATCTAAGGGAGCTTAGAGTCAAATAAGTTATGATCAAATTTTGGTTCTACGAAAAGAGAGAAAAGATAATTGGCAATACCTAGGTATTAGAATTTTTCTACTAATAGATATAAAGGATTAAATAATTAACACTGATTTTTATTGTAACAGTAACAAATATTGAACTGTTTTATGTCACGAACAATCTTCTAATGATTTTTTTTTTTTTTTTTATGATAAATCTTAAGATTATGATAAGCATAATTATAAGACACAGTATGATTGCATATTAATAAAAATGTAATTTACTACCACAAGCATGTACAATTCTGCGAGCTTGTGATAATTTACTAAATAATCATATTATAATTTAATAACACTAATAAATAATAAAAATAAATGTGTTTATACGAACTCGGGCAAAAATAGTATAATATGATATTATTAATTTACAAAAATACTTGAAATACCACATAGAGTCATAGAGCACAAATTTCGGACAAACGATACCGATAAGAGTCTGTCGTAGTTACTTGAAATATCAATAAAGCCACACTCTACTGCTACATCCACAAGCGATACTCGAGTATAATATACGGTACATGACCTAACCTGCAGTAATGATATACACTGAAAGGGGACCTTTAACAACTCATTGATCATGTTACACGTCATAATACGCTCACACACATTCACATATACGTACACGAAAAACACCCTCGTGTTTTCGGTACATGTTGCAGTCCATTTTCAGTCGTCAAATCATTTCATCGCAGTAGTTACTAGCTGTAATTCGTGTTGCCATGTGGTGATCGAGTCATACAACGGCTGATAAAACTTTTCGTTTACATAAAAACCGAAATCGTGTAACGCGTTCTCGTGTACTACCTATATCTCTTACCGATACACTAGTACATTACCATCGGCGAACACCCTTTTTACTGCCCTTAAACAAAATTACTGATACAAAAAAAAAAAAAAAAAAATGATTTGTCATTTTTAGTTGAATAATTAAAAAAAAAAACTAAGAAACTCAGAATGTGTCTTTATCTGAACTTTTCTCTTTAGTAAATTAATCGAAAGAAAAAAATCAACGTTATTTTCGGATCTAAAGGGGTAACATTCAAGACAAAATTAAATGATATTTTCTTCGAAAAATTTCCTTAAAGTATTACGATAAATTAATTAAATGTTATTGGACAAAGAGGTTTAACTAGATGATTAGATCACCCAAGGATTTAATTCTCTATTAATATAAATGTTCCTAGAATTTAAGAAGATGTTTAACGATCGTTTTCGATGTACAAGCATTTATTAATTATATGATGTACATACATATATTTTGCCGCATAAAATTTTTAGTTTTTAATTATTATTTTTATTGCATATTTTAGAAATTTTTGATGCATATTACATGGTAAACTATAATACTTTTTAGTTTACACAAATTCGTACTTTAGTGAAAAGTAAAAATCAAACAATTACATCAATTATCTGCAATTTTGAATGCATGAAAAAAAATTTAAAGTCATACGAAACATACACAGTTGTATACACATTTTCTGAAAATTTAATTTTAAGAAAAAAATTTTCGTGTGTCGAGAAATAAAGTATGCAACGTTATTTAAATTTATACTTTTATGTTCGTTGTTTAAAAGTGTTGAATTATAATTGTTTAGTTTTAGTATAGAGATTTTAGTTAATTCCATTTCATTTCAAAATCAACACCTTATAAAGTCAAGAATTAAATTTAAGTTTTTAAAATGACTTTTTCTAACTTGTATATAATAATGTGTAGGTACCTAAGTTTCTACATCACCACCATCATAGTCGGGTAAAGTGCCAAATATGTACAACACGTGTAACAACTCCGAGGATCAGCAGTAATTTGTTGAAAAGAAAAAAATATGTATGTAAGAGATAAAAATTTAGTAAACGTGACTTGAAAACTAAAATTTTATAGAAAATATATTGAAAGATAATTTTAACAAGATTGCTATAAACCCGAAAAATGATGAAATATCATAAAACGTACGTATATTGAAAATATAAACATTAATGCAGAGCAAATTACATGCATGGTATTTAATGGGACTTTATAAGTAGTGAAAGTCTAGTTTAATTTTAAGATTGAAAAAAAGGTGAGCTTGTTTTTTAAAGTAAGTGCACATAATATTATTCTCAATATATTTGTTCTATTTATTATATACATTGCCTATTGTACAATAAACAATTTCAATTTTAGATGCAGCTTAATAAATTATTACGTTATGAGTTATGACCTATGCAATATTTCTATGACATGAACAATTTGAAACTAATCTTTAACTCTTTGATTTTGAATATTTAAATAATTTTGAATTTTGATTAATCAAATTAAATGTATAATATTAAGTCGTGATTGAACAAAAAATAAAAACTACCTACTCACTTACCCCGAAAATATATTAAATAGAATTTAATTAATTAATTATTTTAGCTGAAGTGTAACAAGAACGCTAGACGGTTTCTTGAACCTAACGAGCATGTTTCTTTATTGTCCGTTTAACACTTGTACTTATCGTACCTATTACTAATTTATAAATTGTATAATTTACAAAATTAATAATAAATTATTTTGAAGTGATAATAAATCTTTCCAGTTGTATATACGTTGTAATACGTTATAAAATGATTAAACTCTTCAAGCGTTAGAACGGCGCTTTTGAATAGTTTTTATGGGTTAAGCCTTTTCTCTCACTATCCTCATGCCTACCGATCGCCATTTGTGCGGAACTCGAAACATTCATTGCACACGTTTGTTCGTTTAATGATTTGGATGGTCTCGCCATGGAGTCCAAAGAAGCGACGAGTAAAACCTGCAGCCCCGTTTGCAGTGGGTACAAAATGCGTACTTATAATCGTTATTATATATAGAATATAGGATGTCAATGGATGCGATCCCAATCAAATCATCCTTTGAGTGCTCCGGAGGTTTGTAAAAGTAGAGCAGGATAGATATTGTAATTCAAAAAAAAAAAAAAAAATGCGATTACTTGCACGTTGTCTGGCACACATTCGCATAATTTTTTTTTTTTTTTATCCGGGAAAGACAACCAACAACGATGAATTTCGGTGGTTCACAATATTTGCATACGTGTACGTTACTGTTTTGAACGATACGTTTTTGTTCCAAAACGAACGCTATAGGAAAAAAAATGTACTGTCACGTATCCACCAAAAAATTGCATCATGCGATGTTCCTTGGCATTTTCTTACGGCTTTGTGACATCGCGTCTGACGGTAACGGCAAAGAAGATCGATTGCACAGACTCTTTTTTTGCATTAGCTTTTTCCGTTCGTTTTAGTTTCCTCTCTGTTCGTTCAAATTGGGTTTAAAAATACGAAACGCTGACAAAAACATCGTCTAACACGATGCGCATTACTATATTATACCACGCCGAGTTCTTGACATGTATATTTAACGTCCGACTGTTCCTCTACATAGGTACTTTGTTTGAAACGCACAATCGTAAACTACGGCATGAAACAATTCTACCGTTCGCTTAGTAAATTTGGTCATTTGACGTAATATATTACCATACCATGGACGAACTATTTTGTTTTTTTTTTTTCTTAAGGATTTTTCTTTTTGAAATAATCAAATAACCATATTTCAAATATATTGTACAAATAAAATGAAATATGAACATTCGTAAATAATGAAAACTTATTTTGTGCGACTAACATAGTACAGCATATTATTATGTCATATTTTATTATACCATTGTGTTGTTTTGATACATAAGATATTTATTATATATTTTAAACGAAACTCGTTAAATTATTTATTAGAATTTATCGAAAATCTTGGAATGATATAAAGTAAAAATTATCATACATTCGCATTTTTTAATAACAGACAGTTCGTCAGTAAATAGGTAACGGTTAATTTATTTACACTAATAGTTATCACACAAATCGTGGATTACTAGAAGTTATAAACGCATAAGACAGTGGTGATGTATTTTTTTATACATTTCAATTTCAGCCATTAAGTCACATTTCTATTCGAAATAACAAAACTTTATTATCGGACTGTCATTTTATTCGAAATCAAAATCTTTTTTAACATTGATATATAACATTATTATTATTATTATTATTGCAATAAACATTTTACCCTTTGTCTTATATTTTTCAACAGCGCATATGGATCTCATTTAAAAATATATAAAACAGTTTTTCCATGAAATTATTTCTCAACAGACTTTGACAATTACATATCAATATTTTTTATCCATTTAATTTATACTTATATTGTTCATATTTTAAGAAATAAAAACTCTTTTAATAAAATTATACACATAATGATTTATTATTTAAATCATTAAGCTTCGGAAGTTGTTCATAGTTTATTTTTAAACTTCTTTAAATTGCTGTAGAGTTACTACTCATGCGTGAATTTAATTTTTACTCACGAAAATTGAATGTTATTTTTTTTTTTTAATTTAAATGCTGGGCATTGGTTATAGATATAGACCAGTATTATAAATGGTAGAATATGATATAGACTAATTTTTTTTTTTTTACAAATATACTTAAAAAAACTAAATAAATCTTAAAATCAAATATTTGCAAACACAACTATAATAATAATTGAAACTTAAACTTAACGTTTTCTTGCTCAAATCTGGAAATATTTATTTTGTGTAAAAATATGTATTCATACGATTACCAATTTGAACATTATATGATGTAACCGTTGGCGTTTAAACATAAGTCGAATCTTTCTTCAATACTTTGCTTACGTTAAAAATATGTCCAGAATATGAATTAAGAGTGGAACAATCAGGAAATGAATTGTTTTAATTGTGTTTGTATCATTTATTTCATCTGATGGAAAACGACGGAAAAAGAGATCGATTTTAACCCAGCGAAGTCGCGTAATCTAGCTACAACACAAATTCAACAGTAGTATTGTTATGTGGTGCGTACTGCGTAATATTACTAGCTGACGATGCGAGACGATGTGATTCGGGATGGTGATCGAGCAGTAGGTCAACGCGTGAGCAATGGACATGCGAACACATGAGATCGCGGGAAAATCACTAACCCTTGGTAGGCGAAAACAGTACATTAAGAATACGATCGATCGCCCGAGAGACGTAAACGCACATGTCTACAAGAAGCGTGCATCGCCGCCTGCTTGTCTCGCGGTGCGGTTCGCACAAAATGCCGTCTCCGATCTCGTGTCTTCCGTATCAATTACATAATGCCATCTGATTATTTTTGGATCGCCAGTCACACGGCGGCGGAAATCAGACATATCCGGACCGTGAGTCCGGCTATGTATTATTCATGGGACGTCGGCACCTCTCCGCGGAATAGGTTGATTAAATGCAGGAGTTCGACCCCTCCGACCGCCGCCGCCACCAGCATCGCCGATTTGGCCCCGCGCGGATAGACGTCTTCGGCGATGATTAAAGAATGCACACGAGCGACCTTTATCGTTCTCCGGTAATAGTCGCGGCGCTGTTCGAGTACACATCACGTGCGGGATAATATACCTACTCGTGCCTATATAAACATAATATATTATCATACAGGCGGATGATAAACGTTATGTCATACATAATAATAGAATATAATATGATCTAACATTTCGTGTGTACGTTTATTGTTTTGTGTATATATATATGTGTGTGTGTGTGATTGCGCTTTCCGTCGATGTCCACCAAACGGGCACAGCAACTACGAGGGGGAGAATTAGAATGTCGTGTACTCCTCCGTGACTTTTTCTTTTTCTTTAGTGACTAACATCATCACATTTTAATACTGATTTTTCAACACCAATGTGGTATTGACGTTTTCAAGAGAGAAATATTTGAGTGTACCGATACGTAATATTGAGAGTTAAAAAAGTTATGTGTCCTGTATACCGGTGAAATGTACTGATCCGTATCGAACTCTGACTTCGAGTCAGTACGTATAACCATTCCGTGACGAATATCTACGGTATCAAATCTTTCTTATTTAATAGTTTTCATATTTTATTGAAATAAAAATTCAAACCTTCATGGTAGCTGTACACAAATAAGCTACTGAATGTCATTCCACTGTATAGCGGTATAACGATGTTGCGCAACGCACATTTAGTGACGTCGTATATTTTATGTCATTTTTTTATTATTATAAAACCATTTGTTTCCGTATATACATACATTTATACAATTACTTACATTACACATATTACGATGGTTATATTGAATGGTTATAGTGTATCATTTCGAAAAAAATACTGAGGAAGAAATAGATAAAATGTACACAAATCGCAGCCCCCCTCCTCCTTCACCAACATTATCAAATTGTGCCACTATCCGAGAAATAGCGACAAGATATCAGAACTGATACACGAACTATCAACGTATATTTAGAAATCGATTAGACGGCGATTATTTCGCGGCTTCAAGAGACGATTATTTAAAACTAATATCTGTTGACGACGGCTATGACAGTACCGACGATAACACTCGACGTGTGACTTATTAAATTAAAGCCACTTCGCCACAGTTAAAGATTAATTATTATGACTATTTGATAGTAGTTCGCAAATATTCAGGTAGGGTGCAATACTACTGGTAAACTTCGTAATAATTTAACAGTGTTAAATAACTTATATTGATTTACTGCGTCGCACAATGATTGTATCTGTGTGTTGACATAACTTCTATGACGAAGTAAAGTCACCTGGTTTTGTCTCTCGCGCAATAATTTTATCCTTATCGTCTGTTTCTATACCTATGTATAAATTATCTGAAAAATTGAACCAAAATTTATTTTTTTCTTTAATTTTCTATTTATAGGTACGATAAATACCGGTATTTACGGTTTTTGACTATTTTGGCTTCAATGCAATAATCATTCAGTTTTCATATCTATTTTAATATTAGAAATGATATTTTAAAACTATATCATTTTTAATATTTTTTAAGAGGACGTCACACCCGCATGTGTTGTTTCAAAATACATACGACAATAAATTTTCGTTTAGCTGAGTCCATTTTATAGTGTTAGCTATATAAAACTTAAAGGTAAGAGTATTATCTGGGTCATATCATAAACTTGCATTGATATTATCAGTTTAAAGTAAATTATAACAATGTAAAATATTACAACTTAAAAATACTCATAACTCACTTATAATTATTATAATAATGATAGCCTAGATAATCTCACCTTTGATTTTAATAATAGGTAAATTTTCTCTAATGATTAAGCTAACAACATAAAATTAATTCTATTGAATGACAATTTTCTATGTTATATTATGTAAGTATGAATGGGAAATAGCATGAGGGTCTACGTCTTTTTAATTTAATTTATGAACGATTTGTACCCATAAAATAATTCAAAGATTTCAACAAATCAATTGGTAACAAAAGAACAAAAAATGAATCAAATAATTTGAAATTTAACTTAATGTCTAATAGTATTTTTGTGGTAACCGTTTATGTTGTTAATTTATACTAATCTTTGAAAATTTAATAATGACGCCAACTGAAAAATTCCAAACAATTTGTGTGATCCTATGTTTTTTATTTTACAAATTATTCGTTCCCAAATACATGGCCATATGAAATATACCTACCTAATTTAAATCTGACGAGATATCTTGGTTAGGTTTACAAAATTATGTATAAAATTATGATCAAACACGGGAAAGTTAATGAAAACAATTTATTTTAGTTAGTTAAGTCAACATTAATAACATTAATCTATAAGTTAATAGTTGACAAACAATATATTAAACTCTTAAGTTTAAATTTATAATATGGGACATAGGTTTTTCATATAATAAAGTGATTTCTTCAAAAGAAAATTAGTAGTTGTGAATCTCGATAAATCAGATGTCAGTGACGCAAAAACATTAAGATCGTTAAGGAATTAAATATTCTAATATCGTGGTAATAGTGAAAAGTACCTAAACATTGTTCGTAAGTCGTAACGTTATTAATAACACAAACTTTATTCTTACGCCTTTAGAATATTTTACTACCTTAATGTCATTTTACCTACGTCTGCAGTCTTAGTTTATTTTATTCCTACGAGTCCTACGCTTCGACGGTCGTTTTTCCAAAGAACGCCATTAAACTATTGTATTTACTATTACTGTTTCCGAAAATGCGAATAAATAATGTGCAGTTGTTATGATTTTCATCATTTTAAAACAACAGTACTGTGAACTATTTTACTATTCTCTACATACATATTACACATATATTATAAATATAAATTTATTCATTTTATACTTTGTTTGGGAATAATTAATTATATGAAATGTATTATTCAAACGTCTTAAAACACAATTACTACCTAGGTATACGCTTAGTATACGATTTTAAAGAAAATTATTAGGTTACACAAAGGATACTTCTACGTGATTGTTTGTTTATTAATGGATTCAAAATTATGTAAATTTTTAGTCACTAAATGTATCAAACAATAATTTAAAAACGTATACATAGCAGCAACAAGACCAATTGAATTTTTAAATAAAAAAAGATTTACATATAAATTAAATTGTATCAACGTCGATTAAATTTTTTAATAACTTTTTACATATAAAAACAATGTTAATAAACGATATTTTAGGGTAATTGAATAAATAAAAATGAATAGAATAAAAATTGAAATTACATTTTCGAGTTAAGTAATTTGATAAACTTATAAAACTCAGTGATAGAATAGGGTGACTATTTTTATAAAAATAAAAAACGAGATAAACATTTTTTTATTAATATGATAATTTTTATTTTTTTCTAATTACAGTTAAATTACAATTTATTAAAATAATAAAATAATTATTAATGAATAATGATTAGGGCTGAAATTTAAATGCCCTAAAAATCTCTAATAATATAATACCCTTATAAAAATTCAAAAATGATTTAAAAAACTTAAAATACATTTAAATTTATTCATCATAGGTAGCTTAGAAATTGGAAATAAAATTAAAAAAAAAAACTAGAGTTGTGAATTTTTTTTTCTTATAGTACGTTGTTACTTATTTAGTAGAATGGTTTTTTTTTAATCATTCGCAAATAGACCTAGCTATGATAAAATATTTGGTGTCGACGATAACTTGTCGTACCGTCAAAAGTTTGTCGAAAATCTCTTGTTAATCACAACAATTTTCGTTCTTTTTATGAACAAATTGTAAAAAATGCTCTAAAAACTAAAAAAAATCATCAAAAACCTGTCCTAAAAATGCATTTAAGATTAATTTAGTCAAACAATGCCAAAATATGAAGAAAAAAAAGTTACTTTAAAATAATCAGTATCACCTAAAACAAGTTTTATACTTATAAATCAACGTTTTGAAACACCAGAAAAAAGATGCCATTGCATAAAAATCCCAGCCCAAATAATATTTATAATATTTTGCTCTTATAAAAATGTTTTCATGTTTTTTTAATACATTGATATTTTTTTTACAAACATTATTTAATAATATGGAAATAACGAAATTAAGTCGATAAAATTTTTAAGCACAGAATAGGGCTCTTCGTTCGGAATTTGTTGGAACAACGGGACATGATTATCAAAAAGTGGAAAATCCCGTTTTAAACGGGACGTATTGTCATCGTGCAACAGAAGCTATTATACAATTATATGAACTTATTAATTTTTAAAGTTATTGAATAAAAGTAATCTAAATAGTTAAATATTTAGTTAGATTTAAAATTTTAAAATGGACTTAATATTAATTGCTTTATTTATGATCGCAAAGAAGATTAATAGAAAACAAAATTAGATTAATTTTCTCTATACTAAGTTTAATAATGTTTTGTTATATTACCTACAAAAAATGCACAATGAAAATAACTACCTATAAAATATGATTCTGTTTTTATAATTATAAAATTATCTTCGTGTCACGTGACAATACCATTACGTCAAAAATGCAGTCATTGATTCAAAACATTATAATACGTACGTACCTGTACATAAATTTACATGGCATTATTTTTAAGTCCATCGTAACAAAATAAACTCTCAGGTTACACGTTTTTACCGTGGTTCGTTCCGTATCAGATACATCGATAACAACTTATAATGACGTAGGACGTACGTAGAAGTAAAATGTAAGTAAAATGTATAGAAATATATTATTTCTTATTTTTAATTTTTTTTTTTCTAAAAAAAAAAATCTTATATTTGTTATAAGTCTAATAATAAATGGTTTAGAAAATTATTGTCGAATTGTTCCAGAAAAATTATGTGAAACTTTATATATATTCATATTTTTATTGCTGTACCAAAAATGTAACATGGTTTTAAACTTACTGCTATGAAAGTTTTTAAAAAACTCGCGAACTACCTCGTTTCACAGAATTCAGATTACAGTATGAGATTATTTATTTTTTCTTTCATTTGGTATAAGTATTTAATGTTAATTTATATATGTGTGTGTGTGTGTGTGTGAGAGAGAGTATATGTAAGTAAATAAATACTAAATAACTCTGCCACTGACATTTACAACACTTCGATTGAGACAATTGAACGATAGTTTACGGTTAACTGTAATACGTGCGCACGCGCGTGTAGTATTTTAAAATAAAACAGGGGTGTATTATTTACTGCCATAGCAGTTAACAGAATTTAAATGCACATAATACGCAAGAGTGGTAGTGGTGGAACGGAGGAAAGTAAAAAAAAAATAAAATCATAGAGTAAAATAATGCAATGATAAAAACCGCGTATGGTCAGTAACACTCGTGTTTAATGGTATTCCAAACCGTTGGGATTGTCGTATAAAAAAAATAATAATGATACGAAAACGTATACCTATTTATAATATTATTCCATCCGTTTTGTGTGTATAATATGTGCGCAAGGATAAAAAAACTCACAAAAAATATCTGCACAAATAATATATTGGTTTTGTGTATTTTGTGAGTATACAACGAATTAATAAATTATTCCACGGTGATGCGTAATACAGTGTTTTTCGGTTTTAGAACGTGTTCGGTTGCAAAATGATGAATTAATTCGACAATTCGTTAGTATCGCTTTAATTCGTTATTATTATTGTTATATCAGGCTCAGTTTCGTAGACAAACTAAAATAATGATTATTGTTATTATCATTTCTATAATGTTTTACTGTACATAATACACTTAATAATAATTTTTTATATTGTTCAGTCAGGTAATTAAAGTGCATTTGTGGTTATTAACGCAATGAGTATAACGGCCATAAAACTGTTAAATTTGTGTAGCGGAACGTTTGTTTGACATAGATAATAAATAACTTAAATAACTATTTGAGTTTAATAATAATAAGTAGCAGGTATTATAGTTATGATAATAAATTTAGAACACATTATTAGAGGTGTTCTAATATAATATAATATGCAGAGCTCGGTAAATTGTTTCCTATTTTTAAACAGTGATTTCTCGTTTTAAATTTTTCTAATTGATAATTTTTACGGTTATGATAATTAAATTTAAAAATATACAAACTTAAATTTTATATTTTATGTAATACATTTATTTTTGTAAATTTTATTGTTTTATTTTTTCGTTATTTTTATAATAATATAAAAATGTATTTTTTTATTGAAGTGAAATTTTGATTTAAATTTTAAATTTCAATACTGTTTATTTAATGAATTATTTTCTGTTCTGAATCTAGCAAATAGTTTTAATTTTAGCTATAAATAACTACGAGATTTCCGGTGAATAATTTATGAATAGTTTAGGTAGGTTGTGTAAATATGCAAAAAAAAATGTTCTAAATATAATATACAGAGTACAAATTTAAAAAAAAAAAGTTTATAAGAATAAATTAAATTCATACCTATTTGAAAATATTAAAAAAAAATTAACCTAAAAATATATTCAAAAAAATTACTATTTTAACGAATTTTACACAAATCAACATGAAATTAGGCAGTATATTCTACGTATAATATGGTCTTTAATATTTTAAATTTTAATATAATTACCGTACGTAAGGGAGTGTTTTTGTTCCGGTCATGAATGAAAATATATACCAAAGTTATTGCGGGCGTAATCATTTCCCGCCGAAGTTACCCTCAACCATTATCACTATGGCTGCTTTCCGTGAAAGGTTTTATTCTGATTTTCAAAAAACTAATTTATTGTTTTAAATATATTTTGATATTTTCTAGACCTAAGTCCATCAAACAGAAATGATTACAATATACGTGCCTAACCGCACGCTATTAGTCTTTATACAATAGCATAATAACTAATTTTTCACACATCACATTACGAAATAAAATTACTTAAAAAGTGCAAAAATTTAAATAAATTGTTCATTACAAATTTTACTGTACTAAAAGGAGACCTTTTTTGTAACACTTTCACTGTGTAATGCTATTTTGAAATGTACGATATACGTATACATAGATTTGACTTTTTTGTAATTTAACATTTAGTATGTTCAAAGTCACAAGTTTTCACTTCAATATTTTCAAACATTGTACAAAAAACCTATTCAATTCAGTTGTATAATTAATTCAAAAATCAATTCAATATTTTTCGCTAAAATTATCGTGGGAATGACTAACTGGAAATTTCTTCAAGGTCCGTAGTGACACACACGATAACTGTTTCTTTCCACGTCAAAATGAGTATAATATATGGAATATAAAGGGTTTCCGATAAACATCTAAAATTAAATTTTTTTTTTTTTCGATTTAAATGAGAATATAAAATATAGCCTTTGGCAAAAAACGGACATGGTGGTAACGAGTGAGGGTCACTTAGAATGAAATCGGAAACTCCCATTATTGCATTTAGACTATTTAATGTTAACATACGTATAATGGCCGCACAAGAGAGTGTTTTGTTATTAATTATAATTCATAATACAATAATATTCAATATATGTGTACATGCATTGTATCATTATTTTAAATGTAGTTAAATGCTCGTGATAATTTCAACCAATTAATATCACGCCCTTTAGTATGATGTAATTTTAATTTATTTACATGAAAAAATGTCAAAATGTTGAAAAAATAGCCGAAATAATCTTTTATATTTCAACCGTGGTTCTGGTATACAATCACATCAATACAATGAGACAGCTTGAATATAAAAGTTAAATTTGTTATCAAATAATATCTTATGATTAGTCCAATTAATGAATGTTGGAGCGATTATTGTTTGTTTATAAGAGTTGAATAAATTCATTGAACACAATGAACTTTCTAAACCCAAAATAATATAATATTAAAATAATAATGCTATGTTGAAATATATTATTAGCGCGCAAAAATATGCAACATGTACCTACATATCTTCCGATGTTAACGCTGCACAAACAAAATTTAATGGTACATACATATATATACTTCTAGTGCATGATTATTTGCGACAACAAAAACGAGTTTAGTCACGTAACCATAATAGTTGGGTACTTTAAAAGAAAATGTATATTTGATGATAAAAGCTGGACGGCCGTGGCGTTTTAAGTTACATTATACAATAGAAACGTAATTTTGCGCGAAGAGTGACATTTAATTAGGCAAAACAGTGAATAAAATTATGCGCACGGGGAAAATCATACAAAATAGTACAAAATTTACATAACACCTTTATGTTTTTAACTTAAAAAATTATTAAATGTAACTTGTAATTTTCTGCATTAAAAATATGTTTACACGAAATGTAGTTTGTCTCCTGTAACTACGGGTAAAAATTAAATGGTCATAATATAATGTAACAAAATGTTGTATTTCTGAAATTTAAAGGGGTACGGTAATTTTAAAAACGGCGCATAACAATTAATGTGTAATGATCAAAAAATTCCTTCCACAATAATTCAAAGAAGATCATTGTTATTGTTTAAGGAAAATCTAGGGTTATCATGTTTAGCGAACTACAGTGTATAATTAGTTTATAATAAATTTTACATTAACAATAAACCAGTAAAATATATTATAACTCGAATCTTACTTGTATTTTCAAGAGGCCCGTAAACATTAATCTATGTCCCTAAACGGACCATGGAGAATATGTACAGACATTGATAATAAAATGAACGTCGTTGAAGGAATATTAATCGAATAAAGTAGGCAAGATAATGGATACTAGTAAAATAAAACATGAGGAGTTGGAAGTTAAAGCGAAGAAACGCATAGGGATTTGATCCACCTACATCTAACACACTTAAAAAACGTCCGACTTAACATTTTCTTCAAAAAGTATGCTCATGCTCTCAAGTATTAAATTGAATCAAAACAATTTCCTCATTAATAAATTGTTATAATTATTTTTTTTCTTTTTAATTATTATAGTTTTAATATAATTTTAAAGTAAGTACCTATACAGTTATTTAATTAAATATTTTTTCGTTTGATAAAAATATTATGAAATAGAATACTTTGCTTAATTTCGCTTTCACCTCACTATTCAGTGTTATGCTTATCATATTTGATAAAATAAAATTAATAATTAATTGATAAAATTAATATGAAAATGAGTATATAATGTTATAATATAAGTTGTAAGTCATAAAGAAAATATAATTCATATTTCTATTATATTATAAAACTGTTATATTTTGTTTACTCATACTTTATTATCGAATATTGTTGCATTGAACAATTTAAATCCTACAAAATAAATGGCCGCTTGAGTATGGTTGAAAAATTTGATAGAAAAAACAATAAATGTAAATATAAATTATATCAATACAGAGCAATGAGTAAGAGACTATAAATACTAACTAACTCGAGGACTCTTCTCATCGGTTGAGAAACCGTAATACAATTAAAAATGTTAAGCGATAAGAATTATTCGAGTATAGACGGAACGCTCAAAATAGTTTATAAAAATCAAACTTTGCCATTATTTGCAACGTCAAACTTTGGATAAGCTAATATAAAATATGACGTATTATTTTCATTAGTATTTCAAATAAAAAAAAAAAAAAATTAAATATAGATTACAATTAAATGGGTTAAATTTTTGTTCTAGATGTATACACAATACACATACGGCTGTATATAAGACAAGTATAAAAAACAGGGTAAAAATGTGTGTACGCGTTCGAATACATTAACCCGAAAAGTAAAAACAAAAAAAAAAAAAAAAACTTAAAACACGTCATTCCTGAACTTTGATCCGGACGACCGTAGATAAAAACCGTTGCCGCCGCACGGTCCCGTTCCGTCGCGGGCCACTCAACCACCATCCGCACACACACACACACACACACACACACACGCTCACACGACGATAATACAATCCAATGTCAGGCGCTTGTAATAACGATTGTATTTAAATGGAAACACTATAATATTATATTGTCACCGCCCGAGTACCGGGCGTGCGCATCCGGACGGAAACAAAATATTATATTATAACGTGTGTATATTATATTGTACGCGTATATCGACAGCAATGTTTTCAACAAAAGGCTTATTGTGGCGTCACTCGGATGGTGTGCGTACCGGCGGGTTCGCAGTTCTTTACGGCGGTAAAAGTAATGGCGAGGATCGCGTATAATATAATGGTGTTCTGTAACGGGCGGCGGCGGTGGCGATGGGTGACCGCGAGCCGAAGGGCGGAAACCGTATAAATCACAAAGTTTACTTCGCACAGCACCTCCCCAACCCCTCCACAAACACCCACACACACACACACACACACACGACACACGCGCCCGCGCGCGCACAGCGTTATATTTACCTGTAAGAAAAGTGAAAAAATAAAATTTCTTCTCGAGATTTATAATATGTATACGGGTATGCGAGTGAGTGCGAGTGTGTAGTACGGTGGTTCTCCCCGACGTGCGTGAAATTTTTATTTCCGACGCGGCGGCGGCGGCGTAGTGGTTGACGAAAAAATATTATTTTTGTTCACGAGCACAACATATTATAATCGTTCGCCCACTAGCCACTATACCTGCCTAATGACGCTGCTCCATATAATAACAATAAAATTATAATAATGTACGCCGCCGTCGTCGTCGTCGCCGTCGCGGAATTAATTCCAGCGATTTATCGGTTGACCTGCGTGCGTTTTTGTGAACACCTACCGCGGTTATTATATACGACACAATACGTAATAATATGGGTATTAAACCTATTCGTTGGTACTCGGTATGTAATAACAATACACTGTTATGATATGATATTATTATTAACCGCTAAACTGCGGGTTAAAAAAAGTTATACGCACACTATATTATTACGTACATTCGGGTGGGCGCGAACACGACATCGTCGTGGCGACACTCAATATCGACTTACTTGTATAGCCCCGTGCCGTAGTCCGTACGAAATCATAGCGTTTCGCGTTTCCGAACACATAATTTGTTTATTCGCTGCTGTGTTTGATAGGTCGGAACTTACCGACCAATACTGTTTGTGAGTTTAAATATTTAAATTTCAAATTCAGTTTTTTTTTTTTTTCGTGCGAAATTAATTCCAATTGATATTCTTTGTATATATTATTTATACAGCACGACTTCTCAGTACGAGTGCATTATAATACATTATAGTTCATAATATGTGGTATTTTAAGTTTTGCTTGTATAGTAAGAATATTTTAAATATTTTATTATAGTTATTTGTATGGCTATAATACATCGATTTACAAATGCGTTTGATTTAAAATAGTTATATTATCATACTTGAAATTCACTAAAAATGCATGTCATAACACTCATAACAAATAATATAACGTGTATTTATATAGTGTTTGCGGATTATTAAATTTACGATAGCCATTTATCATACAATTTTAAAAAATATACTTCTTTTAGAATTTTCGGAAAAAGATATTTTAATTTGAACGTTTTTATCGCATCATCGTCATTCGTCACTGGATGTTTTCAACCTCAATTCTATTAAATCTCGACTTTGACATTATAAATTATCAGTCTGCAGAAGTTTATCAGCTTTCGATTACTTTTAAATGAAACCGTGTTAGTTGAAAGCTAAATATATATGTTTTATACTGTTCCTATTCATCTTCTTATGATTTTATTATCTTTTTCATTATTAACTAACTATATTTCCAGCGCTTTAATATTTTCGAATAACTGGTATCTTGAATGAATGAATTTAAGCATTCGTTTATATTATTTTGTAGTTTTTGATATTTCTATGGCATGCTTTATGAACAATAAGATTAATTTATATCAATAAAGTTGTATTTCAAATTATTAATAAAAAATTATTTTTATAAATTGTATTATTATAATATTTAAATGTATGACTGAAATTTACATAAACCATTTAATAAAATATTAAATTAAGAAATAATTTTTTAATATAAAAATTTAAGTAAATATTTAAATTTGTATCGCGAACAATATTACAAGGTAAACTGATGATAACTATTACAAGCCTATATCACAATTTACAGTTAGTGAATTACCTCTTCTCAAAACCTAACAGATAAATGTTCACACTATAAGCTTCGTAACTTCATATATTAATATATATATATTGAACCAGGATAACTACAAATAGGTACTTATAATATTATTTATAACATGAAAATAAAGTAGAATATTTGCCGGTGTGAGTTTATGTGGAAATTTAAAAACATTTATTCAAAGTGCACATGACCGTAAAGGTGAAACTTTAAGTATTAAAGAAATTAATTCCCAAATATTCGTTAATTATTTTAATATTACTACTAGTAATGTTATCATAAAACTAACACAAACACAAAAATCCATTTTGAGGCATGCTCTAAATCAGTGTCGATACCTACCTAACTTTGAAAGAAAGTGATTATCGTACAACTATACTAAGCGGATTGGCGCAAAATTTAATATAATTTACCATATTATAACAATAACTCATGTAAGTGTCAACTAAGTTTTACATTTTTTTTTTTTTTTATTTAAACAATTTTTTTTTTTTATTATTAGATGATACACACCCATTTAAATTTATATTTTTCTAAAAGTATTTAATGTTTTACAAAAAAACTCTATCGAAAAGAAAGGTTAAGTAATAAAAATTAAAAAAAATGTGAACTGCAAAAACATACTTATGTATAGAAAAAAATAACGAAACTATAAATAATTTTAAGGATTATTACGTTAGAGTATACTTTAGAAGTGCACAAATATAACAAAATTATGCTTTGCGGTTACAGTGTAGAGATACTAATGTATTTTTTATATCCGATGTTAGCTATCAAAAAAAAACATGGATACACTTGGACCTCGAGTAAATTTAATAACATTTCAAACATATTTGAAAGTTATTTTAATCAACCATAACTTACTTAATAATACAGCGTGTTCAGATCAACGGTTATATTTACGAGTATTTAAATATATTATAATATATACTTATAAAGTTTTTTTATAATAATTTTAAATTTTATTATGACTTGTGTAGTTCTATTTATCTTTAATAGATCAAATTTACATTCAATTAAAATTAATAAAATTTTAAATAAATAATAGCTAAATAACTAAGAATACGAGTAGGGTAATATTTAGACATCAATTAATATATTATACTTTTATATTTGAATATTTTAAAGATATCATAGATATCGGATAAAATTAAGCTAATTTTTTACATCACCTATAATTGATATATTAAAGTGCTGCATGCAAATTGTTGAATACTCTATCATTAACATTTATTCATAAATAAATGAAATATAAATAGAATCATATAGTTCAATCATTAAATTAATACACTTTTAATCGTAATCTAAAAGTCCTAGAAGTTAATATTATAATTGTAAGCATATAGTAAACATAAATATATATAATAAAATATTATAATTTTTTTTTTTAAATAATGCACTAGTAATAATATTTAGTTAAAACCAAAAAATCTAAAAAAATATAGGTCGAGATGACATAATTCAATGATTCATACCTGAGCCTTTTATTAAATGTTTGTTTAATTATTAACCCATTGTAACCTTTATTTAAAATAATATTATTATTTACATAAACAATAATGTGATGGCAAAAATATAAATTATAATGTGAGGATGTGGCAACTTATTTTATTATCATCGTCATTTAAATATGTAACGCAGAATCCAATATATATATTATTATTAAGTAGGCGTTTAATTGTTTTAATATTTGGTTTTTTTAACCACGAAATTTTTAAAAACATTTAGTTATTTATATATATATATATTACAATAACTAAAAATTCTCTCATCAAATTGGAAAATGAAAAGTTGATTTAGAAAAAGAGCCAAAATCTAGTTTTTTGGTTAAGCTTAAAAAATGTTTAGTATAGAGAATTTATCATACTTATACTTTTCTCACATATTTATTAAATTTTTTAGAAAAAAAATGTGAATTTTTCTATATCCAAATAAGTCTAATATTTTCTATAATTGATTTGAAAAAAAAACAACATATTATTATTCAAAACATGTATACTATTTACGATTAGCTTATATTACCATCAATATAATGTATTATAAGGCAAATAAGATTTACAGTTTTTTTTTAAATTTACTTTTTGTATTACGATACGACAATTTTACCTTTCAAATATAAAATATTTTTTTGATGACAATGTTATGTCGTGCGAAAGTTATTCGTTCGTAGTACATATATTTAGAGTATAATCGAAATGTGTTATAAATCCACATTCTATATTATATACTTAAAAAAAAAACTGGTACATAGTATAACGTTACCGTCGCGTGGGCGATCAGTTCGCATTGCAAAATAAAATACTGTTTATACTCTCCAAAATTTATCCATGATAGTAAAAGTTATTCCTCTATAAAAAGCGGTAAATCCAATGACTGAACATATAAATGTGCTCTCTATAAAGGAGACTAGCCCCGACATACTTCAAAGTATTTGCAAATAACTCTGATGATTTCAGAACCAAACTCTAAATAAGCATGGTAATAATTTAAACAATAATATAATTAATACCAATTAGTCGTGTTAGCTTTATCAATTGTTGTAAAATCATTAAGCAGCGAACACCCAACATGAATTTAACGTCCTTGTAGCTATTATTTTCATTCTAAGGCCATACTTCTGACAATAAACATCACTTCAATGAACGGTTCTAATGAAAATTCCATTCTTAGAATTTATGTTTGAAAAATGCTAAGATACTAATTTAACTCACTGGCCTCGACCACGTACTGGCTCAACATTTTAAATAACTTATTTGTTTTTCATTTTTATAATATAATCTTGATTGTGTGGTCTATGCCAGTTCTGCAACGTATATCGAATCCTCACAGCAATTTATGATTGACTTCAAGTAGAAATATAAAACATAATTTAAAATAATTTAGGGTCATATTATCATCGTAGAAACTTAAGTCTACAATTATGCAAATTCAATATTGTTATTTTTTTCTGTCGATTATTTATTATTTCATTGTCAGAGGTGACTTAAATGGCAAACGTAAGATCATGGTGCTGTCATACTACTAACAGAATCAACCAAAAAAAAAAAAAAATCTTTATCTAAAAATTGTTGTCGTAAAACAATAGTCCACTCTGAATTTCACTTAACCTGCGCATTCCTTAAGCTAAGAACACTCTTGTTAAAAATTCTTACATTAGTCACTTTATTCTTCCATTTATCTTTTTAAGGCACACCAAACATAAAGAAAAACTCAACTGTCATTGTAGAAAACACTTTTACTGTCAATGGTACTTATGATGGTATCCAATTATAAGTCACTTCAAAAAATCTAAAAATTATAAAATATATGCTTTCTAATCGATTTCATTACGCATAATAGCAAAATCAATGTATATTATATCTATACTATACAATACGACCTATAAATTCAAACCATTTCAGAAACAGTAGAATCAACCAACAAACTATTTCAATCCCATTCCGAAATTCACCTAAATCTACTGATCGTTGACTTTCACTACGACGTTATACCAAAAGTCGTCTGTGAAAGCTCAAAAGAAACTTTTGTAAACATTTTGCGTAAAAAAAAAAATAAATAAGCTACAAATTACAATAAAATTGAAGATAAAAATGTTACTTCTGCGGAATTTTTTAGCTAACTATTCGTGTCACTGTAAGTAATATCATTAACAACATATTCGCTTATCATAAATTATTATTTTATTCATTGTATAATTCCAAATTCATTTTTGACAAAATATACAATAATGTACGTATATAGAATATAGGTTGTTACATAATAATATATTATATTTTTAGCAATCAATATTTTTTTTATCCATTAGTCATCTGATTGGATATTCGAGTATTTTTTTTCATATATATATTTATTTTTATGCATCATAAACATTCAAATCCTTTGATTTTTTTTTTTTTTTTGCTTTAATATGTTATTGTTTCTGACGGCCGTCAACTACAACATGTCGGCTCGAATGTTTAGATAGGTACCTATATATTATTATTACTGATACACTTTTTTTTTTCGGAGGTTGTCTTTTTCACCGTGTACAAACGCGACGTGATAATCGAATACGACGGTTATATTGTGTCCACTGTTTGCTTGCCAATTCGTATACATCGAATGCTTCTCACTCTCATCTCTCGACCTCAGACAGCACCGTTACCACTAATGCTTAATGAGTATTAAAAATCTCGAGATCAGCTGCCACGTTACATATTATTGTAACGAAGTTTTTATGCGATTAGATTTATTTTACCACGGCCGATAGCTGATGTTGCGAGATCATAATAACATAATTATTATGATGGTAATATCATAATATTATGCAATAACAACATTTTAAGACTCTGTTCTGAATCATATCATATATCTGCTTAAAATATAGTGTTGACATACTTGTGTGCAGTACTTTGTTATACTATGGTGCACATAAAAAAAGAGTATTCAAACGACTAATTTATTATGCATTGTTATTATTGCCATCGTCGTTGTCTATATTTATTCCGTATCATATAGTATGAAATGATTACTCTGACTATTGATGACCACATAAGTCCTATTTTTAAAATTAAATATTTAATAATAATAAAACATAATATTATAACGTGTGCATTAAATATAGGTAACTATAATAATTATTAATCCTTCATAAGCGTTCAATTTAATTTATACTTTTTCAATAGAAATGTTTTCCATTGTTTAGGTCGTAAATAGGTATTGTACAGTGATCGTTCGGTCGTGACAACAGATTAAGTTTCAGTTAAGCAGAATTATTTTTAAAAGTTATAATTCAATATCGTTATCTTGTATTATAGACATGACGAGTCTGCATTATGATATTAACGGCCTTCGCACAATCGTATAGCTTGTTTAAATATTCAAAGATTAATTTTGATGTGCTTTTATTGGAAACTATTAAGTCTGTTACACAGTTATTTCCAAGTAAAATAGGAAAATTACGATTTTATAATATTATTCACTTCACGTGTACCTTAGTGAGGCGTAGTTGCGATAACGCTGCAGTTAGTCACTCGTCGACGTACTACTAGCGAATTTTATATAACATAATATTATATTATATTATGAAATCTGCAGTAACACAATACCAAATGCATACTATAAACTATAAAATTATATTTTTTTCTTAGTTTGAAAAAAATACGTTTAAATATTTTGTCCACACAGATACTTTATTTTAATATAATAGTTATAGATGTTTTCTTTCTAGACCAAATATTAACTTATCCACTATAATTAATAGTTGATCGCCACCCAAACTTTAAAAAAGAAAGAAAAAAAAAGATGAAAAAAGTACAGAAACGAGAAAGATAACCTCGCATTATCTTTATCATCTTGGTGCATATCCTGCAAAATTATTTTTACTTGAATTCAAAAAATAAATAATGTCAGTAGTTACTTGAATAATGAAGATTGAGTCGTTATAGAGGTATGGGACATGATTATTGAAAATGATTAAATAAAGAGTATTCCAAAATTCGTTTTCTTCTTATTCAATGGAATTTAAGCATATATATAATCTACACAGCCAGTCAATAACCACGGAAAAAGAAGGAAATTCTGGATTCCTATATTTTCATTTAATATAATATAGTATTTTGTCTATTTAAAGGGATCTATTCTAAAACACAATCATGCTATTTACAGTTTTAAATGATTCCAAAAGGAAATCACCGCGCATCTATCACTCCTAAAATACGCTCATAATAATAATAGATATATATTTATAGGTTATTAACTAACAAATAAATTAAAACAATGGTTAAAGATGTGTACGTGCTTTAGTCTGATAACTCAAACGCGAAGCAATCTTTAACCATAAAATAGATACCAGACAATTTATTAGTTGGCACGTTTTTAGTTATATCCATTTTAAGAAAGCTTAACTTTTTCCCTCCGTATTATAACTTATAAGTTTTTATAAACAGATGTAATAATAATAAGATATCTTGAGAAAATTATCTTAGTACATGCGTAATATATAATATATATATATTATAATATTGAATTAAAATTACTAGAATTTAGTTACATCTTTTAATAGTAAAAATAAAGTGTAAGGTTGACATTTTCACATTACGTATTTATTCACCTTGACGATGTTCATTTGTAAAAAATCTCAATTTAGCTGACGAATTATTTTACGTAGACACAGTATGGTTGAATTGGCAAGATCATTTTAAACGCAGTCAGCTAAAAAATTGGCCAATCATAAATGCATTCATCAAATTCATATACACGAAAACAAGATTATAAAAAAAAATACTTTATACAGTGTATAAACAAATAAAATTACATGTTTACCTGTAGTTTATAAACGACTTTCACCTGATATAGTAGTAGACATCGCTGAAAATAGTTTAATGTGCGTAAATCGATACGCACTATTTATAGTTGAAAAGGGCTATAAACAGTATAACATTTCTGTCTATAATGTATAATCAATTCCGACATTTTAAACTAATTTACTGTCTAAAGTAATATTACTCACTTGTTTACATCAATTATAAAACTTATCTCGAAACATTTAGAAAACACCATGTACCGGGGATTTGTTTATTTTAAAATTTAATGGAATTAAAATTGTTTTAATAATATCTAAAACATTTTGCATATTATATTAAATGTTTTCTAACTTGCATCACTTATAATTAATTTAATACGAATATTATCGTATTATAATTTTATAATATTTTTTATAATATTAGGTCATATCTTCATTTATTCGTAATTTAATTCTTAATTGTAAAATATCTAAACGATGTTTTCGTTTCAATACATCGAACTTACAGATTCCACTTAAAAAAGTGTGTTAAATTATTTGAATGAATTTCATACCTAACAAAATTAATATAGATTCTACATTTATAACATTTCCTTTCAATTTTCTTGTCAGTTGACAGCATAAATATATATGTAAATTTTTATTCAATTTTTTACAATGTACGTATAAAATAATTGAAGATATTTCAATTGCTTGCGCTGACTGTAAATGCAAAAACCGGATTTCACTTTAAACCTACATCAATGTATACCAATCTCTACCATTTTTATACTTCTCTAGAAGTATTATATAGTTTTATTATCGAAGGAAGTATTGAATTTCGAAGATAAACTTAATAATAAATATGTTTTGTCTTTGGCAAATATGTTTTTTCCTATGTGAAAATTATTTAAATTTGTTCGTATGATTATCGCTTTATCGAATATAATAATAGCCTACATTTCCCATAACTACCAATATTTTCTAAAATATATAATTATATTATCAGACTATACTTTATAATATTATTAAAATCATATATTTATTAAATATGTAAACGTTGTCATTATATTATCACCTATATTTAAAATAAAGTAATTTGTGTGTGTAAAAAAGCATTTTCGTTTGTTTTTACTTTTTTGTTAAATTATAGAGGTTTACATTGATGTGACATTTAGTCAATAATTACTACATTTAGCCAAGAATAAATTCACTTGAACTTATTTTATTTCATTTATATTATTTATTTAAGTAATATAAATAAACAACCAATGTTATCGGATTAAAGTTAAATGTAATAGGTACATATTTCAAAATCGTAATTTTATAATGTCAACCAGCGTTTAGATAAAAAAAAAAGCACTATCATTTTTTTCATATACACTACATAAATGCACATAATACTTACGATATTTTGTATTTAATTTTTCGTTATTATGCATACTATACCAGAAATCATGTATTTATGGTTTTCAGTTGATTTTAAAGTGGTGAAATTATGATGGAAAAAATGGTAATACATATTTATACCCAGTACCTAGAATAAAAAACAAACTCTGTATTAAAATTAGTACAATGCATTATATTATAGTATATACGAAATAGATAAAGCTAAACTAATACCTATGCAATATAATAGCATAATATAGCTATTAATAGATTATATATGTATATATTATATTATGCAAATTATTCAACTCGAAATTTAAATTATTAAATAAAATATCAAACTTTTGAAGAAAATAGTTTATTATCACGTTTTATATTTGATGTAATAAAATATTATAATGAAGAAATTCTTTGCACATTCGCATATTGTTTGCCTACAACGCAAAACTAAGACGCAAGTAGAGAATATCGACAAAACGAAATTATTTTGTTTGCACAACAAAACTAATCGGAAGTCGTGTATTGGTACGCGCATGGTCGTCGACTTTCCCATCTGATGAACTTTACGTATTGTTTTGTTCCTCCTAAACTCAGCCGTGAAGACCAAACAGTAATATATAACTCATTTCAGTTTTATTACTTACCCAAGTTTATGCAAATTGAATTTATCGTGAATTTAGTTGGATAAAACCGTATAGCAACCGTATTTTTGTGGAACTGGACAATATTAAATTCTAAATCAAACTTTTCCGGGTCCATATAGATACAATTATTCTCAAGAAAGTATTCATCGTAATAATGTGAACATACCAAATTATAAATACAACAAACGTAAATTTATGCGGTTCATTGAATACTTAATAAAATATTAAAATGGCATTAAGTTATAAAATAATAAATTTTATGAAACACATATTAATTTTAACAATCGATCATCACTACATTCTTTATTAGAAGGCGTTTCATAGCAAAAAGTACGAATTAATGAATCACGACAAAAAACGACTATAAAGTCTTTAAAAAGCATGTCACGAATTTATACATTATTTCTTAAAAGCCCTATTAAATCTTATTAAAGATACCAAATTTTTAACACGAAAATAAGTAAATTAAGAGTGTATATTGTATCACCAATAAAAAAATACTGGTTTAGTTGCTTTACGGTATAAGTCGAGTGTAGTGATCGCTATGCAGTAGACGTCGACGATCGTTATGTGATTAACGTGATCAATAAAAAAATGAATAATCATTACATAAAGCACATAATAAAATTTTTAGGGGCCTGATATAAGCGTATTTCGTTTTATATTAATCATATTGGTGTTAATAACTATGTTTATTTTCGTATTACAGTAGGATGAACTAATTTTATTTAAAAACAAATTTCATATAATATTATTAGTTCATAAAATATTTATATAGGTGTAATTGATTTATAATAAATCAATATATACGTACGCCATAGAAGATTATAAATAAATTTAAATGAATATTAAGTATTTGGGACATATCAATAGGTATGTATAATATTAATGATAATAGTTTGTGAAAGAATGAAACATTTAAGTTTCTACAGAAAAATATTTTTGTAATCACTAAAATTATTACTTTTTATTTAATAAACGTCCAATTTAAAAAAAAAATTTAATTAAAATTTTATAAAAAAAAAAATAATAGCTCTATATGTTATAGATTTCTAAACTATTATAAGTTTTACTCATAAGAAACTTTATATTCTATATTAAAGCATTTTAAGAAGAATACAATTTAAAGATTTAAAAAAAGACGTAATGTTTATAAATGCTTTGAAAATCATATCATGTCTAAAAGTTAGGTAATATAATTATTTTATAAAAAAGACATGAAACTATATTTTTCAATTTTTAACTACCTACACATAATAAATAAATCTATATAGTGAAAAATTGACGTTGATTAAATATTATTTTGATGTTTCCATATTTTTATTTTTATTTTTTCCTGATTACCAAGATAAGGCCGGAGGTTTTTTTTTAATTTTTACCTTTAGAGAGTATCAACTAGATCCAATTTTCTACCAGAAAGCACCCTCAAAGCTGAAGATAAAATCATTTTGTCTGCTACAAAATGTGATGAAAGTACAAAATAAAATAAAACAAAAAACACAAATTTTTGTCTTAGATCCCGAAAAGTTAATTATTTTTTACAATCAGTTGGTTATACGTTTTTTTTTATACTTTTTGAGACAGTAATATTAAAGTATTAGTAAAAAAATAAAAATTATATCGTACATCATATTTTCTTCTATTTACGATAAAAATTCAGTTTCTCCTTTATATTATTCCTAACTGTTGTATTCTGGGTCCATTCCTCTGTAATACTATTTTTCTATAAAATCTTATACCTATTCATTTTATGCTAGAGCTAACATCCAAAATATTTAAGTAGAACTAATTGTACGTTACTTTTAACTCTTATTTAAATATTTTTCATTAAATGTTCGTTTAAATTGTACCAATAAAATCCCTCAAAAATCGTAATGTATATAAAATAGTAACAATTTAGTTTTGAAGTCTAAATCATAGCCAGTATAAATATGCGCCGTATTAAAATATAATATATGTGACTACCGTTAAACAATGTATCTATAAAATAGAGTGAAATTGATGTGCACTCTACGTGATTGCATAAATTTCTATTGTATCAATAATATTTAAAAAAATATATATGTACGTCGGTAAATACCTACTAATTTGTGTACTATATTTTGTGCGTTTACCGGGTGATAAATTCGACAATATTTCATACATATTTGGACTTAAGTTTTAATACTATTACAACAAAGGAGCTTATGTTAGATCGATCGAATTTTCAAATTCACCAGCAGTATTGCTACTTTTTTTTTTCATCAAAAAATGATACAAAGGAAATTCAGACATCATTATGTAGAATGACATACATTTTCCGTTTTTTTAAATGACTGTAACCGGAAAACGAAGAAGCACTGTAAGCCGTTATATACGATATAATGAATGCATTTCCGTACAACAAGACCGTGTATAACATAATATTATTACACAGTTACATACAGAGCATTATGAATAAAATTATATAATATTATTTGGTCGTCAACGACGACAAACAAATTTCGTCGTATAAAACGTAGACCTTTCTACGGTGGTTGGAGTCTGCAGGAAGGTAGTGTGGTCGCACTCCAGATGAAAGAGAAAAATCGTTTCAACTGTTCCGGCCAATCCAAGCGAGTGTATATAATATATTATAATATTACATAATGTAATGCGGTCTTCGTCAAAATAACTAAAACGTATAAAGGCGCGTCGTTGCAGTTTAATTTAATTGCCGTTATATCGTCAGTTCATATTTACTCGTAATATTATAATATGTGAAACGCCGGTGGTCATAGAGGCATAGAGCACATTACCATACATACGCAGTGCATATTATACCTATCTATACTTAGTGTAATACTGTTAATAAAATCGCGTTCTGATTAGATTTCTAAAGACATTTTATCTTCCCCCTCCTCCTCAAGTCGAACGCCCACAAATTACGGCGGCATAGAAAATCCCATATAAATCCCGAAATTGCATAGAGTTTATGATTCTTAAGAAGAAAAAAAGCATAGTATGCTACTATCAATTAATGATAGCGGATTACGGCAACCATCGGTAGTACTGAGTACGGTGTGCGCACCCATCTATACGCATTTCGGCGAGGATTGTGTTCTTTACATTTTTTTTCCTTGTTTTTTGCACCTTTTTCATTGCTTCAATTTAGACACAAGTACTGCGCCGATTTTTTTTTATCGCCAAAGAACGTCGTCCCGTCAACCACCTCGGGTTTCAAAGTTTCTAAAACCGTTGTCTGCTACCCTCAGGACATTTATAATAATTTCTTTTTTTCGTCCTCACGCAGCTCCGGTGTTTGACGTGAACAAAAACAAACTATAGCTCCAGGGACGTGGGCGGGGGCTAAGGATGTGTACGTTTTAATTAAGTTTTTAGGTGGACATAAAGGAAAAAGTTGAACGAGCATGGTCGAATAACGTTAAGTTAAAAAGCCACAGGCACTATTCGTTCCGAGAAACAATCAAATTTTTTTTAGTTTTGCAAACGATTACAAAAAAAAAGTGTAAATACCAAAAACTCAGAGAAATTATGGTAAACGAACTGAAAATATGTATTATTGCAAATGATACTTACTACTAAATTCTACCTCTTGTTCGAGTTGTCTCTTGCATTTTGATAAATATTTTTCACGTTTTTATTTGGACCTTTTCAACAGTCTCTTGACCAGTAATTCATTCAAAAAGTATGATTTTTTTTTTTTTTTTAATTTAGCTTCATTTGTACTTTTAAACAATTTGGATTCAAATTAAAAGCGCGATAGATATATGTATTATATTATATTACCAAAAGTTTTATGTATACAAATATTGTACCTATTTCAATTATAAACTTGCAATTAATTAAATATGTTAATAACGACAACGAGCCCGTATTATCCGTCAAACGTCTAGAGTGCGCGTGTCTCATGTGGCTAAACTTTCTCCAATACTTAAAGAACAAACTTGTTGGGGTTGAACGCAAACATCTACTCCGATATATTTATAACGTTCACTTTACAAGTATAACACGGCTTACGTTTTCGGGTGCACGTGTATGCGTGCGAGCGTGTGTGCTAGCGGGCGATAATAGAATATTATAGTTTGCCGTTCGTAAATGGATGTAAAAGATGAATGGAATACACGATGCGTATAGTAGACACGGCTATTTCAGTTAAACTACGTTCATACATGGGTACCACATTTTTGGCGGTATGACACGCACTCGAGTAGTATACAAACGTCTAAGGTCAATTGCTCTATATAACATTATTTAATCACATATTATGACACGCTGCGTAACGTCCGCCCGAACTGTCGAAACGCGTGTTAGCCACACGTTGACAGTAGTATTGAAATTGTGGTGGACCCCGGACAATATTTTTCAGCCATAATCCGTATCGGTGCAGAAATGGAACATTTGTATTAACTGTTCTGATCGTTTGAAATACAGGCGATGTCATATAATACCTCGGGATTTTATCATCTATACAGAAATGCGTAAGAAACAACCGTTTGCGCTGACGGTTTCCTGAAAGCGCATTTTATTTTGTTGTAGGTACTTAAATTAGGGAAACTGTAATTTAAACACTAAATCGCCAATATAAAATAAATTGGTTGTTTTTAAAATTAGTTTTAGGTAATATTCGTGGAAATATGTTTTCAAAAATAATTAAAAAAAAAAAAAAAATAATAATAATAAAACAATTAAAGCCAGATGTAACAAAAATGTAAAATTTATTCGTTACACGAACTTAATATTGTAGTTTAAAGTTCCTGTGAAAATTATATTACAATATACGTTTTATAAATAATAATTTATGATAGATTAGGTGTGTGATTTTAAGAATTGCCAAGTAGGTAATATTTTATTGATGGATTTAAAAAAAAAACTATAGGTTTATTTTCATTTTTATTGATCTTTAAATAAAACATCAGCTTCTATGGCCATTAGCTTAATATCAGCATTAATTTAAAATTAGTTTACATTAACTATATTCACATTATGTTATTATATATCTTAAATTACGTTGAATAGTTGTGTTTGCCTATACATTGAATAATGTTATTTATTGATTGAGGGTCTGGTCCTAAACTGTAATTTTTTTAGCATTTTAATAGTGTTAAATTATTTTTGATTTATGAGTAGATAATTGTCAAGCATTAAGTGTTGATAATTTTAGTGGAATTAATCCAAAAACTTTACAAAATAGTAACACTATCTTAAAATACAAGAAAAATCAATTATATTTTGAAATATGGAAATATAAATTATCTTAGCCATGAATATGGGGTAAACACATTTGAGTTATAATAATAATATGTTACTGACCGTTAGTATGACACAATATACAATATATTATTAAAAAGATATGTATACTAAGTAAACGCATAATTTCCCCATAAATCTTCAATGTAGCTGACGGTCTCCCATTTACTAATATCTTCATATCTATCTCATTCGGTCAGGACATACATTTATGACATTGTTCATTAAAAGGGAAAAGGAAAAAGGAAATTATTCTTAAAAAAAAAAACCATATCCGGTTTCAAAATTTAGAAAACTGACGAAAAACATCGAACGGAAAATTCAATACGTGAGAAGCCCACGAATAAGCGAATGCTCTCAGCATGTTTAATCCGACCAATTCACTTATAGGTACGTACCAATTTAATAACACACGTAATTTATAACCATAAAGGTACAATAAGAAAACAAAAACATTAACAATACCGATAATGTTATTTAATTAATTTAATGTCTCGAGAGCATATAGAATCAAATAAGGTATACTTATACATACTATGTGAGAAAGGTCGTTATAGTGCCCTGGTAATCCACTGAGGTCGAAAATCATTCGTCGAAAATTGAAAACGCGTTAAGCTTTTCCCGACCCGGATGATAGAAACTTTCGGTAGATAAAATGTGTAGAGAATTCGCCACGAATCTATACACATACATAGATATATATATTAAGATGTAATCCGTGACTTGCACACTAGTTTGTAATGATTCCATCATTAATAACTCTTGTTATTCTGGAGTCTCTGAGACTTTTAAATTTTGCGTTCTAATTATCTAAGCAAAGTTTGTAAGCAATCAATTATTGAACTTGCTAAACGAAATGGGTTTGTTTTTCATATAACATGTAATGACCGTGGTTGATTGAAATCCTCTTACAAGGATTCATGTTTTAGTTTTAGTAATTCGTCGGTAGATTAAAAACCATCATTCGAGGTCACATAGGACGGATTACAAACATTGTATTAACGTTTTACGTTTTAAAGTTTAAACGATAATTTCCGTCCAATTTCGTATCAAATTCACAATAATATTTTAATTTGATTTTTAATACACGTGCACTAAATAAGGACATTTTTAATAAACAAAAATGCACATTTTTGTGTAATACCACCTTATTTTCACATACATTTCTCAGAATTGAAAACATTTATTATTATAAAATTACAATACGTGGGTATTTTGTTTAACAAAATTGAACAAATAAACTAGAATAGTTTATTAGAATTTATCATCGAATAAACCTATCATATATCATATTATAAGAATAATATTAAAAGATTAAATGCATATGTAATAAAAACATCAATAATATATTGTTAAACATTATGGTTTAAAGGTTTTACATTTAAATATTGTTTTATTTTTCTTTATATAAATTTATTCTAAGAGTTTATTAGGTTTTTGACTATACAACACCCGTAATATTTTTGAGTCTTTCAGCTGTTATATGTTTTTTTTCTGTTGAAACCCTTCTCACATTTGCTGTCATTCCTATTATAATTTATTTCAACTTTTTATTCATAACTCACAATAATGTTTTGTGCAATATGTAATATGTTTTCGAATTATTGATGTCTGAAGAAAAATAATTTCCAATTGTTTTCTTTTTTATTAAAAGTATATCGTTTACATTTTGAATGTCTAAACAAAAACGATAACCTATTCGACTATAGTACATAACTCTATGAAACGAAACTGTTAAATAGTCAAAATAGTGACACTGAATAGGACATCTATATAAAGTTGATATAACAGAAATATCTTTTATACACTAAATCAAATAATCAAATATATTATTTATTCACATAAGTTACGTTGTTACGCTAAATTTTAGCAACGAATTGAACGAGGATAGCTAATTTATATAGCCGAAATTTAGAATTCTTAAAATCTCAAAATATTTAATGTTTTTTTTAATTTGTTAAAAAGTAATTTAGTAAAGAAAAGCGGAGCTTAAATTTTAAAATATTATTATTGTCTTTTTTGTATGAAGAAAAAAAAATAATAATGATCTTTTAAATGGTACAGTTTTGTTAATCTGTGTACTATCATCTCAGAAGATGTACTAACACGAAAATATTATGAAACTTCAATTCTGAACAAGATTAGGTCAATCGATAAGTGAACTATGGACATTGTACTATGAGGTAAGGTAGTTAATACTGGTTTACTGAAAATAGTAAGTGCCTGATCCCTGTCTATGGTTATTGAAGTCAAATTTCTGAGGCTATATAGGCTATGGCAGAACGTTATAGATACTAACCAAATTAGATCCCTAAACAGCTTTGTATTTGGAATATCAATTTTTAGTTGAGTTATCTTTGAAACCTCAAACGTTTTTGTGATTTACGGCTTACTACTTGACTAATTTGATATGAATTGTTGGCTCTCAATATGAATTCGTAACGATATTTACGATAGCAATTATAAATCGAGAAATATAATGACACTTGAGTACTTGACAGACTTTGAACCGATGTTCTTTAGATGTTTTTTACTTTTTAGTATTTTATATTTTATTTAAGCTCTTTTAATTTAATTCACTTCGTATAATTCAATGGTGGGAATTAAAATTTAATTAAATTTGAATATTTCTATTTGTCATAAAAAAAAAAAAAAATAAATAAATAAAACACAAATTGCTTATAACGCATCAATTTACTCTAAAGATCATCCATTCTAAAATGTTTCAATAATATTTTACGTTAGATCTACATATTATAGTACATCTACGATCAAAAGTAAATTTACCACGGCGAAGGTCACCCAACTAAATGGTACAAATATAAAATTCCCGTAAATCGTACGACTTCGGTAGAACTACTGTTTTAGTCTTCGGATCGCCGCGCAAAAAAAAATCACATTCTGGTGATTGACTAAACAGCCCCGTAAAACCATTACTACGTGCATAGTGCATACTAATATACCTAACACGATATATTTATTATCATATTCACGCATTATATTATCATCACGTCATGTCGTATCGTGATTACAATTCACAGTAATATTCAATAAATAAAGACCGTTCGGCTCGTGTTTGGTAATATTATTCACTGTATCGCGATCGTCGATTCGTCTCCGCCACATCATCGTCGTGGTCGTTCGGCCGCAGTCGGTGGCATCAAGCCCACATAAAAAAAAAAAAACCCCGCGTCTCGGTCCGAACAGAGTTATTTATTTCACGTCGTAAAAACTCGGCGCCGGGCATCCTTTTCGCTACCAACGAGCGCCGCTGTGTCCACTCGGTCGTCAACAATATAATGTCGGCAAAAAAGAGAAAAAAAAATTACCCCTAACAATACGACGACACGTTATACACGATATTATATATATATATATATATATGCGCACGTGTGTGCACTCTTTCAACAAATACGTGCAAACGTCTACCGGAAATCTGTACGGAAATCGACTGCCGTCTACGTTCTGCAAGCACACACACACACACACACACACATACACACATACACACACAGATTATATACATTGAAATATTATATTATTCGCGTTTTTTATACCGTATACGCGATTATAAGAGTTGCTTTTATTATTGTTATTATTTTATCCGTGACGATGCGTAGACGCGGCGGCGAAGAGAAGGTTCATTTCACTACCAATGCGCTGCCAGCGGTAGAGCTTCCGCCGCCACCTAAGTTGCCATTATTGTGTGGCATCGTTTCGATACAAAAGCATTGGAGATCGCTGTTATATTTCATTATGTTTTCCACTGTACGACACAGAAATACTTGTTCGTTTAGGGTTTAAAATCCATTTATAGTTTTGTAATAAAAAACTAAATAATTTAAAAAAACACGTAATTACTTGTATTACACGTTTTGGGAGTATTGCAGTTTTAGTGACTATGTGAAACGGCAAAAAAATTGTATATAACCAATGACCTTTAAATTGATTTGTAAAATATTAACTTAATGTTGGAATAAAAAAAAAAAAAAAATTCGGAATTACATCAGAATGAATTTATTTTATATTACAATAATATTATTGCAAGTAACATATACTTATTTAATGACGTTTGAAGAGTTAATTATTGAGTTTTGAAATAATAACGTATCTTATTTTTGTTTTAAGTATTTTTTATTTTTTTACTCCATAATTCACTTATTAAAATGTTTTAGACCTCTTTTTTTATAGACCAGTAAAGAAATATCAAAACATTTTTATTAATAATATATATACTATATATATTAAAAGACCTCATTAAAAAAAAAAAAAAAACTTTTTTTTTTATGAGCTTCAGACATCAGATAACGAAAGTGCCATTTTTGCACAATCAGCAAAAATTTAAAAAAATATATAACACAAAAGCCATATGGCTGAGTAGAAAAAAATAATAGTATACGTAAAGACTTCAAATAGATAGCAGATAAAAAATAAATAATGATGAATAAAGAAGATATTTCGCCTATAATGGTTATTAAAAACAAGGAAAGATATTGGTTGCGTACAATTTACCTTTTTGGGAACACAATTGCGTATACTTGTCGAATAACAATGTAATCCCATAAATACCATACAATTTCGTACTAATAGGGATCAACGGTCAAATTTATTTTATTACAGTTAGGCAACGCCATAAATAACACGATCAAATTAAATGTTTAATTGTTAACTCAGAAAAAAAAACACATTTTAGTAGAAAAAATGAAATAATTTTATCTTGTTCGAAAATACTATAAATAAACATGATCATAAAAAAAATATATTTTTTTTTTTAAAATGCATACATTTTTAATAGATACCTACCTTTTTGAAATTGAACACTTTGTTGTCATTGTCTCAACTTGGATCTCTTTTTACCATCACTATGCAATTAGTTGTTTTACATTTTATGAAAGCTATTTGATCTTCTGAGCTGATTGTGTTGTCCCAAAAATGTATTTTGTTTTGTTATTTATAATCATTATCTTATAATTTCCTTTGAAATGTGTAAAATTTAGCGATATCGCTAAAGAATAAAATGTAATACGTAACAAATGAAATTGTGTTATGATATAAGTATACCATATATATATAAATATGTAATTTACTCAAAAAACAGAAGTTATTGATAAAATAGTCACTATAATTAAGTAAGTTTGTCGACTCATCGACGTATTTTCGACATGAAAAATAAACTAACGACATATCTCGAGCAATGTCCCTAAAACTTAGATTGGTTCGAGTTAATTTAAAATTTTCAATTCTAAAGGAAAAACAAATCGGCTCGTTCCAAACTTTTAAATTATTTCTACGGACTCGTTCGTTCGTGGCCTCATAGCAATAGTAGCAATACGCACTGAGACTTATTTCTTCAAATTGGTACCTGAACGGTGAACATATTCCACGGGTCTCTCTCTAGCCGTATCTTTTTCAATCAACTCCGGCCATTAGCTCATCTCAGTTGGTTTTCCCATTTGCCTCGTCTAACACGCTTTCACGTCCGTGTATTATATTTACGTTCCTATATATATATATAAATGACGTCTATATTTCGAAACTTTTCTCACTATTCACTGGTTTTTTCTCTCCCGTTTTTTTTTTTTTTTTTGTTATCGCTTAGTAGTCAGTACCTATATCCGTCGGAACTACAAGACCATGCGGTTCGTCCGTAATCTTATCCACGACAAGAAAGACCACATGCATAAACTCCACACACCTATAATAACCGTCTTCGTGGAACTGTGGTCTCGTTTACGAAAATCTTATCTGACCTTGTTGCGGTGTACGAATGCGTCTATAAACATTATATTACTGTATCCTGAATACGCAATTTTTGTTGAAATGTATACTTCCTTTCCCTCACTGTATGTATGTGTGTGTGTGTGTTTATGTGTTTACAGTATATGCGTACTAACCGTACGACGCAATGATAATAAAACGTTCGGGGTCGATCTCGCAAACACGTTTTTCTACACCCATAGCACCATCACCACCTACCGAGAACCTCGCTTCCCGTTATCTTTCACTGCCGAGCACATCTGTACCATGCTTCGCATGTGTTGGCACGGAAAGACAAAAAAAAAAGCTGTACCTGCTGACAAAATATTGTGCAAGACGTTTTGGAGTTTTTCATACAAACTTTGAGCAAACTATTTCCTCATGATCGTTAAAACTGAGTTGATTTTTTTTTTTTTTTTTTTTGAAGATATTAGCACAATGAATAATACATTGTTTAGTTTTTAACACATTTTATTGTTATATTAATTAACGTTCATCGTCAATTATTTCAAACGAAAAGTATGCTTGGAAAATTATTTTTTTTATTTAACAAAATAATTAAAGGATTTATCAATAAATCTTCTTATTGATGCGAAAATACTATTTAATAAGTGTACACGGATAACCTGAAAACACTTTGTATCTTGACGGGGTGATTAATTCAGTATGAGGCACTTATTATTTCAGAAAAAAATTAATGTTTTTGAAAAATTTTGGTTTACATACAAAAATTTTTTAAAAATGGCGCTTTTGAAAACTAAATTAAATACTTTACTATTTTTTATCATCAATTATTTTTATTATTTTTTTTTTTATTTTTTTTTATTGAGACAACGTATATTTTAATTGCATTTCTTAAGCAGAATATTATACAGACTATATTGATCTATAAAAATCAAAAAGTTTTTTTATATGTATTTAAAGTTTTGATGAGCAGAGTAATGGAATAATATTCTACAGGGTACACTCCACTTAATTAACCTAAATCTTATATACTTATAACTCATAAACTATAATTGTCTAAAATTTGATTTTTATATAGCGAGGTGTTTCAAAAAATGTTTTATATTAAAATAAAAAATGAAAATGTTATATTGTCATCAAAAAACTTAAAAAAAAAAATTAAAATTAAAATAATGATGGCAATAAAAAAAAAATAGTAAATAAAGTGTTTTTGTTTTTAAATAAATGTTTTTTTTAAAACTAAAAAAAAAATAAATAAATGAAGTAAATAGTTTCAAAAATGTTGATAGCTTTTGAGGCAAGGAGTGTTTTACGTTAAATGGATCACCCAGTATGTGCAAGTGTCGGGTGTGGTAAGAAATACGATAGTTACTCAACTGCCTGAAAGTAACGGCCTCCCAACATTATGAACTGTATATGACGACGTAGCTAGTCGTCTCCTAACTGTTTTATGTATTTTTTCCCCTACCGACCAGGTTTAATAATAATCTTTGTTATACCCCCATTAACCAAATGACCCTTTCTTCCTTATAAGGTATTGTTACTGACTACTAACATATTATGTTGGATTTAAATATTTTAATAAGAAATTTAACAACATACTCAAAGTTATTGAAGTTACACGATGGAGCACGTTGGGTTATTACCTGTACGAATAATATGTAAAAATATCGTACTCACTCTAAAATTAACTATCATTGCATTATTGTCTACAGTGAAAAATATATATTTATATATATACATATATATGGTAACACTTACATATACAGAAATACAGCTTTGATGACAATTTCTGTGCAAACGCCCAATATGTTTTAAATCACTAACACAATGAAATCATGCCCATAGCTATAACAATTCTTTATTGGTAATATATTCGTAGAAAAATTGAAATCTATTATTTTCAAATATAATATTGTTAGGCTTAAATAAATAAACATTTGAGGTCAATTTTCGTGTTGTAAAATGTATACTAATTTATTGTACGTTAACAGATTTTAGAGGAACAATAAAATTCTGATGTAAAAATGGATCATAACGTACCCATAATATCATTTTGTGCATGTTAAATATTCAGTTAGTTGATAAATTAAATACATTTCAATTATACCGTTAATTTTTTAAGTTTATCTGTCATCTATAACAATATTGAAAAATATTAATACATTGTAAAAGTAAAATACGACAATTTTTGGCTATAACTTAATGTTTTTTTTTTTTACTTTTAATAATCTTAAGAATAAAAAAAAAATACATTGACAACGCGCAATCTTATTGTTATACATTCACTAGCGAAAAATTAAAATTTCATTTTTTTTTTAAGTGAATAAAAATATAACAATATTGTATATTTATGACTTTTTGTATATACAACATTTATTTTAAAGACATGGTAAAATTTAACATTAATTATATTTTTAATTTTAATTTATTAGTATATACGAGTACAACACAGCTATTCATTTAATATGTCAAAATGAATGTTGATTTATTGTTTGTTTATAATTATTATTTTAAATATCTCATAAAATAATAATATTTTAAAAGTTAAAACGTATAATCAACAAATAATGTATATTCTTACGGTTATAATTCAAAGTATAATAGAAATTTAACAAATTATAAAGATAGTTGATTCAAGAATAACTAATTTATAATCTATAAGTTTATTATTAATATAAATTTAGTTTCAAGTGATTTATAGATACTGAATATAAATATTTATAGTAATCATTTAAATTATAGGGATTTAATAAATAATATTTCTGTAAATTTTACTTAAACAAAAAATTAATTAAAATAAAGGTAAAAAAATAAATAATTATTTTTAATTAAGCATTAGGTCGATAATGTTCAGACGATTCTGAAAACAAACGAAAAAATAATATCGGATTCATCGATTGATGTTCAGGATACATCAGTAAAATATTTCTCCGAGTTTTTGTCACTGCCATTCAACCGATACCTATGAGTTTTAGAGAATAAAACCGTATTACAATGTGGTAGATACTTGTAGAAAACGTACTATAAAGTGATTTGTAAGAGGTTGACTCCTATCATTTATTTTTAAAATCATTTCGATTCGATGGATTTTCAATGAACATTCTCGCTGATACGACCACAAGGACTTAGGGAAATATCATATAAAAAATAAGCTCTCGATCTGAAACAACGCACACAGCATTGACAGCGAGATGGAACTCAGAATACCATAAATAGAATATGAAAATTGTATAAAGGAAATTACTGGAGCGTATATGTATTTCCCATTGATGCGCACGTTGGACATAATGACTGATCCTGAGATAAAAAAAAATAAATACTTAGGTCTTCGTCACTAAGTGGAAGTTTTATGTTCTCGACGGTGATCAAAAGGATATAACGTCACAGCCCAATTATCGATAAATCATATTGTCAACAATTATTGTTGAATACAACTATTTACGAAAAACAATAGAGACAAAACATGTCCATCTCAAAAGATATTGATAGCAGTAAGTTTTACAATATATATATAACGTCGTTTTTGATTTGCAACGAAATACTTTCGTCCACCGTTTCATTACCTCTAGAAATTACACAAAAACCAGGACATAGTATTATAATTAGTGTTATGACTATTGTGGCGGTTCTAAATAATACATAGGTATTATATGATTTTATTTTTCTTCTAAAAACAATTAATTTTACTCAATAAATTACTGCTTACATTCGACCAAAACGTGGTGAGTATGATTTTCTCATATTCCACGAGATCGCCATAATGACGTTTAATACTACAGCATAAGTGATGCCGTTCGACATGATCGAACATGATCTGGAATAGGTCGAGTAGCTTATACAAGCCAACTTCGTCACATTGTTTGTTATTTTAATAATCTGATAAGCAGCAAAGATGATAAACATTTATTGTTAAAGTTTCTCGATTTACCTAAAGTGAAAAATTGAAAAAAAAAGTTTAGTAATTTGGGGTAAGAAAACTGTGGCCTTTAGTATCAAATGTTGTTTTTTTCCTAAGTAAGGGAACTAAAACGTCTCTACAATTTATGATCATTAAACTTGTTTTTCAGTCATACTTCAATTTATATATTATAATAATATGCAAATTATATAATAATGCAAAAAGTAACTTTACCAGAAATATCACATCATTTATTAGAAAATGGTTTACAGTATAAAATTTAATTTAAAGAAACAGTTGTTTATAATAAACTGTGGAGTTTATTTTGAAATCGTCATCATAACTTTTTACCCGAAAGAAATCTAAAATATTTTATCAATTATTTTGATTTTCAACGTCCTATTGTGTTTAAAGCAATACAAATATCTATCATGTAAATAACACTGAAGACTTGTTTCGTATACATTGTTATACAATACCTAGGTAGATTCATACTATTGGTTGGATTTATTTATTAAATTTTTTCAAATACTGTTTTCAAAATATTTTACGATAATATGCTGCTTATTTATAACAGCTAAAATGCTTTGGATATATAATTGCTATAGATTTTTTGAGCGCATCGATTGCACAATACTAAAACCAAATGTAGCACGGCGCTTTGTATATGCAATATCGTTGTAGATCTGTAAAGAAAATTCAATGAAGTATACCATAATTTATTGATGTTATAACATTAGGAAACTATAAATTGTATATCGCGTATGCTCATTATAATATATAATATATTATTTGTTTATAATCTGCGTTGGTGAAATTCTCGTTAATATATTTAATTTTAAAACTAATTGATTTATTACTTTTTATGAAAAATAACGTATAATTAAGTTAGTTGAACATTATTTTTTTAAGTCAATTCATATAAACTTTTTTTTAAATAAAAAAAGTAATACAAGACTAAATATATTAATTTCGTTCATCATTTACAGCGGCTATATCAGGTAATTTTATTTTAAATGTTCGACAATATGAAACAAATAATTATTATTATTACCAAACAACGTAATTTTAGAAGTGATCAGTTGTTTTTTTAAATTAATAATCTAAAAAGACATTACATTAATTATAACATATTAACATAAACTTGCGGACGTTTTAATTTTTATATATTGAAATATTATTTTACTATAAACAATATACAACAATATACCTATATAAATATAATAAATAAAATACAATTTAAAATATTTACCACTCACAAAAGAAGCTTAGTAATAAAATGCACGAAAATTTCGAAAAAATTATCGATTAGTATCGAACACTATACTATTATTATTATAACTCCTCGTATATAAAATATAAAATATAAAAACTGGTTACGGAACAGTTGATACGGTTAAATCGTAAACTCTCTCGGCTCACCAACTTATACTTATGTAGCGAAACGAATTTATATCTACACATAAAAGTAAATTTTGTATTTATTTATTTTTCACAAGTTCTATAAGGATTACTATATAAAAGGAACAAAATAATATTCATGCTCAGTGAACTCACTGATTTCAGTTGGTTGTAAACCTATATTTTGAAAATATCTAAATCAACTGATTTTCATAAATATATCATAAACGTAAATCAATATAGAATGCTGAACAATTATAAAATCGTATTCTTATACACCTATACAGCAACCAATTTGATAATTAAAAAAAAAAAAACTAAAAAGTTAAAGATATAGAATTGTTTTAAACTTAACATTTTTTTTTTTATTATTGACATATTTAACGGATAAAGAGGGTGGGTTCACTATCTAAATGCTCATATTCATTATTTTCCTTTAAAAATTAATTAATTAAAATTATTCTAATTTTAAAAATAATTAAATGTCTTATTTATTTAAATTTTTTATACCATTTAGGAGCGTCTACTTAAACCGACTTTTTTTCAAACGATAACCAATCTTTTTTCATTTTTTATAAGTATTTTTTATACTTAGTTAAATTATACAAATTATAAAATGTTGATAGGTTTTTATAAATTTTTAATTTTTTTAAATTATCAAAGCCTCGTAATATCTTTAAAAATTATTATCATAAACAAACATTTAATTTTAGTATTCAAAGTTAAATAACTCAAAATCTATTTGTTTAATTTTCAATTACAAATACATCGAAATCATTAAAAAATAAAATTATCAAATAAATAACTAAATGTTAAAAATAGAAGATTTTCTTTAAAAAAAAAAAAATTATCACTTCAAGACACCTTTTGAACGGTATAAAAATTAAAGGACTTAAAAATATGATCTTAAAGTATACGTACAATTCCAAAAACCGGAAATTTAATAAATTTATAATTAATGGAAAACAATTGATTTTAGCATACTTGTTGAAATACCCTATAATATACGATATAATATTATAATTAATTTGGATATATAAGGTAAGTTTGAACCAAATCGGACTAATACATATTGCATTTCTATAAATACTCTTATTTTATAGCTAATTCAAACAAATTCTTTTTATTATTCGAACATTTTTTATGTATGACATGACGTTGTAAAATCAATCAAATAAAAGTCAAAGTGATTGCTATACAATATCGAAATTAAAAAAAAAATATATATATATACGTATATCAGAGTTTTATTGACGGCAAAGGTAATTTCTTCTATAGAGTAAAAATATAATAATAATATGCCACCGAAAATCAAAGGATAATAATATTTTAAGTAGGTATCTAAAATATTATATTTTAAAAAATGAGCATACGCATTCTTACTTTATAATATCTGGTTTGCGGTTATATTATAATAACACGAATTCTTTTCAATATTAAATCTGAGTATAACTTTATATTATAATAGGTCATATTAAATTTTATAATTTATGTATCTACTTAAATGAATTTTACTACTATTTATTTTTAAAAAAAAGTCATAAAACGGTAACTGAACCAGAATAACAAAATCAAGAAAATGTTTGACCACGTGACGACATTTTACCATCACCAAATTAACTTGTCAATTTGTCCATCATCGTATGTAATGGTGTTATGAATATAAAATGAACAATATAGATTTTAATAAGTTACTAGCTTGTTTTGTTATAAATTATATATTTATTTAAAAAAAATTAAATTTTTTCGAATTGTAATATAATCGTAATTATAAAAAAAAAACTATACGTATACTAATTATTTAACTGATACTTACTAGACATGTACAATACAAATTTAAATTTTATGAACTTTATATGAATTAGCTTGAGTTTATATAAAACAATAAACGCTTAAAATTGAATAAAACTTCTATGAACAACTTCTCCAATTACAAGAAAAAATTTGAAAGTTTGACGTCAAAATATTGTATAAACTAATTAATGAAACCTAATTAAAAAGTTCACAAATTCAATAATGTAACTATTTTCTTGAAAGCGTTAAAGTTATAAGTATATTATACCTTAGATAGTAACAAAAGTATATAAATTTAAGTTAAATTACATTTAGTGTATATTTAATACATATACCAATCATATAATTTACTATTCTACTACTTAAACTATTTTTCTGGTTTTATGTACAGTAACATAAATATTAAATATGTAAATACATTTAAGTAAAAAAAAAAATGTAATTAAATAGATATATTGATATATTTAAGGCCGGAATCCATATTGATTCGTTCAAAGTAAATATTTTATTTTTATTTTTAATAAAAAAATATAAATTAATTAATATGATAAATCTAATTATAAAATCTTATTTAATATTTATTTGCATAAAAGTGAAAATCTTTCAAAAAGTTTTAAAAATGTAAAATTCAATTAATTAAATATCAATCAAAGATCTTTAACGGAAATACAAAAATAATATTTATGAAAAGTAAATTGTATTAAATAGATAAGAAATACTCAGAGTTATTATAAGGTGTTTTTTAAGTTTGATCCAATAAATTGTATTTGAAGTTTTATTATGTCGATTAAAATATTTCATATTAGTTACTTGGATAGGCCATACGATGTACAAGTTGTAAAATTTATTATAACAGTAATTGAATGTCCCCGTACAAAAAAATGCAATACGATTTCTAAAATAAATATGATCAATCTATTATTGATTCATATATTTAAATCATAATATTTTTATATCATCAGTACGCGCTACTGTACCCTTTGCATCTAAATCGTTGTAATCCATTTGATATTATAATATAACTTAAATCTCTTCATACATTAAATAGCCATTTTATTTTCTTCGGTAGTATAATACATAGCACGTTTTACGAAATACCTTACAGACGTAACTGACGGTTGTTAAATAACTGTAACCATAACGGTTCATTCGACGAATCCGAGTAATGGTAAAAATAAAATGCCTAACAAGATGGTCGTCAATGTAACAATTCGACAACATAATAACAATATCGAAAATTTAAGTTAAACCGCGGCGGTGGTTGTCGATGCGTTTTCAAATGAAAATTGACAGTTTAAGGTGCGACTGACATACTCGTTCGTTTGACCACGCGTGCAGAAAGACATCCATATTGCCCCAAGTCATATTTTTCTCGCTGAATCAATATCAAGGTTGACGTTTGGAACACGTCATCGTGTTATGGGTTCAATACATTTTGCACGATCTATTGTACAACAAATCAAAACGTTGTCGAGAATAGTGCGGGGTAGACAATGACGACAGGGATGACGATGTTGGTTTCCGATGATGACGATGACGATGATTGCGGTTGGATAGATGAAAACCAAAACGATTTCTGTACCGTAACAAGATACATCCGAGTGCGCGCGCCCAAATGTTTTACGCGCGTACTCTCGTAGTGCGTCTCGCGCTTAAAGGAAAGGTCTGTTGTAAGCGACCGAAAATTAGTAAACGCACACACACACACACACACACACATACACACATGTACGAAGAGATAACATATTACATATTACATATACGTACGCACAGCGTGCGCCGTAAGTGCCATAACGAGTTTTGTACTATACGCGTTTCCGTTCTTTCAGTATTCAAGACAGCGTGTACGCGATTACTGTACGTCTATGTATTTGTCAGGGTGTGCGCGTGTGTTATAGTGAAAGGTATAACCACGCAAAAACGGTGTAGACGAGACTCGGGCCCGGCAGGTCTTATATCGTATACACTAATGACCCGTTTACTTCCGTGGTGGAGAAGGCGTTGGGGAAGCGGCTAATGGACAATTACACACGTGGCGGAAGGAGACGAGCTTGCCCGAAAGTGAAAGGGAGGAAAACTTGTCTCTTGCCCCGCCGCCCCACACCGTGCCGTCGCGCTAGGAGGTGACTTGTGTAGTGGCGGATCGAGGGGTAGAAAAATTGCACCTCGTTTACCAGCGCTAACAAACGTGCGCGTGCGCGCAGCCACTCGAAAGGATTTCGACACACCGCGCCGGAGGGTTGTTGTGGACCCGTCGAGAGGTGGTAGAAGAGTGCGCTACCACCATCGCCGCCGTCGATCGGACACGTACAAATCACAACGACCCACTAGAAATCTGAAACCGACAAGATTTACGGACGCCGACGGGAAACCCGATGATAAATTCGACGTGCGTACAAGTATCGGCGACGGACAGCGGTTTGCGTACGTCATATATAACATGTGCATGTGCGGACGTTCATCGGTCGCTATTAACTCGATATCGCGTATTATATTATTTTAAGCTCGGCCGGGTCTTGTAATGGTGGAGAAGGACGAAAGAGAGTGCTATTAGTTTAGGACCGCGATTAATATGCTATATATCATTTCATATACAATGCGGTTTATCGCTTCGAAACGACATGTATATATCGTACGTATATGCGACGTACTTCGACCGCTACCATTTTAGGTGGAAAAAAAAAAAAAGAACCCCTACGAAATAAACCGACAGCCGCTTCAATTCCAGGATCGTCGCTGAACGAGCGGCCCTAGTGTAATGTGGATTGTGGTTTACGGTGATTTCATTTCAATCGTATCCGAAAACAGTCAAACGCGACGGTAACTTCCAGAGAAGGGCATGCGGTTTGAGTTGATGTAAAAGCAGGGATGAAAAACGAAAAAAAAATCAATAAAACAAATAAATTAATTGATTATATGTGTTGTATAATTACAATACCCTAATTTCAATCGTTCATTTCATAATTTTTTTTTTTTAATTTATAAGTGATGTGTAAAATATTGATATCACTATTAAAAGTTTAAAATCAAATGGAATTTTGATTTGTTTATACATTTTAAACATATCGTAGGAATAGTTGTTTTCAGATGTTATGTTTAAACTTTGATAGATTTATATTTTAATAAATTTAAATACGTTTGTAATGTAGGAATTTAAAAAAAATATATATAATAATAACGATAACGAGATTCTCAAAAACGTTAATTGTAATCGACATTTTAATATGATAAGTGATAACCATCACATCGTTTATTCGAACTGATCATGTGTCCCAATGGTAGATTTCACGTGACAACGGGAAAACATTTGATTGTCAATAGTTTTCTCTACCACGACAAAAAAACACACGAAACACGGCTATGATAAGATATTAAAACATTTCTTTTTCCTTCAAACAATAGCTTATTGGAAAAACGATTAGTCGAGTCTTTCGAAACGATACTGTTCGTACCTATGGCTGCGACTCCAAAACACCGCAAATTCTTTTCACTCACAGGACGACGAAGAGTCTTATCCGAGATCGCCACATTTGGTCGTGACGTTCCGAAATTCCTCGACGAGATGACAATCCAAAAATTCAGTGCGCAAAGAGGCGTGTCCAATTTGTATTATGAAATGTATTGACGCACCGCTTCGCGTACGGAGTTGTGAGTGTGTGTGTGTGTGTGTACTATACGTACGCTGTCATGCCGCGTGGGCGGCTCTCAGCGCGATAGTAGATTACCAGTGGAATCGGCAATGACAAAAAAATAAAAATAAACCGTCTTCCCTTCGCGCAGAATTCGATTGGTATCAACAGACGATAAGCTCTTTTGAGCGTACGGTTTTGTCGAAATAGATTCCGATATTCCCGGACTTGTTGAAATATCACGGATAATATTTTACAGCGCCACAACCCCCGTATTGAGTTCTGTCTATCGGATAAACGAATCACTCCAATAGTAATTAAAGTAAAATAATATATATATATAAAAAAAAAAACCTCATAGCACAGCTATACGCGAACAATAGACGATGACAGTCGTCTGTTTAAAATCGCGGAGGGATCATCCGATGTATTATTGTCGTTATTGTTATGTACGTCATCGTCGCTACGTATTTAAACATATACTCGTCGGCCAATGGTGGACGAAATATAATATAGTATAGTCCATTAGTCCTGCATAGTATTTTATATTGAATTCGAAAAACTGTTCTGAAAAGTTCTCATATTCAATAGGTAGGTATTCAATGTAATTAACGAGTTATATAAATCAGGCTGATGATTAAAATTGCATTTTGTATAATACCGGTAATCTCCGTGGCTATTGTTTTTCTATAACATTATTGTCGTATTTCTGTGCAGTTTTAACAAAACATTTTAAACACAATATGAAATTTAAAATAAAATATGATACTAGCTAATTTTTCTGCCCGATATTTATATTGTCCATTATGATGATTTGAGTATCTATAATTAAATTATATTTATATTTTTCACTTAGGTACTGATTGGTGTATACAAATTATATTTTATAAAATGTTATAAAATGTCTTTATCGATCAATATAACCTAAAAAATACTACTGTCGTTGGGAAATGCGTAGATTGGTCCAGTATTGAAAATGAAAAACTTGACAATAACTATTTACGCGTTTAAACTGAAATGGAAAAACCAATTCCAAACACTAAACGCTAGTTGGTAACTCCGGTTATTGTGCATTCAAAGGTCGAGTGACACATCATTTTTAGTAATAAATTCAATGTCAAAAACACCAGTCAGATTTTAATGTACAGACTTTAACTCTTTTTTTTTATATAATTATTATTTTATACACTTATAATTTAAATACTAAATTGGAAAAATAGTAATAGTAGTTGTTTTGTCCCAACCATGTACACAAAAAATATGTAATTAGTTATTACAATAGTGATAAGCTGTTAGAAAAAAAAAATAATTAAAAACAAAAATCATATGATTTATAATAGTATAAATAAAATTGTATATCTTAAAGAATTACGAATAAAAGTACATTTATAAATGTTATGTATATCATATTTTTTTTAAATCATGATTTATTTATAAAAATATAAAATATGCGATTAAAAACTTATTTTTTAAGCATTTTACTTAATCTGAAATACCGTTAATTTCAATTAATACATATTAGCTTATATGTTGTATCTAATTATTTTATTTTATTTATTTATTTATTTATTTTTAAGAAAATTTATATTTTAAATAAATACAAACAGTTTAATAAGTAAGTTTAAGTTATAACCTACATAACATTTGAGTAGGAATAGAAAGGCTCTGGGCAGTTTCATCTGACAAGTTAATTCACTAATTTTATGTATAATCATTAAAAATGTTTTATTTTGAAATATCATATATTTTCGTTCAGTACATCAGATTATATTTTCACTAGAAATTTCTTTTATCAATATTGACATATTATATATTGTATTCTGATATTAATGTTTATTATTAACGACGCATTGTTAGCTGAAATGGATGACGTATTGGATCCTTATTCTTGTTTGGGACGAATATTTATCGTTTGCGAAGTCAATTTTTTTTTTTTTTTTTGGAGGCAATCCACGTATTATTATAATGACTGATGAGTATGTAGTTCATAATTCTCTTTCAAACATTTTACACATGTCACTTTATAATCCGATCGATCTGTGCCCAAGAGGTTCAATTTTTTTCTTTCAGATCTATTATTCTTACACCGTATTCAGATAAATATTCAATAAAATACTATAAATCGTTGCATTTGTTTCAAAAACTATGCACCAAAGACCAAAGTATAAGCAGTATGATCCTCGACGTTTTTAACTGTTGAAGAGTTCGTTTTATAGTTACGCTAACTTCCAAACTTATTATTTTATAAAGAAATGGATTGTTCGGGACCATAAAAGTTTTACTTCTGAGAAATTTCAGAATTTTAAAAGTTTATTTATTATTTATACATATTTATCATTATTATTTATTTTTTTTTAAAACAATGATTTACGAAACTCTACGTATCAAACTCAAGAAGAGGTATTATAAATAATTACTAATTCAAGTATAAGTATAATGAATGTCATGTAATTTACGTTCATATTCAATACGATTATCGCAAAAATTGAATAAGAAGTATAATATTGATAAATACTATTCTGAAGAGATGTTCTTTTTCGAAATTCTTGAAAAAATATTTTCAATTTTAAGTGAAACGATAATGTCGATGAATCCTAAATAGTCGGAGGATAAATTGGATTGTATTTAATGGTTTTTATTTATTAATTTGTATTTCTATAAATACAGAACCTTACAGATATTAGTATTTTAATTTTATTCCCATTTTGGAATTTGCACATCTGCCTTATTTTTTATGGATGTCTTAAGTCTTTGTTGTATAATAAACAGTAGAATCTTGTAGAAACTTGCATTCTGTACATAGGATCTATACAGTTATTGAAAATCTTACTATACATTTTCATTGTTCTGTAGTTTTTCAGCGTTTGCCTCTGTACTTTTCGCTTCTAAAGACTTCTCAGTAATAATCTATTCTTATGACAAATATACAAAGTTAGCGTAAACGGGAAATGATATTCTGTATACTTTTAGATATTAAATATGATGTACATAAATGTAACAAAAGGCTGTCAGTTTGAGTTACAAATAAATCCACCGAATATCTTTGTTTTGTTAAAATCTTGATCCTATATGAACTACTAAGGTACTCAAATTAAATTTGAGATTCAAATTTAAATTTATTCAATCTATTATTTTTTTTTTTTTTTTAATTTTATTTCAGCCATTATTTGTGTTAATTCTATGCAAACGTTATTGGTTTTTTTTTTATGCTATGTAATTTTTAAGCGGATCGTGTTGTTGTTTTTTTAAACTATTTTTATTTATATTGGATACTAAAAGATTGTGATTATTGCTGATTTTTGTATTTAATTTTTCTTTGTATTTATTTATACTATGATACTATTTACTAAGAATATATCAGCATGATAGAGATTTTTAAGTACTATGTTGATTTTTTTTTTTACTTTTCAGTGTTAAAAATTACAATAATTACAATATATATAATATTTAAAGTAGCTCATTTAGCAACGTAAATTTCCTGTTGTGATATCAGTTAATATAAAAATATTAGTAAATATCGGTTACATTTTGGTATATTTTCGGTTAAATCAGCAACAGAGAGTGATTATTGACTATCTTATTTCAGATGGTCGATTTTGAAAGTTATGTCAGATAATTTATTATTACAGTTCATTAATTTTGTACTGTATATTATTTTTGTATACATTTGAAATAATATTATTTGCTGCGTTCGAATATAGTTGGTATAGTTATAGAAACTATTTTTTGTTATTTTTAGAGTCATCTTATGATGCTGATTTCGAATCATTAAATACTTTTCAGTAGATAAAAATAATTAATTTTGAATTTTTTATACAATATGTCATAAAACAGTAATACATTCGCAATTTGTTCATTTTTTAATAGAAACTTTTGTGTTTAGAAAATACAAGTCACACATTTTTTTCACCATTGAAAATCAATCAAAAATGAGGCGTTTATATTGAAATCAAAATTGTACTGAAAATAATATAACATTTTATATTATATTATATGTATATCATGAATTTTAATTATATAAAAAGTAAAAACTATTACAAAAATAATTTTAATACAAGCCAATTCAATGTTTGTAACTATACGAAAAACTCATCATAATGATATAATCAACATTGTCTTTTAATTTATACATGGATAAATTATTGACAAGATAATAATATAACTGCTGAAAGTGATTCATAATATTATATTATCACTATTATACGTTTTTAGTAGACAATTTATAATTTTAGAATACATTTTAATCAACTCATAATATTTTTTTTTAAATGTAATTAATTGTCGTTAATTTTAAATTTCAAATCACGCTCAACAAATAGCTCATTAATGCACAATATATCAACTTTTACTATTCAATCTCTAATTTTCCTAATATTTTTTTTATTATAATCAAAACTATTTCTATAGTTTCTTACTATTACATTCTTCATTAACGTAAAGAATAATTATTTTTAGTTAGGGATTAAAAGATTCAAATTTAGTTTCAAATTAATTTTGTTAATCATTGTTTTAAGACTCGTCATGAAATTCTCGAATTTATTAATTAATACATATGACAATTTGATGTAAATTATGCAAGAAGATGTCTTGAAATACATAAACTTTTCTAGCTTAGTAAAATGTAACATTTCTATCTAGTCTGAAATAAATATAACATAACTTTAACTGAAGGAATTCGCATTAAATTATTATGCAAGACAAAGTAGCTAATACTTTTATTATAAACATTTCCTAACGGGCTTTAGTCGACCCCATTGTTTAAAGTTATTTATCATACCAAAAGGTAAAGTAAAAATTGTCAATCTTATTCTCTAAAGTTTAACTATGTGGAAAATAGCATTCAATTTGTTTAAAACTACTTTTAAGTCAAGACTTTCAATGGAATAAATGTGTGTTGAACAGTTTAAATAAAATAAAATATTTTAAAATGTATATTTGTGTATGTAAACGATAGTTTGTATGTTAAATTTAAAAAATAATTAATTACTATAAGTGAATTGATTTTCATCACAAATTAACATCAGTGGAAAATTTTGTAATGTTTATGATTTTTAAAGAAATTATGAAGTACATCATGTTTCAAAAAATTTAGTTATATTTATTATTATCCGTGTCATGTTAATAATTTATTTAGGTTTTAGTTTTTTCGGATATGAAGACATTTCCATTTTTCATTTTATTCACTAGAATAGTGAAACAAAAATATTATTTTCTGAAAAATGTTAATAGATTGTAAATATTCAATATTGAACCCATTTGTTTATTAGATATTTATAAGTATTTAAACTTAAGGCGAAAGACGAGTCTATGAATTTTTACTACAAAATGCTCTTAGTTCTTCTAAACGTTCAACGTTTATGAATATTAAACAATTTTTAAAATATATGATATTTTCATTCCAGCATTTAAAAAAAATATCTGTTTTGGTGCGTGCAATAAAAGTTAGTACTTATGAACAAAATTTAAAAAAATAGTACTTTAAAGTCACGAATATTTAGTTTTAAAACTGCTTAAAAATATTTATAAATATTATATTATACTTAAACTAATTAATTATTCGTTCAAAGCTTGATTTTTATGTATAAAAAGTACTTAAAAAATATTTTGCTCTGGGAGATAAAAATAATAAATATATCTTGTATTACAAAAAGTAAAAACTTCAAATAAAAATTTAAAAAGTACCAACAATATTTTTCACAAAAATTTACAATGTATTTTTATTTGATATAGAACAAACAAGTCACCTAATCTTATCTAACGAAGTTCTTTTTTTTATTTAATTAAATTTTTTTTTTTTTATGGTTTAATTTGAAATTATTTTGATTAATTAAAATATATTTGCATAGTCTTTTTAAGTCCACCAATGACAAACTTAAGTGTAATTATAATCAAAAGTACACCGTGTTTCATTAGTTTTGGATATTTATTAATCTGAAAAAAACTGATCATCACGGTTATAAATAAAATCTTTGATAAATTTAGTATACATAAATATTTATGTTCAAATTATAATCACTTTTTATAGAATTCAATAACTCTACATTTTTATCAATGTTATAAAAATGAAAGTACCCATATACTTACATATCATGTTCATACAAATACAAAATATGCATAAAAACAAAGTTATATATATATATATATCATTTTTTTAACCGAAAAAACGTTATTGCTTTTTTATATTATAATATTTTGTATAATATATTTAATATTTATATATGCTAACAAGCATCAAATAAATGAATAGTGAATCACCAAATACAAATTATTTAATTTTCATAGAAAAATTAGCTTATAATAATAAAGATACATACCTAACTATGTACTTAGAGATGTTGTAACCACCACTTAAAAAAAAAATAAAAATACTTTTCTTTGCATCGATGACATATTATAATACAATAATAAACTATTGGGCTGAATCAAAATTAGATAGCAAAAAGAAAAGTCAACAGGATATTCTAAACTCCATAAAATGATAATAACATATTATGGAAATCAAATTAAAATTTTTCACAAATTTAGGATTGGTGTTTTTAGTGATTTTTAAGAACGTAATATGCATATTATCGTTAAACAAAAAAAGTCAGTTTGCGGTGATAAAAACGAAATACATGAAAAAGAGTGAAAAACACAATTGGCGTAGAAGAAAAAAATAAAAATAAGAAGAAGCAGAGAAAAATCGGAAATCCGGTGGTGTGATAATGCACGACAGCAGACGCAAACGACGTAAATATACAACAATGCCATTTTAAAATAAAAAATAAAAGTACCTACACCGTTTTGTATTAGTGACAACATTATTCTCATAAAAAAAATTGTCTCGTTAAGAAGCATTGCACGTAGAGATGAATGATAAGAGAGATCAAAAAAACATTCGATTTTTAACTTTTAACATTCAAAATCCCATTAAACAAAATGATTAGTCATAAGAATAAATGGTAACCAAAATTTTTTTTGAAAAAACAATTCATTATTTCATTTTTTTTTTTATACTTATCTGTGGTATATATAATGTAAATAATAGGTATAATTCATTTAATATCCCTATAACAAACGTCATTATAAAAATAAAAAATGTTGATACTACATTACTGATATAAGTTATGTACAAGAAATATGAACAAAAATTAATCAATTGGTTTATGACGAAGGCAAAATACAAAACTAAAATGAAGTTATAGATGAGATTTTATACTTTCTTTATAATTTTCATTCATCACGTGGTTTAATTCATTAGTTTTTATAGTTTTCAGATTAAGTTGATTGCCCTATTCGTGACTTTAGTTCACGAAATTTTCACATAATCATTAATATAATATTATGTATTTATACATGTATATATATTAGAAAATATCGCAAATTCTAAGATAAATATAATATGTTTATTCTCTGATAGAACTTTAATGATCATGACGATATCGAAAAAAAATAATATAATACTATTTATATATATTTTTTTATTTCATTATCCATTTCATGGTATTGCTGTTAAACAATAATAAACAAAAAAATAACAATGAAATAAACGTAAACAGTATTTTTAAATTATTAATAATAAACAAATACGTAGCCTAAATCCTGACCACCTACCTGTTTATAGATAATAAATAATTTTCATTTTAATGTTTTTACAAATTAAATTAATAATTTTAAATTCAATGAAGCCAAATTATTTGATTAAACGTTATAATATTCACGTTTGAAATAATAACATTTGGTTCACAAAAATCGTTTTAATATATTTTTATCAAAACATATTATATATATATATATATATATAATTAAATTTAAATGAAAAATAAACAATGTTTGAAGGTTCATTTTAAAGGAGATGGGCAATTTATTTAATTATTTTAATGATTTTTTCCTTGTCTATTAAATAGTTTTTGCTGCGTTAACTCTATACAATATGTGTTTTGAGCGTACAATTTTTGAATAGACTGTTGGAAATTAGTTCCGAGCTAAAACTATTTAGAATATTATTAAACTTTAAATCATAATATTAGAGCTGAGAACAGAATGCAAAAAAAAATTCTGTTTCAAACATATAATTCAAAATGTTTAACCCTTTTTAAAATTAATGTACCTCTAAAATGCAGAAGTTTTGAATTTTTAACAAGATTCTACTGAGAAATAATACAAATTTATAATGAATATTGACAGACACTATCGCGCATCAATATTGATTTTATAGTTTATAGACAGATTATTTTGGAGAAATGAAAGTGATTAAAATATTTATCACCATCGCTACTCGTTATTTCAATTTTGACAATTTCAACGGATACACATTAGAAATAATATTTTAAGATTAATAAACCAAAATATTTTATTATATATATATATATATATATATATATGTATGTGTGTTTGTGTGTGTGTGTTTATACGTACACAAAAATAAATTACCAAAAATAGAAGCAAACGAAAAATAAAAACTTCTTATTCTCATTCAAGCATATTATATGAAACAGAAATTTATCAAAACGAGCACCTCATTTTATTCAAAAAACAATACAAGGTGCATCAAAATTCCAGCCTTGGTTGTAGTCCTATAGTAATGATAAATTAACATAATAGTCGCGTTTCCTATACACTATCTGCTACCCAAATTCAACATCAGACAGTTTTTTTTTTTCCGTTTTCACCGATTATAATTTATTATGTCATGAAGTTAACTATAATATTTTACATATAAGTTATACATAAATTTATTAATTAAATCACGTTAAACATTATTACTATTGTACTTACGTTACTGTAGTAACACTATAAAAATTGTAGTTGAAAAATGAAAAAAACTTTCAGACAAACAAAATTGTGTATCCATAAATGTCTGTAAATTAAAATTGCCCACTTAGTGGTAAAACTGATTATGTACATTTTACTTGATAATTGTTGTCACTTTTTCTTCTACTTTAATTTTTTTTCGCTGGAAATGTAAATTTAGGTGCAAGAATTGTCTTAATACGATCGACACCAGTTTCGAACTGATGAACTGATACAAACTTGCGTTATCAAAATATGTTACAAATCTATACCCAACACCTGATGAAGTGAATACTCCATACTTGTACCAATTCAAACATTGTAAGACTAATAGTAAAGTTTTGAATTAAAATAATATGTATTATTTTACCAAATGTTACCTGTCCCAACTAATATTATATATTGTACAGGATTTATGCATATTATCATAAACGTGTCCGTATCGCAATTAAAAATAGCGTATAGCTTATAACGATCTCACGTAATTTTATACCGAGAATTATTGTTATAAAACAGATTATATATGTTACGCTGGTCGGTCGTCTAATTGCTAAAAACTTAATGGAAACGTGAGATTTACCAATAAGGCACGCGCTACGCAATATTTCCAAGCCAATTTATCTTGAACGACCGTCGATTTTTGGATCATTAGTTTCAATTATAACTATTATTATATTTTAAGCCCAACCGTAATTGAATTTCCACGGATATTTTACGGCGGGATGGTATTGGGCCCGGTAAAGTTTAAGATTTTTTTGGGCCCACATTAATATCAACTCGACATAATATATGTGATAATATATTTATCGTATAACTATAACAGATTACATACATTTTATAAGTCGCATAAAATACATCATTATGCGTATGTTATTGTCATGGGTGCTCGCTCAAAGGTAAAATATTAGGGTGGGGCGAGATCTAAAAAAATTCTCGAATACCAGATAATAAGTATTTAATGTTATTTTCACTTATAAATTTAAATATTATATGCTTACACGTTGTGGAAATAATATTCAGATAGGTATAATATAGTTGAATTTAACAGAATCCGTGATAATTTCCCCAAACACACAATAAAAATAGCGAAAAAATCATTAAAAATTATGCTTTAAATTCTAAAATATGCAAAATAAAACGTTGTATAGAACGAAGTACTTAAATCTGATTTCCGTCTCACACTAATACTTTAAATAAAGAATAAACTTCATTGACAATTTCAATTACTGTTACTATCACTCGTATTATTGTGAATCATTCGGATTGCGTTAGAGAGATGATTTATTTTTAATCATTCGCGAAACCGACGTCGTGCCAGATACTTATATGTAATATTATCATGTTAGCAGGAGGTCGTACTGTAAACGTACAGAAGAGAAAACGGTGGTGATGTAGAGGGATGAATGTATACATATAATATTAGAGTATATTATTATTATGTATACCAAAAACTTTTTTTCTTTTCTATTCTAATTTTACTTTTTTTACTTCGTCGGGCGTTTTTCATCGTTATTAAACGCAACCGTTTCCGAGAAAAATTATGAATTATATTTTACGGAGGTTCGGGCTACATAATGTATACGGCGGCGGATCGCGGTGAAAACCACCTAAGCCCGGAGTCGCGTATTATATTTTTAGTGCTTGCCTTTATTAAAAATAAAAACAAACGACTCCGTAGACAAGAATATAAAATTAAGTTACTTGAGATGGAAAAATAGCCGTTGCTCAGACAACGACATCTTAATAAAACACGACGACACACATACGTGAATATAGCTTTTTTTTTGTTTGTTTCATTTTCTATTTTTTGTTTTGTGTTCAACGATATTATTTATGGCTTACGCGTTTACGTATATAAATGTACCTATGCCCACGGATAATGTTCAGTATATAAGTGCCTACCAATGTATACGCACGCGTGTTATAAGCCTAGCTGTGCAGGCGACCAAAGTTTTTGTTACTAGTGTAATTATTTTTTATTGTATTATTATGATAATAATACGCTCTTGGCCAGTTAATTGAAAAAAATATATATATAGAGCTCTAAAATTTTTTTCAACGTATGTGAACCGTATTTTTTCACGTGATGCACAAACACAAAACTCAAAGGTAAAAAATAAACAATTAACTACAAATATATAATATACACAACCATTTAAATATAACAATATTTAGGTACGTGTATTATCACATATTTTATAACTGTAAGTATTAATGCAGACAGTTGATTAAAACACTTTGAAAATATCTGAAAACTTAACATTTATTATTTTTAACGTTAACCAATAGCTATAATTTAGCAATACACATAAAAAAAAAAAAAAAACGATTATTTTTATTTATGACAATAACATAATATGTTGTATTTTTAGTTTTGAATAAAGTAAAATTAATTAAATTAAAAATGAATTAAAGCCTACTTATTTACTTTAAATACGTTACAAAAAAAAAAAAAAAATATTAATTCCGATCGTAATAAATAATCCTATACTTAAAATATTATAATCATATGCTCGAAACAAAATAATTAAATATTCGAAAAAAACTTGTATAAGTTTACGGATTAATAAAACAGAAATATGTGTATCTATACTGCTATTATGGTAAATGTTATAAAAATTTAATACCGATTTCCGAGGTCTCACTTCCAAGAGACTCGTCTCAGTACGCGTACATAATTAAATGCATGTAAATGTGCCATATATATATATATATAATTTATAATTTTATTTAACGATTTTAGATCTTTAAAAACAATAATTTATTTAATATAGTAGACTGTTTTTTTTTTTTAATAGTTTATCACAACTGAAGTAAAACAATTAAATACATTTTTGAATCAATCATAGTTAAATGATTGGTTTTTAATAATTTAATCACACGATGTCGTTGAGACATAGAAATATTTATAAATACGTATACAATTTTAAAACCTTATTATAGAACTCTAAGTTAGACTAAATGTAAAGTTATCAAAATGAATTTCTAATAATCGTTTTTTGAGAAGTTGAGTTTAACGAATGTATTAACTTAATTTACAAAAAAAAAAAAAAAATAGAAAAAAAGGGGAAACAACTCCCTTGTCTTAGACTGTGGTTAATAGTTACGCTTATGTTTTTATTTATGCGAACATAACGTTGATGGTTCACAATTCTATTTAGGAGAAGTGGTTCACGAGCTATTACCGTTTAAAGTTTCAAGGCGAAGGACGCGCAAATGGACGTATATTCTCTTATCGTGTAGCTCATCAACGACCCCTTCTAAAAATTTAAACGGCAGTAGCAGATATTCGTAAACTACCCGTGGAAAGTAGTTGTCGGATATGGAACGGCGGTGGACCATATACATTTATTTATACATGATATATATATACACGCAGAGAGAATGAAATAGAGAATGAGAACGTACTGGAACCTATAATCTAAATGCATAGTTCATGATCGAGGCTAACGTAAAGTCATAAAAATATTTTCCCGTCAGAAGTGTTATTGTATACGATATACCTATAGGTTGCGTTTCGAACAGTCTAGTAAAGGTTTGACTACGTATAAATTACCGGCAAAATATAGAAACCGAAATAAAAGCTATCACGGCGTTATGACGTTAGTATTATTATAAAAGTATAGAGATCAAGTACAGATATAGGACACCCCCTCGAAAAGTGTATTGTTTCTATGCGTGACATCTGTTAAATTCGTTCTAAGTTGGGCGTATTTCTCGCATCGGTGTTGGTCAAATGTTTTATCACGTTTTTATAATAATACGGCTTGTCGAAAAATATTAAATCGTTAAAAAACACATTCCACTGATGTACTTTTTTTTTTAAACGATATTATAACATCGAATAGGTGCAAGTGTTTTCACCCGATGGACAGACGTTAACTATTAAATATAATCCTGTAATCTATAACCATAATAGCTCTAAGACTAATACTAAACGGAAGTCGTATGCGCAATGAAGGATCGTCTGCCCGCTAGGAAGAACATCATACATTTATTATATTTTGACCTGGTTTACTTGACATAAGTAGGTAGTTTCGGTTTTTGCTTGATCGAGACGAAAATATAACGACTAGCGTAACGATCGCATGATAAATTTATCGGTCCTCAGAGCTAGCGAATTTTTCAGTGACTTCTCCAACTGTTTTTATGACCGAATATTATTATCATAATAACACGTTTGCAATATATATATTATAACTTTTGCCAACTCATAATCGCGGTTTGATAGATTTCATATGCATTACAGTTCCAATTACAAGTGTAGAAATAATAGTTTAGGTTTTTAATTAATTTCATTCACTTTTGTTTCCAGTAATTAAAAACCTAGTGACACGTATTTTTTATTAAGTTGTCTTTGAACAATATTATATTATATTGTAAAATATATTTTAACTAATTATTACACTAACCCACACCTCATTACGCTTTCATGAATCCGATGTATATATATATTAGTTAAACATTAATAATAGATCAATAAACAAACTTTTACGTGGTATATCGTAAATTATTACAATTAAAACATTATCTATCTCAGCTACAGTTTATCAGTGATAGATTAATACAAGGGGATATGATAGGATTTTGATGTTAATAAACAATAACAATAGACAAGAAACTTAATTATACCGAGAACAATTTAACATATATTGAAATAATATGTCAATGCAATATACTTTACTTTATCGATGACCTGGTAACTAACACAAAGTAAGCGATAAAACGAAACTCATTAGGCTCACAGATATGTAGCAGGTCAGAGGATTATTATTATACGAGTATATTTTGTAAATAGGTAAAACTCTATGATATAACAAAATTAGTGTAAGAGTTCACATGTGTCTAGGATATAAATGTATATTATATTATAATAAAATAGAAATACTGTAATGACGTGAAACATCATTATAAAACCATTATGCTAACAAAACATTTAATATTTTTGGGTACCGATTGATAAAATATCATTAAATTTTATTTTATTTCTTACGAACGATTATGGATTACGATTAAATAGAAATAACATTATCGGTCATGTCACAATTTTCATTCTTGTTTCTTGTTAGATATTCGTTAGTTATTGAGTAGAAATGGCTCATATTTTCGTATAATGTATCAATCTTAGTACATTACTGTTATACTCGATTAACAGTCTAGTGTCGACACCCAGCTTGAGTTGTTTTAGTTTAACAGTAAGTAAATGCCTATTAAAATAAAAGTATAAATAGCATAAGTACTTATTGTAGGCTTCTGAGAATAAATTGGAAATTTTATCACTCTCGTTCATGTTTCATAGCACCTGAATTATTCCGGACAATTAATTGGGCAACAAGTATAGGTTCACAATCTGCTCTTTTGGATCGTTTGAATTAAAAATAATTAAAAACATCTCTCTAATCAATTATTGAAATTCCACGACCATTATTTCAATAATCCATTCACAATATATCCAATTGTCTATTTCGAACGGATTATGAATTTTATCTACGATTATTATCAACTATCACCTTATTCACAGTGTTTCGTTAAACATCATTACTACTCTTTGTTAGCATCGTTTACCACTTCATAACCGACCATGTACTATATATAGATCACGTTCGTGATATTACTTATGGGTGTTTGTTTTTAACGACATAAATTCGGGAAAAGAAGACAAAAAATAAATGCATAAAAAAAATATTGCGGAATCGACTTGTGTTTCTACACACGTAAACAATATATCATAATAGATCTCCGTCTCAAAAGTCAAGTGGACTTTGTAACTACGTAGCAGCCGTTAAGTAGAATAGCTGTGGTAAGAGAATCATAATATACGTACCACGTGCAACACGCTCTGTCGGATGGTATGCGGTCGGAGGGGAGGGTTCTAATAGCCGCAAACGTTCGACGTTGTATTATATATGTTTTGATATTAAAAAAAAAAGCACGATAGAGAGATAAAAGAGAAAAATAGAGAGAGAGAGAGAGAGACATTGAAAAGAGCAGCAAGTATATGTGATGATGCTAAATTTATAAAAAATTCTTGGGAAAAATGTTAAGAACTATCAAAATTTAATCATTTAAATAAATAAAATCTAAACGTGTACACTTAAGATAATATTTAACTTGTAAAACCTTCTGATTTCAGAAAATTTATACATATCTAGTATTATATAACGGCATGCATTGTTTGGTCCGTGTATATTCATGATACATTGAATATTGTTTTTTGGAGGAGAAAGGGGATTTTCGTAAATATTACAAATACTACACTAAAATTACAACTATGTATGCATCTCGAATATCAAAATATAACGTCGTCGTCGATCATAACCTTTGAATAACTAAGTACTCATATTATACTATGGTTTGCATAAAAACCAAATCACATTGAATTAATAATTATTACCAATGTGGTTTTACGTCACACAGTCAGCAACAATCGGCAGTATTAGTGATAAAAAAAGAATTATACATCATGTATTTTCTGTTTTCTCAATTTTATTCATATCGAATAATTAGCCAAAAATGGAAACCAGACGACTTCGAAATCTAGTACGACGAACATATTATTGTTATTATTATATCTAATAATATGTGCGGCATTGCCACCACGTAAAAACAAAACACTACAATATTATATACTCTTACCTACCACGTTTTCTATTGTGTTATTTTGTCTGTTATTATTATTATTATTATTATTATTATTATTATTATTATTATTATTATATGTATGCACATGTACATTACTTGCCCGCCTTCCTTTTGTTTTACGTTGTAAACTACGGTTTGAATGGAAATATATATGCATACCTGCAAAAAAAACAACCATTAATATAAACATTAAAAAAAAAAAATAGTAATAATAATAATAATAATAAAAATAATAAACACACACCTATTCATTATAATATATAGTTTTATTTTTTCTCCGGTCAATTGAATAATTTACAATACGTGTATGATAATATGCATATAATAGCAGCGTATTTTTATTTATTTTTATTTCCAGTGCGATAAATAAAAGAGGTTATAAAAAAATGACATATTTATTATACATATTATATAGGTAACGCAAAAAGCGCATAAAAACCCTAGCTAGTATATGAAATACACTCATAAATCTGTTTGAAATGGAATATACAATATATTATTATTATTATATACAACTTAATTCTAATTTGGAAAAATTAATCTAATTGGTTCGCCGTCCATTCCGGCCTACGCGGAGTGTAAGGTAAATATACGCCATTAATTGTTCACAAAATAATACCCTCTTGAGGCATTGTTCATTATTCAAAATAAAAGAATTATAATAATATTTATACGTCAATATCCAATATCCATAATGGCGTTAAATTATTTTCGTAATTAAATGAAAAATTAATTTTCGCCTTATTAAGATGGTATTGTTTCTTCGGAGGGGTGTAATACTTAAATAATAAATGATCAATCACGACATTGAGGTCAATACAATAATCGACCAAAATAGATTTTCGAAACGCTTTACATGCACGAATCGTCGGCGACATCGTTATGATAGAAGATTACGGAATTCGCAGTTTACCAAAGTTAATTTCCTCCAAATTACAGTCGTCGATGATCTCGAGACTTTTCATTAGCTTTCTGTATAGCTTCTTAGTGTGTAATTTGTGTACTTGGTCCATGTACACTGTACATGTTGAACGGTTAATTTATCCAAATGGTCAACCTCGAACGATATACGGTGATTTTACCCTAAACAGTGGGTGAATAAAACGTCACTATCGATTTCACGACCATTTTGGAATCAATTATAAAATATTTATCGGCATATTACTATTATTATATTTTACCAAAAACCAAACGGTTTCTACTCGTAAACAAATATGTGAGTGGCTTGGTTGCATTATCGGTTTGAAGAAATATATTTACCTCTTTTCGGCATTTTCAAACATGTACGATATAATATATTATCAAATAGAGATGGTTTCAATTTCAACTACTCAATGTTTTTAAAAAGTTGCATGCGACGGTTAAGACAGTCAAAATTTAACCCATACTGGTTAGATGGATAATGTTTTCGGTTAAACTGAAAATTCTGACTTGTGAATCTGATCACCGAACACGTTTAAGAATCACCTCAATTTCTGTATATATAACACTTAAGTACTCCGGTTATTGCCAATTACTCCGAGATAAGATTTTATTTTCATCACGTATTTTGTCTTTCAAAAATGATAAAAAAAAAAAAAAAAAAAAAAAAATAAGAAATAAGAAATAAAATGCCTTGAGAAACGGATTATTATTGCCAAGGCTCTACTGCAATCAGCTATTTTCCGGGATGAATAATTCATTCGCGTTTATTTCAGAACTCCTTGACTAGAAGCATGTGAATGTGTAGACCTGACTACAGCACAGCCACACGGTCGTAATCCCACAGGTACTCGTGAGTTCCGGAGCGATATTTATCAGACTTAAGTGACTGCGGTAGGTATGTGGATGGAGCGCAATTTACGCACGGCAGCGGTCTCAGCCGAATCGAATTCGTTGGTCTGCGTTATTATACAAGGAAAACAATGAGCGGCTGTGGTGGTGGTGGTGGTATAAGCCATAGTGAGATACTATACGACGGTCGAACACAAAACTCGACCCGCCTACTTTAAGGACGCAAACCTAATTTTCTAACGAGAACGAACGATTGTGCGAAATGAATCGTACGAATTCCTCTAGTGCACAGTACGATCATAATATAATGTATGTTACATAATATTCCAGATGATTCTCTGTTGAAAAGAAGTTATTATTTTTTACATAATTTTAAATCGCTATAGTTTTTCATCATCTCTTTTTTTTTTTTTAATAATAATAATAACATACGTTTTAAATTAATGAGTAAAAAAAATATTTTCCATAACGTAAAACGTTGTTAAAATAATAAATGATTTAGACAAATGAATCACTTATATTTAAAGTACATCTGATTTCACATCATCAAACATATAGGATTAAATTATATGTATTCATAAACCTAAATATACATAAACAAGATTAAATTATGCTCACTGCGATCAAGATAGTAGAAAAAACATCGTTTACAGTTAATTTGTTATTTTATTCGTTGCTATGTTATACATGTATCGTAGGGACTTATTTTAATCTTGTGTCTTACTATTTTTAATGTATGTCCAACCCGCGCTCTCAGTAATTGGATCACGTTCGCAAAATACCGTGTTAAAAATCGGAGCGCATTCCTCCGTACGATATTATTCTTGTATATGCGTTTGTTGTAAACTTAGGTGAACAATAAAATATGCAATTCGTAAGACCATCCATTTTATTACCGGAAAATACTAACGAGGGCGAGTACGAGTTGCTCGGACAGTGTTATATAAAACGTGTAGATCCAAAGTTAAAACCACGCAAAGTACAATGTTCGAAAAGTCATATAATATTATATGATTTGACCTAATTAGATATTGTTACTATGTGCTTTAACGACATCGATAACCCCGTATAAAACCGATTTGCGTGTATAATAACTTAAGTTGTAAATAAAACCTTAAAAATATATTTAAAATATCAAAAATGCAATAAAAGTGTACTTATAATGTCAAAAATGCACTTTAAATTCCAAAAAATTCCAAAAATTGTAGTATAAAATTCACTTAAAATTGTTTATAAACGCACTGAAAATTTGTATTATTAACCTAACCTATTCACATTGATATCTATATAAAAATTAAATTTTAATTCGTAGTTGGAAGTTAATTAATTATCTGTCTAGTCGTCTGTTATAATATCTACTCGTTTGAAACATTTTTATTTTTATTTCTATAAGTATTTGTTTTGGGATTTTTACTGTAAGCACTAAGCACACTCGCAAACACTGAATAAGTACTAAATGACGATACTGAATAATTTATAAATACCTAATTTAGTTAATTTACTTAATCTAGAATTTGTGACTGATATATCACAAATAACTATTCCACTAATTGCCTTATATTATCAAATCCTGACCAAATCAAACGCTGTAATATCACCTTTATACAGCTTATATAAAAAAAATGTGTATGTAAAGATGTCAATAGACAGAATTTAGTAAAAAACAAAATAGCAAAAAATGTACTAAAAAAGCAAAAAAAAATTAACCAAAAATTAAAAATGTAAAAAAATGCAAAATAAAAGTTTTGTTATTGACTCTATTGTCACATGATTCAAATTTTGTGCTTAGTAAGCTATATTTCTCAACGAACTAAGAAAATTCACTTTCCTAAAAATTCACAGCCCTAGTAATAACTCTTCCCAATTTATTTTTTAAATTTGGCGTTACCACCGCATATACTGCCAATACAAGTGTCATAATTATAAACACACTTACGCCCGTTTAATATAATAGCATTATTGAGATGAAAATCGAATGTTAAATTTAACCCGATTTAATTGATAACCTAATATTTAATTATTTATAAAAATAATAATAATAATAATACATTTTATATATTATACATCAATGAATAAAATAGAATATCTCAAAAATAAAAAATAAAAAAGGTTTAAAAATTGCGTTATTTTCAGAATCAAAATCAATCCAATTATTACTATTTCTTCGTATTGTCGTTCATAAGCAATTATACGGTTTACGAGTATCAATATCGAGATAGAAACGATGGTGCTTGATAATATTGAAAAACGATCAAACGCATAATAATATTAAATTGTACGTTTATGTAATATGTTCAAATCAGTTATATAATATAAATAATATTCTACGTCTAACAAAAAAAAAAACAACCCGTGTAGCTTATAGCTGTGTGTTTAATCTACACATGTATGTGCCAGTAATGTGCGAATAATATGAATAAAACGAGGAAGAAGATTTTTTCTCTGTATCTGTCTACCTAACGTAACAACATTACAAACAAAAAATACAACTATATGATACATACTGTCACAAGAGTCTTTAACAACCTGTAGTTTTTCTAAGAATTAGAAACACACGATTCTCATAATGTAATATATAGAGTGGATCAAAAAGTATGCTCACGCTCACTCAACTTACATTCTTTAGCAAAACATTCGAATTTTAGTTTGCTGAATTTGGTAAACATACTTAACGACTATATTTTCCAAGACTTAAAGTTCTTAATATGCTATATTTTTTTTTTTATTTTTTTTTTTTTTTTTTGAAAATATTATTCTAAGAAACGAACGAGTAGTTACTGTGTTTTTAAATTTGACGTACCTACTAACAAAAATAACCATTAATAATTGTTTTTCAACAAGCATAAAATATACCTAGGTGTATAATACTGAATTTACAGTACTTATTGCGCATGGTTTTTTTTTTTCAACTAGGTATAAAATTCTAATGTACCTATTAATATTAATTACAAAGATTATCTAATCCTCGTTTTTCACATATTTTTAAGCATATTACCGCGGATTATTTTTCTAAAATATAATATTTTAATAGTTATTATACGCTATTAATTTGAATTTAAATTTACTTTATGAACATAAACTTTTATAAAAATGTAAAACTTAACAGTTTATTACAAAAGAGGTTGATTTTCGTAAAAAACAAAACCGAGAAATTTGTATAATTGTACATCCATAGATAGAACTTCATTTAAATGTATGGAATGAAAAATCTAATTATTTTGAAATATGGTTTTTATGTGTACTCTTAAAAATCAGAATTTAAATTAATTCATTAACAACCAAAAAAATTTAGGTGGAATGCTTGGTTAGTTATCCTAAGTATTAATGATGTTTATTAAAAAAAAATATAGATCCTTTGCAGCATAGAATATAAAACTAAGTTTATCAATGAATATATGTCTCTATACACTACATAATATGCCTGTAATTTTGTTGTTACTGCAGCAGCCCTTTCTTTTTATTGAGTTTTGTTGTAACAACACAACATCATTTCTTTCTCTATCTATTCTCGTGCATCTTATATCTATACTTTTTCCTTTCTCAATTCTCCTCGGGATCCACAATATGACGAAAAAAAAATAATGAAACGTTTTTCATCTATTATTACAACATGTTGGTCTTTTTTTCGCCTCTCGTTTTTGTCTATATTATTATATATATTTAACTGTATTTTCGTCGTATTTCCTCCGGTAAATGGCACACAACCAGTGCCACCGAAAATTCTACCTATCTCGTAATCGTTTCGGGTCAACACTCAGCAATTTCGAACATTTAAAAAATAATAATGAAACCAAACACTGTAGTCGACGATCGCTTATTATATTCCTCGAGTGTGGATTAATACATGCATTAAGCGTTAAGTTTTCGTACACATAGCGTGACAATACTCGTAATATATATTGATCACGCGACGAGTGTAGACTGCAGTGGACCTGAGTACCGCACGTCCCGTCTCGAAAAACCTCTGGTAAATAGTGCATAATAATCCTGACTAATACCATAACAGCTAGTCGATTGTCATAATTCGTCAACACTCAAGTACTGGATCATAGAAATCACAGTAATTTTGTAGGAATTCGTTTTTATTTTTATTTTGATCTGCGCCAGACCACTGTCAGCTGTTTTATTTTGATTTTTCATGCGAGATAATCACCTTTATGTCCCTTGTATTATACGTGTTTCCATTAAAACTCTCACACTATATTACATGTGACACGACGTTTACACGACGCATTTAAGTGTTATCCGCGTTAAGGCACACCAAGCTTTACTTTATATATCTCGGCAAGATGTTAATTTATGCAAATGTTTGTTTATTGGTGGTGTGTGGAAAGTCGATAAATTTAAACGGCATCGTTATTACTACGTTATCGGCTATGCGATCACCGCGGAACCCAGTAAATTCGTTTTATAGTTAATAATTAGATTTTATCATTTTGGATTTAAACACAACTAAAACAACTACTGCTGTGCCGCGCAAATCGCATGGCCTATAAAAGTGATTCAGTATTCTTCGAAAATATGTGCGTTTTTAAACAGTAACCATGTACCTATACGTATATATATATATAATATAAACAACTATCCAATTCTTTCGGTCATACGTCCATATAAATATCGCGTGCATACTTAAGTTATATTGTTATGTACAGTGGGCAAATGACAATTTGATTTAAATCCACCAGAGAGCACTTTGAACATAAGCCAATCCAAATAACTTCACAGCCATCAAAACCATCACGGCATCTCTATTGCATAAAATAGTAGGGACTTAAAGGGCTCAAAGATTATCATAATCTCTGTGGTTCCACCACTGATGTGCGCCATTATGTAAACGGAGAGAATAATGAATTAACGTATATGGTATTCTGAAAACAAAAAATACGATTCACCGCACACTAAGTATGATTATAGATATGAAAATTACATTGTTAATAATTTTTAACATTATTTTTGTGTTACGTATAATAATTATTTGGTATCACGTCACAACCATTTAAATAACGTTGACCATGTTCTTGTACTAACAATATAACCATAATACATAATATAATATGCAACTGGATCGTAATTTCAAAATAATATACATTACTATTATAAGCACTTTATTATTAAAGTTGATAAATTAATGTTGTGAAAAAATACCTTATGATATAATTAGGCATCTAATTTAGAAATAGTAACTAGATATTTTAAACTACATATTTGCGAATCAGATAGTTTTTAGTAATACAATATTTGATTATAAACTGTTCTTTAAATTAATAATAAATAAAAAAAAAGCTAAAATATAATCAAAAATATTGAATATAAAACCAATATTTAAGTTAGGTAGTATTTTTTATTTATTTATTTATTTAGCTATTTTTTTTTAGTTATTTAAAATATAGATTCTTGATTTTTTTTTTTATCACAACCATCAACTTTGCAGTTTAATATGCTTAAAATTTACTTGGAATATATTAGAAAATTTATATCCAAATGTTAAAAAAATAAATTAAATTATTTGACTGCTTTAACTTATTTTGATGGACGGGAAAACTTCTTTAGTGCATTAATGAAGTTTAAAACACTATAACTGAATTACTTTTGAAGTTATCATACATAGTATACTCGATTCAATTGACTACATCAAACTGTAAATTTCATAGTAAATGAAAATAATAAAAGCATTGGACATTTTCAGCTATTAATTACTTACCACAATAATATATTATAATTTTGAAATAATGAAACATTTAAACTAATAAATTATACTTCTTTTAGACAAAAGTTATAAAAAAAAAAAAATAAAAAAACACTTAACAATAATAATCTATAATTTTGTTATGTGGTGCTCGTATAAACTTAATTCGTATCAGGTATATATTACATATATGGTAAAAACAGTACTGAATGAATCGTAGGGAAGTATAATTTCTTTAAACAGTTTAAAGTTCCATCGAATGGGAATTTATATTCGGATAAGAATTACGGTGAATTATTCATTAGGAATCTACTTGCACTTTCAGGGTGTGCACGATAAATAAAGTCTAACTGGACATGCAGTATCTAGTAGTTCTATACTGTAAGATAGTATGCTCCATAAAGTTCTAAGAAATCTACCACAACTAACCAGAATTTGACGATTTTTCAATCGAAAACATTTAGGGCCACATACATTTCTGTGTTGTATTAAATCGATTTCATAAACATACGAGGCTCATAAAACGATAAGGGGTTTTAGATTCGATGCGATCAGTACGCTATATTTTATGTTTAAAGAATCAATGGCATTAGTAAGCGAGTACTATTTCCGTGCACATATTTTAAACATATTGAAATAAATGATACCTAATAGATTCACCTAATTACACTTATACGTAATATAAAAACGCATTTAGATTAATAAAAAATTAAGATTTTAGAGTTCCAATACAAATTTTTTACGTTTAAATAACTAACAATAATAAGATATTGAATCCACGGGGGTACCGAAAAAACTGTTATGTCAATCGTCTCAATTTATATGTTTAATTGTAAGTCAAAGACTTACTTGAAAATCTTTTTAGCTTGTATTGATTTTATAGTGATTTTAGTGTAAAAACATTCTAATTCCAAAGATTTAACTTAAATCATAATTATTTATTTATTTTTTTAATTTTTAATAATGTTTGGTAGAATATTTATTGAAAATGTATTGCTCATTATTTTGTTATGATTAATTAAAAAAATATTTATCTTATTAGAATTTAAATTTATGTAATATTGAAAAGTATATTTCATTCTATGCTTATTTAAAAAACTGTACTCAAATTTTATGTGGACATTTAATGAAAACTTCATAACATCTATATATTTTAAAGTCATAAGTCATAACTATTATTAACTTTCTGTGCCCAATCATATTAAGCCATATTATGGTTTTTTTCAGACATTTTCATATTATATACATTTATTTAATATGTATGTTAATTTAAAATTATTCATTGATAATAAATTAATAAAGAATATTATGTAGGTATATTAACGTAATATGTTAATATTGTTAATATTTTATATTGTATTTTATTTTAAAAGTAATACATATTTTATAATACTCATCTAATAATAAATAATTACAAATTAGGCTAAATAAAAATATTTTATAACTTCACTATATGTAAACATATATTATATCATCTTAAAATTATACATTATGTTTTTTGGTAATCCTAATTTTAATAAGTTTATTGTCCGAAATTATACAAAACCTAATGATAAAAAAAACCACGAGAAAAAAGAATTACTTAAATACTTCAAATGAATATAAAATGTAAAAATTTCATAAGTATTAGGTTATAAGTTATATAAGTATGTTAAATCATATTTTCATTTATTTTATTTACATTAAAAATTAAATTTATATTTTTAACTCTACTAAAAAAGAAATGTACTATAATATTGCTTTTACTAGTTTTACTACAATATTGTCATAGCCATCTTAAAACTTGATATATAATGAAATATAAACGATATTTGAGCATAATATATTGATATGTAGAAACAACCAATGATAAATAATAACATATACAAATGATTCATGTTTTTTTTTTCACAATTTCCCGTATGTTTGTAATCGACCATTTTTATTTAATAGCTCTACAGTTTTTATAAACACAGTTTAAATCAATATTATATAATTATGTTAAAGAAGAAAAAACTGGTAGAAAATTGTACATTAAAAGCGATTAATAAAAATTATAATTTACAAATATAAAACATATTTTAATTGAACAATTTTTACTTTATCCAGAAATTACAAACCTCATGAAAAGTTCTTTCATATTTTAATACCGTTACACATTTTTAAAATAAGTCGAATGTTATCACATTTGCATTATAACTTAAAAATTAAACTCTTAATTCTAAAATTTAAATTTTATACGGCTCAAAACTTTCATTCTAAATTCGAGAAGAAGGTGCGCTATTATTCCAAAGGTGCAAATTATATATTATTATATACATATTTTATATAAGTTATGAAAATGTTTAATCAATACAAACTTCAGTAATAACTTTCTCTGCGTATATAAAATAGTAATCAAATGTATTCAATAGATACGATTCTAAGAAGCTCATTTTTTGAAACAAAGCTTTGAAAGAAGTAAACCTTATTGATCTTTGGAAAGAGCTGCTCCATCAGTGTCAATAAATTAAGAAAGTTTTTGGTATATACAGTATTTTAGCTTTTTAATGCGTTAAACTTTTTTAATAGAATACTCATCAGAACTATATAACAATTTCTATACGGTCTATGCAAGTGCCTAATAACTCAAGTGAATCATTCAATTCAATATATTCCGACTATAGTTTTTTTTAAGTAAATTTATTTTACAGTTCGTAACATTCATAAAACATTTTATGAGGGTGAAATATATTCTCAATTGTTAGTTACTGATATAAAATAAATATTTGTAGTTAACACTTTTAAACATTTTTATTTATTATTATTATAACCTTATACACAGCAATTTTGTTTTATTATTCATATTTATATTTCATATATTCTATGTGTTGTATATTATATAATTTAAAATTGACTTGGGGTCTCTCTTGATACAGCTCAATTATATCTGTGCCACTCGGCGTTAGACCAAAATTAATTCGATTAGTACATTAATAATGATTATTATATATGAAAACGATTTGATAATAGTAAAACACTGAATATATATTCATGAAAGTGGCACCAAACTGAATGTGTGTAGTATTTTACAAGACATTTTTAGTTATCTCTGCTATGATTTATTTTTATTTTAACCAATTTTGAAAATCGTATGAGTTATGTAAAAAGCCGATTACCTTAATTTATGTAAATATTAATTTGGTACAATACCACGCAATCATTTTGCTATATTATATCTATGACACTTATTTAAGAATTTAGTAAGGTAAATTATACCTAGGTTCCATCTCGTTTAAAATCCATCTCGTAAATTAATTTATAGTAATAAAAACATCCTTATATCATCAAAAATATAAAAACAACAATAGAAAATGTAATATTTTTTAACAAAGATTTTTTTTTTTTGTACAGTAATAAAAATGTCTAATTTATTTACTTCTGAGTACTTATGTTTCTCCTAAAAATCAATGCATAGTATAAAGATTTCACGTTACAGTACTTAGGTCACACTTATTGCAACTAATACATAATATCATTATTTTACCATAAAAACCTCTAAAATCCTGGTTTATAAATAAATTTTTCTTTAAATATAACAACAGTTCGTTGTTTCCTGTGCAACCAAGAAAATATTAGTACATTTTTTTTCAATCTGAGTACCTACTTGAATTGAATAAAATGAATTTTAGAATAAATTACTAGAATACTTTCGTTCTTTAATTTTAATTTTAAAAGAAAATTAATTTATAATAAACAATATACTCGTAAATATACTACAGAAATAATACTTATTATAATCTTATCATTGTGTTCAACAATTATTTCAACATAAATAATTTTTAATATTATCAATTATTCATACAACAATATTACAAATATTTACCAATATTAAATTGTATTTTTTCATACGTAATCGAAATTTATCAAAATAAATATTTATAAGTACACAATTGAATTATTATAACTATTATATGATATAGACGAGGTATTATATTAAATTTAGTAAAAAATAGTTCAATAAAGACTTTAATATTATATAGAAGACCATAATCAGAATAAAAATATTTCCATTGTACCTATAAAATTATTATTTTTTATCCATTATTCAATATAAATGTTTTGTGTAAAAAAAATACAATATAGATACATTGATAATTGGAATAAAAATGATCAGATATCTCACAAGAAAAATATAATATAATATTTCTTTCAATAAGAAATTATTTAAAGAAAAAGGATGTGTATTTTTTTTTTTTATAGTGGTTAGAAAATTTGCTAGTGTTTTACTTTATTATCAAGAAAATTCTTATTTCGAAGAAAATAAGAAATTTCTTACCATATGATAACAGCATACTACTGGGATTTTTATATTCGATTTCACACGTAGACACATAACACTCAAATAGCATAAATAATAAAACCTAGTAAAATCGTGGCGATGTATGTCCGTATCGATTTCGAATGTTTCGATTAAAGTCTCTTAATAAGCTCAATTAAGTGACTTAAAATCCATGACATAAAAATATCAATATTTAAATATAAAAACACAGAATATTGAAACACTATTTTAATTCACTGATAATATTTAGTTAGTATAAAAGAAAGATGTGATATTTAGATTTTACTACTAATTGTATTTTAGTGCTTATGATATTATTATTTAAGCCTTTTTGATCGTTTTAAAGTCTATATTATATTAATATGCAACGGAAAAACAATTTTAAAAAAAAATCGAGATCGTACGAAACTCGATCCATTTTCCTGCTATTTTTGACGCAAAGTGCGACGTCGATAAAACAGACATTATTAATTCCTAAATTTCTACATATTATGTAAGATATCGATAAGTATGATAAAATATATAGTTTTGCTATTAAATGGAAGGAAATCAACGTAAAATATTCGGTCTGGACCCAATTAACTTGGTATTTTATGGGATTCACGTTCTAACGCCCATCACATCCCGGTATCCAAATAATAATATAGCATATTATTATTATTATATACAATAATAAACATATATTTTATAACGTCATCGAAATTATTGTTTTTGAAACGATTCCAAACGACCCAGAAGAGGAGATTACAGCGGCGACGCCAGCCTATATCTACATAATATTAGGTATAATAATGAATGGGCGACAGCAGCACCGCCATATAAAGAGTTTAATCGAATACGCTTCAATTCATATATTATATATACACCGGGGAAGAGTTTATCGATGCCGCCATCATAACGCGATTGAATAATGCGATATTGTTATTATTAATTCTACTATTATTATTTCTCGCCCATTATCCATCTCCGAGTACAGACGCGTCATTTTTCTTCGTTGTATATTATTTTGAAATAAAGCGAAAACCTACGGACCTGCGCCGTTATAAGTATATGTGGCAAATTGGTACAGATGAAAATATAATCAAGCGGTGAACTCATTGGGGCACTAAGGGTTAATTATCTCAAGGAGTGAAAGGGGGCTGTAGTCTCAATAAAAATTATATTTAAGCAAATCCATTTGGGGCCCTTTGACCCCCAGCTGTCTGTCAATACCTCCATTTTCATAAAAAAAAAAATATTAATAAGCTGTAACACGAGAATAGATTAAACACACAATTTTTCAGTATAAGATGTAATTATTAATAACAATAACTTCATTAGCCTAAAATTGGACGATAATAAAAAAATTAGTTTTTTTAGCAAACCCTGTTATTGCAAATTTTATTTATTAAGTTTTCTACAATGATGTAATAATAAAGTATGCATTTATTGAGACAACAGCGCCTACTCACTTAAAATACGAAAAAATAATTTATATAATAAACTTAATAGAATATTTGTATTATAAACTTGAATAATCAAATGTTATAATAATATATTATATACGTTTCAATATTTGACAATTTTTTTTTCTTATTATATCATTAAGTATTCCCAGTATTTATTAGTTGAGCCGCGTGACGGTCATTCTAGTAATTTTCGAGATATAGTATAAACATTTTTTTCCAAGATATCCCCAAAACTAAAGGCTCGTAACTTTTCAATGGATTATTTTGTACAAATAATTTCTCATACGGCCTATAATGCTGTAATAAAAATGTTGGAGAGAAAGCGCTAAATCTATATTTAGGGAGCTAAGCGATGCCACCCCTATCATCTCTTATAGTTGAGCCAATTACAGTGGTGCGTGACTTTTTTCTCCGTCTTCTCCTACGACTAATAAGAAAAAAATAAATAGTAATATATGAACAAGCCATCTCTCAACAGTTAAAAACCAAAGTAAAAAGACCACGTTTCGTAAACGTGCAATGTGAATGTATTATATCATGTCGATATATTTTATAAGTGAAGAATTTTGGAATACTTTAGTTAAATGTTTTTATTATTTTGCTTTATATACTAATTCGGAACGCCAAACGAGAATATTAGTGTTTTTTTTTTTTTGTCATATCCAAAATAAATAAAATTTTCACAACCCATACTGTATATACACGGAAATTAAATTCACGCCACTCGACTTACAAAACCAGTCAAAATTGCAAAACTTGCATTATTTTTTAGGGCAATGTCTAAAAAAAATGAACGACTACCTCCATAATATTTTATAATGTGGTTAAAGTTCATCGTAAATGGTATATGTATACTTGCCAACCCTTGCCGCAATGGTGTTGTTTTCGGAACGCAATATGATTAATCGCCAAGACAATGCCCTACAATATACATCGTATGAACGCGTAGTTGTAGAGAACGAAGCTTTTAAAAACACATGCGCTCGAATGATCCGACAGAGAAAAAAACACTATTTACGCGAAATCAAATTCCATCGACCGTCGCGAGAATAGTTATACAAATTATTACCAAAATTATATAATATCATAATAGTTGTGCTATTATTTAGTACTGTTGTTACTTAGCACGAAAATGTGTTTTAATGTCTTAGGTTTTTGTCATACATCGACAAAAATTATGTACGAAAAATGTATTATTATTATTATTAATCGTCGAACAACGGTGAATAAACAATTTTGATCGTCACCAATAGTATATTTATGAGTTGGGGAAGGGATATGGGTCAAGGGTATCCCCTGCTTATCCCTTTTCATAAAAATATTATTTTTTTAATTCCGAGAAAATGTTTTTTTCAAAGATATTCTATAGTAGTAACTTTTTAATGTCTGGACAACAAATGTCAACTAGCAATAACAGGTAACGCTCAATAGCCCAATAAATTGATTCTAAGAAAACAAACTTGGGATAATTTAAAGTTGTACACTATATAAAATATTATAGATGCTGCATCAATATTTTAATAGTTATAAGCTATATAGCCTAACTGACTGAACAACCTCGCACAGAGTAAAAAAGTAAAAATTGATTTAATGGGTTTGGCGTATTGGAACGTCACAGGAATATAAGATGTAAGTCATCACTCATCATATAATAAGTATTTTATTTTATCTCAACAAATTACATTATTTAACCTTCCATATATTAATATGAGTTTTACATAATGTATATTATGTATAATTTAAGTGATATATTTTTTGTTTATTTAATTATAATTTATAAAGTAATCACAATTTTAAGGCAATTTGGTGAGTGAGATAATGGAAACCCCTCAACTGTATTGCTCATTATAAATATTAAATACATATCGTTCAACTCAACTCCCTTAGAGAAAAATTTGAATTACACCACTAGTTACCATAAACGATAGATTGCCACGCTCCGGCAAAAATAACGCACCAAGACGATATGTAACTTTATCGTTTTGTAATTATTTCGCATTAAATATAAAAACGATTAAACTATATTTGCTATATGGTTATAAACTTATAACGTTAGTAAAAAACAAAAATAAAAATAATAATAAAATACAAATGTATAAAAGATCACAAATTTACCACAATAAAAATAAGTAATAAGTAACGTAGTATTTGATAGAAAATACATAAAAACAATTTATTGTAAAAACATAAAATCAGATACAAATCATTGAAATAAGTACTAATAAGATGTACAAATAATTAAAATTATTATTATTATATATATTTATATATTTAAGTAATTTTTTTATGTTTATCTTTTAAAATTATATTAAAGATTATCTCACTATTCAAAATTATGATGCAAAAAATTATTTTACTTTCAAATTTATAGTTTTTATTTATTTTTTTAGCTTACATTTTTTTTTCAAATGTTTTTAACAGTTAACGAGTATTTTAAGTAATTCTGTTAAAACAAGAATGAGTTCTGATAATTTTTATTTTAAAAATTTAAATCATTTTATGCGATAAAAGTTTCAACTATAGCAATTTACTTAAAAAATAAAATATTGATAAAGGATGAAATACATCATTATACAAACACCTTAAAAGTTACTTTAGTGAGATATGATACTTTATGCATTGATAAATAAGACACTATCATCCACATCATCCTGCTATGAAAACTTTAATATTTTAAATATCAAAAATTATCATGATAAACCATAGAAATGCATTTTGTACATGTATTTGTTTGTTTAATACAGTTCAAAATAATATAATTTTGAACTTTTTTCAATAAATAATAATTTTATCCCACAAATCCATCTAAAAATACTAAATATTTATTACATTTCTAATTATAAAATTTACTTAAAAACTTCACACTCGATTTTTATGATTAGATACTACTCGAAACTTTGAGAACACTGAAACCCTTCAAAGAAATCATAGAAATATAAAAAATAAATAACTTCGATAAAAACTATCACAATTAAGTCAATGTATTCCATACTAAACTTAAAATTTTGAAAATTCAATTAAGTATACATTTTTCATTTATTGAATAGTAGGAAGTGATTTCAATATATTTAGATTCTAGAACTAATATTCGTTAACTTAAATGATTAATGATTCCAATAAATAAAAATGTACTTTTCTTTTACACTTTAAAATTCAAAATATACTAATTTGTTACTCCGATTTTACTTACATTGTATTACTACATTGGAAGTTTTTATTTAAAGTTTGTACACAATCAAAATTCTATTCATTTCAGATTAGACTTTTATAGTATACGTATTATATTGTTCATACATTAAAGTTTTGACCTATTTTATTATATCTTATGTCTCATTATTTATTGTGCATTTTTAAAAGCATTATATGATTTCTCCGCATTTCTTTAATATGCTGATCTTAATTTACAAAATGTTTCAACCCGAAAACATTATGTTGACATTTGACTAAAAGTCGTGAAATATATCTTTACATTATCAGTTCCTGTCTCTTATGACTTTTGTACCGTTATGTATATCTTCTAGATAAAACGATTTATCAAACATGCACGTTCCTGTATTTTATGGTACGCATATTTACGAAATGTACATTTATAATATGTAAAGCTTTAAAAAAATTGTACAATGTTTGGAAATGTATCATTATAATATAATATTAACGTTATTTTTTTCTAAATTGTTTTTAACGATGGACGTGACAAACAAGTTATAAAGTTCACTAATTACGTTTAGTACTTGCGAGTACACTATATAAAAGTGTAATATAATTTTTTTTTTTTGTACTCAGGGATGAATAATTATTATACATTATATAATATTATTATAATGATACACAAGGAACATTTAACGCTCGCAATGTGACAGACAAAATTTGAGCTTAATGTTACTGTTAAAATTTTATCGAAAAAATAAATATAAAACATACGATTTTCTTATTTGATAAACAGCTTATAAATATACACCAATAATTAAACTTTTTAAGTTCACAATTAACCAAAGTTTTTATTGGTTTCGCAATGGTATTTTATATTCTGAGCGAAGGTGAAGGAATGTATAGTTTTTAATTACTTTTATTATCTTTTACTGTTAAAAAAAACTTTTCATGTAGAAGGAATGATCAAAAAGTTTTAAACAACACCTCTAAAGGTAGATTAATCAATATTAATGGTTAATAGTAAACTTAAAAAATCGGCGATTTTTCGATTATTCAACTGTGTCTCTAAGCAATAAGGAAAAACGATCGTCAAACTTCGAAATGTTTTAATTATAACCGTGTTGACGAGAGCGAATTGAGACGAATAGTCAACGTTATTCAGTCTGTTATTTAAATTCATGACATTTCTTCTCAAACTAATTTGATGAAATAACTTAAATTCATTACTATAATGATGAAATAAAAAGTTTATTTAAGAATCAATACTTATGCTATGCAAATAAATTAAATAATATTTGTTTTGTTATTAATTATTATCGACTTATTTTAATAATTTATTATGATCTTCTATTCGATACAGTCTATGTATCATGTCATATATTAATATAATATCATAGATTTTTATACTTTGAAAGTTATGTACAAAAAGTGACCTTGTGAACATTCAAAATATGGATTTTTGTTGCTCATGACTTAGCGTCGTGCATAGATTTCCACCCAGCAGCTTTAGTATAACTTTTCACCACACCCTACACATATAGTGCGTGCTTGGGATAATTTTCACACCGCTATTACCTTAATAAATCTAAAGAGGGCCACTTTTTCCAGAAGTGACACCAGAGTTTTGGCTTAACAACCTCGCAGGGTTACTTATTTCTAAGTAGATATTAAACTAATTAGATAGAATTTTAGATTACGCCCAACAAGTCCGATAAAAACACTAAACAGTTACTTTAATTGATGCTTTCCAATTAAACTACGACTATTAATAGCCACAAACACAGTAATAATGGTTGTACATGATTTAAATAAGAATAATTATTATTATATTATACGACTCGTCTTCGGCGGTTTTGTATCGACCGACACAGTCATTAATTTATAAAATGAGTCTGTTAAAACTTTGTAATTTATAAAATAACAGGCATTGTTCTCGTTCTTAACACTTTCATCAATAACATTTTTTATAATTTATAGATATTTTGAGAACAACAAACTGTGCTGTTTTTACACCCTTTTTTATACATAATGTTACAAATGTTACAATATCGAATTTCTAACAGAATAATAAAAATGTGTTTATTCTTCAGAAATGCAATTTTCGTTTAATATGCAATATATTTATGATTACTAAGATACTAGAATTTAAAATCCCATTATAACATGTTATTTTTGTGTTCTACAAATATTTACACAAAACAAATTAAAAATCATGCGTTCGAAGTATTTTTTAGTGCTTCGTTTTTTCTTACAATATTTTGGTATAATAGGTAACTTAAAAACATTAATATCGTAAATAATTTTCATGTCAAACCATCTAGATAAAAACTAAAAAATACATATTCTACTTGTATTTAGAGTTATTAATTTGTAATGTTTAATAATACAAAAACTAATATGATACAAAACATAAATTTAGAGATAAAATTTTCTTTTTCTTATTCAATAGGAATAAATAAAACATGACTAGAGCGATTTCAAATGTACATAGTTTAATTAAGTAATTTAGTTTTTCAATACACAGCACACTTAATCGAAATATTACGAGAGGTATTACACTGGATAACGGCCAAATCCATTTGGTTTATTGTTAGTGCAATTCATAAGGGAACGCTAAAACTAATTTATACGCGTACTTATATCAGTTTGAATTATAATTTGATTTTTGTCAATATTGTTGAATACAGATAGGAAATCGAAACGTCGTAGTGAGTGGTCGAGGAAATTGAAATTGAATTTGATTTTTTTTTAACTGTATCACATCGTATGATTCGTATGTTATATCTATACTAATAAAAACAAGTATAAATTATATTTATTTATCTATAAAAAGTTTTGGATGATAGTCGAATGTTAACAATTATTACAAACTAAGTTATAAATATTAATAAATACAATAATGAAAAAATTCAAGATAGTTGGTAAAGTGTTGGGAAAAAAGATAAAGGTAGTTTAATAAATTGAAAATCCGTAACATCCTTGCAAGAAGAAGGGGAAGGGTGATTAGCAACATAGTTTGTATAGTTTATATTGTAACAGAAAAAGGAATGTTATTACATGAAGAAAAAGAAAGAACTTTAAAATTAATGCAATGAAGAAGATATTATTATAACTCTGGTTCAGAATTGAATTTTATTCCAAAACGAAAATATTTACGTTTTAATAAAATTGATTTATCGATTGGAAAATGATGTCATTCAACATGTTATACCCAATGAAAAATATTTTAATCACACGGTACACCACGCGATAGATAGTCACGAATTGGACTGGCAAAAATAAAACCCCTGAAATCATGGATTTTATAAGTAATTGATGCAGTCATTCCGAAACCTAATCAACGGTTGTATTATACTGATTGACTAAAAATACGCAAAACTATGTTGGTTTCGGAGTGCCAAAACCTGTCGAATGGTCCATTAAAAGCGTTTCAGGGCTTAGAAGTTTCTCCGTACTTTCGGTCAAAAAAAGAAAATTAATGTCGTCTAAAATAACGAAAGCGGCAAAGGGAGACAAAAACCGACTATACAACTGCTGTCGTTAAAAACTAAGTAGAAGGAGAAGAAAAACGCGTTTTTAATGAAGACACAAAAGGTTCTAAACGGGAGATTATGTCAAGAGAAGAGAAAAAAACGAATAAAATAATAATATGGAAACAGTTAATATTGCAGTTAGGAGTAGGGGAGAGGTGGAGAGGTGGTGGAATCGGTTGGCTGATATAGGGTTGGAATAACAAAATAAGTTTTATACTCGTTATACATAAATATTATATATATATACAATATAAATGCATATATTTTGTATTATTATTATTTTGACAAATGGACACTAGCCACATTCAGTTGATTGGTGTATTTCGCGCATCTCTCACAACTTAAAACCATCTGCGTCTCTAATGGCTGACGACACGGCGCCGTTTTTTGGCACTGTAGCTTGAAAGCGCGCCCCACACTCCAGAGTGACGCCGCTCTGGGGTAGATATAAAAATAATAATAATTCAATTTCTCCAGTCCACGAATCCCGCCGGTGCCTGATGGTGCCGTCTTTCTCTCTGCAGCAATTTATTGACCACATTCGGCAACGACGACAACGACACAATTCTGAACGATAAATAGCCAACGAAGACAACAACTACTACACTACTGTACTTAATAACTATTTTTATTATTATTATTATTATTATTGGAGTTATTATAATAGCGACTATAATAATATCGACGAAATGTCCGAATGACCGAACGGATGCCCTACTACGATTTACGGTCGGCATCGACAAATCAGCAAGGCAATGAAAATCTTGGGACTCGCAGAGTTGAGCCGTATAGCATGATTGGCGATAAAATAATAGTGTCAATAGGTTGCTATCCATTTCGCTGACGCTCGAATGACGTTCCAAAGTTTGTTCATTTCTCGATATTACCTGAGACCATGAAAGAGTATAAAACACTGCGACAGTATAATAAATATAGTTAATTTATTCATTGAACGATAGAAAAAAAGAAAACGTTGTTTTTCATTAGAGTTATGAAACTTTGTCCCAAGAATTGTTTTAATAACAGTTTGTTATACGCAGTGTTATATTACTTTTTTTTTTTTTTTATTTCGCTTCAGTCCATGCAGATTGGTATTAACATGATATTAGTATTTTTAATCCACGCGATTTGAATAATTTTTTTTTACTTTCACAATCAATTAATTGGTAATGTCGTCATTGTTACATTTTAAATATAAAAAAATAAAAATATTATGTAATAAACGGCTTATTTTCATTGGATTAGATAACGACAATATGTTATCGGATTACGAAAAAAATTTAATGTGCTCAACCTTAATAAAACGATTAAATTCGATTATTTATTCAACATAATAACAAATTAGTATCGATAAGTTTAAAAACAACCCTGTTCAAAATAATTAAACGTATAGACTTTATCGGTTGGTAGTGAAAATATAACGCTCAAAATCACAAAACATACAATACACGAAATTAGTCGATTTATAATTCTAATGCACGAGCAATAACTACATGTGAAAATCTATTAAACGATCTTTACGACTATTTTGGAAATACTACTGTAGTGTTATATTTTTAGTTTAATGCAAACAAACTTTTAAGGTTTAATATAATGTGAATTGATTAGGTAGCTTATTTGGAGATTATCAATAAAATCAGGTCACGGTAGTTTTTATTATTTTTTATTTTAATTCAAATATATATATATATACCATCGTCCATCGTGAATCTCTTACAACACAACTACATTATATAAATTATACTATAATTGGATTTATACGAACGAATACATAATGTAGTTTGACAAATAATTTATATAAAGTTGACATACATATGGAGGACATGTAATTTGTATTATTTGTATTATGAGTATATACAGTCAATTCGCCTTTGAATAAATATTTAGATGGCTTCGTTCATTTATACATTATCAAATATTAGAAGCCATATTACTATACTTATTTCTTACGTATCATTATCATAGTACAGGATATGTCCGAGTAAGTATATTTTTAAAGCGAGATGGTCAAAATAAAAACAAAATTAAATTTTTTTTTTTAAATGATGAACTCTTTTTATAAAAAACGCTGCAGCTGTGGGTTAAGAACAATAATTATGTATGCCACTCAAGCAGTTTTCTTATAATCCTAAAATAAATCCATAGTTTACACCTACCATTGTCAAATAATACAACAAAAATACATTTAAATATTTCAATGTATTCATTATGCCACTATAATTTTGGTTTAATAAAAAATTTTGGTGCAACTTCATACTATATTAGTAAATTAATTACGTATGGCAGTTATTAAATATCAAACAATATGGATATTTCCATAATCAACATTTACATATGTTAATGTTTAATTAGATATTTCAATTTTTTCTGGATCCAAAATATATTTCATTAAAGCTGACTGAATCACTAAGATAATAATTCGAAACGTGGTCAAAAACCTTCAAAAATATCATACTTTGATGATATGTTTTTATTCTCTAATATTTGTATTGTCAAAATATAAAAATATTTCATATATACCATTAAAACTGTGTAAAAAATATAAAAATATGTATCTAAATATTTGATATATCATTGTTAAGCATAAACTCAACAGCATTCTAGAGCTAACTTTTAATTCGAAAAGTTGATTTATGTTAATAACCTGAACCTCTATTAACGATGGTGACTGCATGACAGTTTAATTTAATGAAAAAATGTATTTTCAAACCTTCAATTTTTGTAACAATGTAAAAGTATAGGTAATATTATAGTAAACATAAAAATAATATACTTGAGGGTTTATTTTAAATTCTTCTCAAGATCGTATGGAAATTAACTTATTGTTTTAACAGTATATGAAGTGTAGGACATAATTATTTTTGTAAAATATAAATTAAGTTTATTTATATCAAAAATTACTATTTATGTTAAGTCAAAAAACAGTAGAATGATAATTCAAGTCAAACTCTCCCTTGAATTTTATCCTACGATAGACGCACAAACCTTAACTTTTAATAATAAGTTTTCAAAACTTCACAACAATCAGTTTTAAGTATACTAATTATTAAACATTCAAAATTAATTTTAAGTAAAATTTACCAAAAATTAAGTATATAATCCTAACAATATAAAATCAACCTCTGTTAAAATTAATTTTGAAAGTTGGTTTTTCAATAACTCATGAACAGTGGAAAATTATACTTATAAAAGCTTATTAACATCTCTAAACTGTATAAGAATACAAAATTAGTTACAAATGTAATTATTGAATTACTTTATACTCTAATTTAAAACAAAACCATATTTTTATTTATTATAAAGAACGGTACATGCCTAATAGAATATTTTAGAAGTTTTGATGGAAAAGTAGAAACTGAAATGGTATAAAATTAAAGTAAAGGTACCCATAAAAATGCTTAGATCCAAAAAACGCTTACAAATAATATGTTACAATACATAAAATACGTGCATGAATTATTGAAAAACGTATATAATATGTACAGTCGGACAGCCAAGGTAGTGGAAAAATAGATATTAAGAAATAAAAAAAAATTGAACAACAGATTTTTAATATGCATGCTTTTGAGCATTTTTGAATTCAAAATATTAGTTCTTTAAGAATTCGATACCTATGTAACATTTTATTATTATTATTATTATTAAATTACCAACAATTTCCCACCTACATATGTTTTTTAACAACTTGCACTCGTATTTTAAGATCAAATTATATTACAAATGGAAACTATCAAATTGGATACAAAATTAATATAAATAATTTAATAATGAATTTCATAAAGAAATATATATACATGAATAATATAAGGAAGTAAATTGTGCAAATAAGTCTAGTCGTGCTGTAACGCGACATAACCATACTAGTGTTAAATATTTTTAAAAATGTTCAAAAGATAGTCGAACGAACATATTTTTCACGACTCTACTGCGAGGAATATTATTATAATATATTATTCATATTATATACGAGGTGAGTGAGGAGTCCATTAGATTTAGCGCGGAAGAGTGATGTTGGCTGCAAAATAATTTTTAGCGTGACATTTTCCATCGGATTAGTACGAAAGTCGACCTAAAAATTCGCTGTGCCGTAAGTTTAGACGAGGGTCTCGTACACGACGAGTTTATTTGAAAACTGTTAAAAGTCGACCGTCACGACGACGTGTGTATAATATGTATCGCGGTGGAGGTATGGACTTCGAGTCGTGGCGTTGGACATAATGCGGGTCGGGAACGATGACCAGTCGGAGCGGAAAGGGTCTGAGGATGGGGTCCATGGTTCAGTGTGATTAGGTAAAGAGTAACGTGTGTACATAATAATAATAATAATATATAAATATGTTTATATCCTTGTAAGGGGGTTGGCTTGGCGAGGGGATGCACACAGTCTAGCAAAAAGCGTTTTAGGTTAAGTGACGCTTCTGGCAGATGATCGATATTGTATGCGAATATTATACGTGTCCACACACACGAATATAAGCAAATGTATACACATACGTTTATATACAACGATGTATGACGCGTACGATATGTATAATATACGGCCGATCGTGTCCGTAGTCCGTATAAATATATTATGCCGGTGTGCATGGTATATAGGTACCCATAACTCGTAAACAATAAAACGCAATACGTGTACCTACCGCATACGTTTATACATAATATTATAGGTCTGGCAATATTTGAGGATACCGGTGTACCACGATTCGATAATAATTACCGTTATTACCGTTAGCACTGTATGTCAAAGTAATCACCGAAAATAACGTACGTATAATTATATCATCTGGTCTCGGTATAAACCGGATACCAGTTCGTATTTTACTCGGAAAATCTATTTTCGACGTAGTGTTTAAACGACATTTGGACAATAAATGACCCGAAATTCTACTTTGTTAACTGTATACAGTGAACTACTGAACCACGACGACCGAAAAAAGCTAAGAAACTTCTGATCAATAGAACGGTTTCTGACTTGAGAATTTTATTATGTTCTAGATTCACCGAAAATACTTGTACAACTGATAATACTGTTAATACCGAATGCCGAAATCAAAATTTGAAATGACATCAAGCCAAAAATATCGTATGATAGGTATCATGCTATACACAATTAATTATATGGGTATTCGGCATGAATTTCGGCGACTACGTTTCATAGTGCGATATAATATCACGTATTTTTATAAATCATCTATCATCTTCGCACATGTATAAGTGCGTATATGTGCGTCTGTCGCGCCAAACCCAATGACACACAATCGGCGTTTAATAGCTTTTTTAAAATACGCCTTTCCTCGCACACACAGAGAACATATTTTACACGCGCCCGTTTTACGAGAAAAAAAAACGCTTTTCTCCCATTCGTGGGCGCTGGAGGACGACAAGCGGTGGTGAGAGCGACACATATCGCATGTGTGCACAATGCGCTTAATGTGCCGAAAGAAGAGTGATCAAAGTGGTTATTTTCACCGTTGGATTGGCAATAAGTCACGCAATACGTGTACACACATAATACGTATGTAGTATAATAATATACGTGTATATGTACAAGCAAAACGGCGACGACGACAACGACAAAATGTAACCTCTTCCACCGCATCCTTTTTATATACTTTTATTTTTTCGTCAAGATACCATGTTTTTTTTTTTTTTTTGTAATTTTTCATCTCTTTAATATCACCACGCGCCGTCATCGCAATCGTCGCCAAACGATAAATTATCGACTCCAAAGCAAGGTCGCTTGGAATTCGATTAGGTCAACGATGGCTACGCCTCCTCATCATTTTCATCTTTCTACTGCTACTTTTGTCGTCTTACGGTAAGAGTATTTTCGAAAATCACTATTGTCCCGTCACAGATATCCACAAACCTACACCTTTTCCCACATGCCACCAAAAAAAAAAAAAAAAAACAAAAATACCAATATTTTTTAATAACTCAATATTATATATACAGTGAAAACTGTCTAATTTGGAATAGCATGGGACCAATAAAAAATCCCGCTTTAAGCAGTTTTCCACTTTATTGAATAAAACGGAAAAATTCCGAATTATAAAATCGTATCAGTTTTTTACATTAAAAAATTAGTTTATAATATTTAAAATTTTTATTTTTTGAATTAGAGACTAATTATAAACTTAATTTATTAGTTTACTTTATATAACTTATTTTAGATTAATTAAAGATTTATTTTCTTACAAAATTATTAACAATTTATACATATTACATTAGTATGAAGGTTGAGAATTAAATTAAACATTTAGCTTTACCAAAAATCATGCAGAATTTTTGTTTTGCCACTGTTTTTGCTATTTTTCCAATATTATATGTATTTGAATGGACATCACTTAGTATATACAAGCAATTGTTCAGTGTAAAACTGTTGATGCATAACTGTTTCACAGCTATACATTATACATACAAAATAAGTTTGTATTGTAGATACGATAACCAAATAATACAAATTACCTAATTAATATATGTAGTGCAGTTTTGTTTTAATTATTGTAAAACAATGTACCTTCATATTCATATCAACGTAACATGACACGTGTCATTTTTCCAGCTTTTGCAAGGCTTTTACTTGCATTGGACCTACAAAACCATTCTGTTTCCACGTTAAGAAGATTCGTTTTATTTAGGTTCAACGTCTATATAAAACTAGGAACATGCCGGGACAATAGAAAAATTCCGTATTGGATAGTTTTCCGTTTTATTCAGGGTCCACATTACACAGTTTTCACTGTATATATGTGTGTGTGTGTGTATTGTATGTAATCTAGCGTATGGGTGAATTATTATTGTACATAATAATAACTGTATACGATAAGAAAAGTCGGTAACGTCGTATTAAAAATAAATCGTTTCCTATAACAACTACTTTAGTAATTCTTGATTGTATTATTTATTACTGGTAAAAATTAATTGACAAACACATAATAATAATGATCGTCATAGAATTAAATTAATATGGTAGGTATTTATACCATATATTTTAAAATAATACTCTGTTGTGTATAATATACTAAGACTTCAGTACGAGCTTACACACTTTGAACGACTGTTCCCTAATAAATACTTGTTAACAATGAAAACTTAAACTCAAAAACTATAGTCTCATTTACATAAACGTTATTCTGCAAAGATACAATGTAAGTTATTTCTAAGCAAAAAGTTAACAATATTCACGAAAACACAATCAGATTTCATCATGTGAAAAAGCTCATCGTTCGCTATGTTTTGAAAACTAGAACAGCTATAGAACACTACAAGTACTAAGTAGGTAAGTTTGTAATTTGTAGATAATGGTATTGCAAATTGCAATTCACATCACGATAAAATTTAAATGAAGCAACATGAAAAGTTTCCCACGAGCATGTTATTATTTTGACATTCTTCAAATTTATCTTGAAAATACTCGCCACCAAGTTTAGAAAACTTTTGGAACGTTTAAATGTTTCTGCATGATTATGATTGCATCAATTACATTATGAATACAGATGGTTTAAAATAAAAAATATTACGTTTAAAAATTAAAATTTATTATGACTTGGTTTTAAATACGTTATAATAACATGAACATTGCATACACAAAAAAAAGAAAAAACTTTGTTACTCACCAGTGTTGATTTACAAAACAAAAATATTGGGAACAAACATAAATGTATGGACTATTAATTGTTTATTAAAAATGTATAAAATATTATGTTATACTTTTACAAACTAGAAAACATGTTTATGCACTCGTACATTTTAAAATATGCCGCAACATTTTGATTACTTCTTTTTTAAACTTAAATCTATTTAACTCAATGGAATACTTTGAAGAGAAGTTCCAGTCAACTTAAATTCAACTTATATACCTAAGATCAACACCAATTAATCTTGAAATTATTGATGATTTTTCAAATGACAAAACCCCGATATATCTCCATTCAGATTTCAAAATAGTCTTAAACTTAAGCCAATTACACATAAATTTACTGCAAATTACGAATAATGAACGGAAAACCAAAATTAATGGTTCCATAATGGTTCCAAGTTCATTAATTGTACATTCTCACTTAGACCTAGAAACTACACATACTACGGCTTAATAACATACTTTTCCCATATACACAAAATGTTCGCTATTCATATAATCATCTACAACCCTGCAGTTGACTTTCTTGAGTTTCCTATATGAGAATTAAACAACTAGCTTTGAACAATTGATTCCATCCAACTACGACTTATCTTACATCTAAACACGTCACTCTAAGTAATAAAATATTCTTACATAAACGGCGGTCATAATATGGTATTAAACATTAATTGATATCGGCCAAAATTATTAACTTTAACATCAAATTCAAACTGAAATAAGTAATTCAAATATCTTCGTAAAATTTTTGAAGGGCATTTTTAAGTTTCAAAAAATACACTTTATAAATTACACCTCTATTACGATAATTCAAAATTTCACCATACTATAAACTCTTCCACTTCAACTTATTCACCCACATTAATGTCCGTTTTTAGTATTGCAGTTTATCCAGGAAGATGTTTAAGATCGTTTTATAATTCAAATGTAGGGTGGACATTCAAGCAAATAAAATCAACCACTTAAAGGTCATAGTCCACAAATTTTTATCAATAGATATCTTATTCACTCAAAAATCCTTAACACGTAATATAATTCATCACTTGAGCATATATAATGCAAAATAGTTATTTAAATATCATGTAACATTTGCATTCAATATAAAATATATCTAAAAAAAAAAAAAAAAATAATAATAATGTAATTACAAAATATTAACCAACACACCACATTAATATTCTAATATAATACGTAAGGTACTATAATGAACCCGTGAAATAATTAAAACTACAAAAATAAATAAAACTTAATTAATGTTAAGTTTTTTTTATTTAATTTATATTTATTTGTCTAATATTTATATTTGATGAATAATGGTAGTTAGTTTTTTAAATTAGGTTTTAATCTTTTTTGCTAGAATTTGTATAGTATGGTTTATAAAAAGCAACTATTGCTAATAAGTAATTTTGATATTTCAATAGACAATTTTTAATGTTTAACACTTTTCTCGTAAAATTGATCATTTATTTCTCAAACGTATTGAAATTAAGAAATATTGGCCAATTTTTTTCATTAAATTTGTATAAATATATTCAAATAAAATAGTAAAAATAATATAATATTGGTATTATACACTTTCATGCAATACAATATTTTTTTACTTAAAATTTTTCTTATTGTTTCTGTCAAAACTATAACAAAAAATACTTGATACTGTTGAAATCAAACTTTTTTGTTTCAAAATTATGGTGCGAAACAATATCGATGAGACAATTGAGACCACTTCAATTACTAATTCATACAATAAGTAAATATAGTTTGTTTTTTCGTGTACTTAATTGAATATTATCATGAAACTTTTAATAAAAAAAAATCTATAAATAAATTGTGTAAATAATAATAGTATCATATGAATAGATAAGTGTCTATATATTCTCTAGGCTGACTTCTTAATGGGTATATTTTAGACTTTTGTTTTTTATGTAAACTATAAATTTTATAAAAAAAATAATCCTGAATAAAAATAAAATATTATATTAATTAAATAATTTAATAAATTAAATTTATTAAAACCTAATAGTAATGGTTTCAATGTTATCAGCTATAGGCGTTAAATTAAATTATATTTTTTATTTCTATTTCAAATTTAATCTTCAAAAATAAAGTATATCGTATACTTAAACACTTTCATACATCAGGTATCTAGTCTATAAAATAAATTGAAAATGTGACACTTGATTATTCCATTAGATTTCTGAACTTGATAATGAACTCTTGGTATCCTTTGAAATAGAAGAAATAACAGTATGATATTATGCCAATAGCAAGGATTCCACGCAGAGTGAAGTTCAATATTTAATACCGAATACGAATTTGATTGAATAAAAAACACAAACGTACTTTTGAATAGAAGATAGTATAGGTTCATGAACATGAAATATTATTCCATAAAACGGGAGTTTTTTCGTCGTTATAACTTATAAGATGTGAAAAGGCTTTCGGTGAAAATAACGAGAAAATAATTACACCGAACTTTTGCAGAAAATTCGAGACTTTTTTAACGTTAAATCAGAATTGCAAATTGAAAAACTATACTTAAATGATACGCAATAGTTTGCGGAGTAATAATTAATATTGGTGCCTAATAAATTAATAAATTTCTGTTCAGATTCTAAAGTGTATTGAAAAACACCGATAAATTAAAAGCAAGTATAATTATCTAACGAGAGTATAAAATGAGACATAAAAGTATTCCTCTCGTTATTATGCATTCCAAAGGGCTGAATGAGATAATACTGATTAGTGGAATAAACAAATCATAGATTTATAAAAAAAAAAAAAAAACTATCAAATTTTGAGGGGAACTAACTTATAGGTTTAGTAAATAATGTTATCGTTATATATAATAATATGATGTTTCATGGTTATCATATTATGATTTTTTTTTTTTTTTGAGAAAAAATGCGTTGTAATTTCTTATCACATTATTATTCTACAACAAGAAGAAAAATGATATATTTCAACATCATTATAAGATTACATTGTTTATCATATTTTCAATTTTTTTTTTTTATATATATATAATATTTATATTACATGTTTTTTTATCCATAGTATACATACAAAAAGTCTTGAACTTAAATAGTTGTTTGTATTATTTTACTTAATACAATAACTGTAATTTTTAGAAAACATACACGAAAGGAATACGACCTGTCAAAATTATTAGATAATTAGATGGTAATTTTTAATGAAAAATAAAAATTCTTATCCTCGTCAATTATAAAAAATATTACGAACATGCATTACTGTTTAGATTTTAACTATAACTATTGAAGTTAAATCATTAGTTTCAAAAAAAAATTGTTTTATCACTTAGGTAACGAATGACGTGAAAATTTGCACCTATAGTTTGAGTCATAGGATATTTTGAATATTTATATTGATGTATTTAATTTATAATTACATAATACGATCGTGATTATAAAAAAATAATATTTTTTCGTGCGATTTGAGTTTATAGTGACTAATAAGTGTAGTCAACCCATTTATAACATGGGTGACGTGAGTGTGAAAACTCCATTTCCGCACGAATAAGGGGAGGTTAAAAAAAACCTGTATAAAAAGCCTCCTTTATTTTTTTTTGTTTTTAGTCATACGTAAAGCTCTTTTCGTTTTTAAATGGAAAATTTATCACGCATAGCATATATTATACACTTCATTCCCGTTATCCTACCCCACGGGACGCATCGGTATAACCTGTGTTTTTATCTGCAATCCGACTGCCATTAATCTCATCGTCGGTTTCGGAACTCAATTGCGAGGCCATCACTACAGTGATAGTTACGTGTGTATACATACCGTTTTTATGTTTAAAAACAAAACTATGTATATGGTCAGAATTTCAACATAACAAAAATATTTATAAACTAACTACCAGCTCGAAACTGATGATGAATGTTTGGTAGTTGAGGTAAACCTTCAATTGTGTACGTACTTTAGGTTATTATTATTATAACTATAGTTCATTTTATTTTTATCCCTTGACAACAATCACAAAACATGTGATATTGTTTTAAAATGAGATTTTAAAAATAAAACGTGTGCGTATTTATATTTATTATGAACATTTTCAATGGATCGTAATAAACCAGAGTGTTGTTATAAATTATAATGCCAGAAAAATAACATATAATTAATATTATTTGGTTTTGGTTAATGATTCTTATGAAATATAAAAATGTACATTGAACATAAAAATAATTTTAAATAATAACTTCGATAAACTTTTAGTTTTTGCCTTTGATATCATGATATATTAGTTATTTATTTAGAATTTATTTTATAAAAACGTATATAACATTAATTTAGGTTAAAGTTAATACGTACATCATATATATATATATATAGTTAAAAAACTATATTGTGAAATTAATAACACATTTTCTCAATTTAATATTTTTAATACTTGATAGTGATTTATCTTACTTTCTTTTATATATCTTATTTTCTAGACAACTCTAAATTATTTCCATTTCCATTAATTCATATCACTCAGATAGATAAAAAGCTTCCAGTTAATACATTCACATATATATGAAATAAAAGAAGAAATATTAATATTCATAACATAAAAGAAAACATTAAAATTTAATTTTTATTGAACCAATGCAAACTTCTCTATTTATGTCAGCTGGCTTTTACTTAGTTCTGTTCTGATAATAACTCTGTACAGAATCTTTTTAACTCATTTGATAAAAAATATATTATTACTTATTTATACATAATATTTTTTCATTTATGTCAAATATTTCATAAGTAGTTACAAAATATTGAACAAAAAATGAGTAAAACATGGATAATATAAAGTAGTTACAATATTATTTAGTGTGATGAACTCCAGAACTTAAATATTATTAATTATCAATCTATTAATAGACTAAAAATACAAAAATGTAATAAGCACTAAGTTACTAAAAATATAATAAAATTTACTGATTGTTTATTGTACACATTTATTAGTATATGGAGTTTTATAAAAAATTTGGCGTCCACTTACACTCGGTATTTCATGGTTCTAAGTGAATCGTATTATAATATCTACTAAGATAATAATATAGGTGTATAAAATTAAATATTCATCTCTCATTATTCTACAATTCTTTAAATTAAATTAAAATATTTTATCAATCAATATTTAATCTTTATTGTTATTTATCTACAATATTAGTGCAATGAGGCGTTTTGTTTTCACTGATATTTTTATTAATTATATAATTAACAGGAAATACATCTAATTAAGTAAGTAAATTAAGGTTATAATAAATTAAAACTAATCCTTTTACTAACAAATAGTTGATTAACAAAAGACTTGAAAACTTTTAAAACTAATAAATTACTTGAAATAATAGATTCCGAAAATAAAAATTATATTCGATTTTTAAATAAACCTACACACTTTAAAACTTTTCTATTTTTTTCAAATTCAAATTAATCAATTACCTACGTATTTACTATATATGTTTTTGTATAAATTTACAGATTTGATATTTATTTTAATATTTTAGAATTTTATCTTTTTTTTTTAGAAAATACTATTTACAAAGAGCACTCAAAAATTGTCATAAGACTATCTGACAATTGAAAATTAAATCTAGGTGGTACTAAGAAATTTTTTTTTTCTATTTTATCGGTAGTTTCACTAAGCATAAGTACTACCGACAACCGTCCAAAACAGTTGAGACACGGTTTTGATAGACCTCGGCTCAGAATCATTTTCCATGTAAGATGATTTATTGTTTCTTTCAAATTTAATACCACAATACACCACTATCCTACATTGAGATGAGCGGAACAAATGAGTTGCCAATACTATTGATCTATAAACTTTTTTTATGTTCATATGTTTTATATATTTATATACATTATTTGTATTTATTTTGAATTGTTTACAATGCAATTACTATTTTTCATTTATTTAATTTACCTTTTTTACTATAAGCAGCACTAAGTCATCATAGAAAAAACTAGTACAACATCTACCGACTAAAAATATACACAAACAATTTGGTTTTATTACATTTGAATAAAAAATTATTTTTTGACAAATTTTAATACAATAATATTTACGAGTATATTTATAAATAAATATCTTTTTTTAATTATAATGTTTTTAAAATAGACTAGTTTTGACCCACGTTTGTCACGTTGTCCAATGCGGTGAGTCAATTTAGTAAAAACTCTAATATAATAAAAAACAATGATGAATTCGTTTCATTTTATCTGAAATATTTTGCAAGGAAGATTGGAAAATAGGTAGTGGGTAAATGAGGTACTTTTTTACAAGATGTTTGTCACCGTTCATTTACAATAATATTTTTTATTTTATTTCTATTATTTATAAACATTATTAACTCGATTATCGACGTTGTGTTATCATTCTTTGTAAACTCGTTATCGTAGTTGATTTTTAATTTATAGATTGTTTATTTCTGATATTATATTATTTAAATATGAGTACTTTCCAATAATATCGTTTTTGTGCCTGATTTTATTTGTGACCTAGATTCACACCTCGCGACTTAAAATATAAATATGAAAAACTTATTATACAATAAACTACTCAAAACTTATCAATTGCTTAATCTTCCTAATGCCATATTAATTTGGACAATTTAGTCCAATCATTTGTAAGGATTTTAAACCAATATTAATATGCCTGATCATTAATATTAATTTTAAATAAAAATATTAACGAGAATCGTATAGAATAAATACTTGTCTATTTTATTTCGACTGCGTTATTAAAAAAAAAATTCGCGTTATTTAATTTTTGTAATGGACGATAATGTCATATACTCCTCTGTATAATATAGTTACAGAATTTGAATTGTCTTTTATAGTTAAACATATGACAAACAATAATTAATATTATATATTTCACTATTAATATAAAATCAATTTTAATTTTCAAGATATTTTTGTTCTTGCTTACCTGTAGTTACTATACCTGTTATAATAATAAAATTATGTTTGATATTTTACTATTTTTCTGTTACATAAACGTATTATTAATATTATAACAGCCATTAGCTGTAATTTTGATATTCAGTTGTATAACTTATATTACAAAAATTAATAATACAATATATATTTGTTTGGCTCTGACAAGAGCTTTTGAATACATTTTTTTTGGAAATAACATTTTTATTTGTATTTTTAATCTTATGAACAATCACTTAGTGCAATGACGTAAATTAAATTTTAAACATACAATATAATATACACACGCTTACATGAAGTTACAATAAGAAGCACCGTCTAGGGAATTAATTATTGTTTATAATTCAAGTAGGTAGATATTTAGGTCTTTTTCTCCAGATCAAGTCTTCTACGTACTATTCCAAGAAATGATAATGAGTAAAATATATTTGTTTTATTAATGAATTGTTGTACGCATTTCATAATTTAACACGGATAGTTGACTATATATATTTTAACTCTTGGAGGTAAGTAGTTTTCAATCTTTTATTCGCTAAGTTTACGAGGTTAATTGAAAGATGAGTTCATAATTTGAATAGTCAAAAATTAGCATCATTAACTTAATAAATAAATTAATATTAAATATAGTACATTGTTATACCTAAATAATAAGTCGTCGTAATATTATTTGGAGTATATTATAAATTTTCCTCATTATTAGACGTAAATCAGAAATTATTATTATTTTTATTATTTTAAGTTTTTAGACTAATATTTTAAGAATAGCAAAAATATTTAAAAAATATTTTTTTCTCAAAATATTGACACTTTACTGTATTAAATAATATCAACAACATAAAATCCAACTTACGATGTCATTAAATATATACAGTGGCTATCATTATCAACATAAATTATAATTCAAGTTATGCGAATTTTGAACTGTTATGTACATAACAACTGTACATTTTTATAAATTATTTTCATAATTTTAAAAATTTTAGTTAGATTTGTCATAAAAAATTTACAATATTGTTCCGTAGACTTCAATCGACAGATTAAATTATATATTACACGGTTTACGATTATAATTGATATTTTGTCCTGTACAATATGTAATGCTCATAAAATTATGTGTTTATGTACATATACTACAATTTGCATTACATGTATTTTTAGTTTTTATTGTTATTTTAGATTCTAAAAATAACATAAAATGTATTCATACATAAAGAATATTGACTTCATTGTGAAAAAAAACGACTTTTGACCTGACAAAAATTATACTTTAATACTTATTACGAAATAACCATGGGATTCTCTTACCTGTAATGACGATAGTAATTGTGCAGACGACGAACAGCATGTCAGAACACTGGCGGCAGAATCCGTGCCTCAAAACCATGATGGTGATTACTGTGTTTATAAACCGTTGTTTGATTGAATTGGAATTTTAACGAATAAATTGCGAATCGTTAATGTCGTTGTTTAGTTATTTTCCCGTGTATAATCACGTAAAGTTCAAAATATAAACTACGGTATGAGAGCCATTATTTTTCATGGAATAATAAAATGACGTGTCATCGACTGAAATATCTGTGGAAAAAACAAATAAAAATAATTACTAACAATGTTTATCGATACTTTCGACCAGATTTTATTGTAAAATGTAGTAGGAGATACAAAATGTGTAGTTTTTTTTAATATGCGCACTTCACTACTTGAGAAATACGTCATGAAATAAGAAACCAAGAAGTCACCTGAAGATATAAGTAATAAATTTATATAAAAACCTCAAATTAATACCTAGTAAAAATAAAAATCTGTTAGATATTAAAAATATCTATTACAGAGATATTGATTGTTGAAAACCAGAGCACTTGTTATCGATGTTTTTGTTTACTTAAAAATTTTCTCATACCTCTCTGTGTAACGTTATTATTTTTTTTAGTTACATTTTACGATAATTAAATGAAAAATATAAAATACTCGTGAGACTCGTCATCAGTTAAACAACTAAAATGTATTAATTTTTACTCAATATTTTATAAGCTATTTTAGACTATAGTTATTGTAGGTATAACTCACTCACATGATCTAATATCCTCTTATGTTCATAACTCATAAGTCATAAGTTAAACTTGGAAATGAAACAATGTATACACATTGCAGCGTATTGTGATACAAAGCCCTTTCAAGTCTCTAAAATTTAAATTCTATTTAATCAGTAGTTCAAAAAAACCCCTTACAATAAAGCCTGCGTTCAATACCTAATACTAAAATAACAACAATATGTCGTAATCATCTTTAAAATTGAAACATATACAACTACAATAATACATTAAATATGTATATTGTATATTGTATATTGTATATATATACATATATATTTAAATTTATATTAAGTTTTTATAAATAAACGGCATAAATTAATATTATTTTTCATACAACACGAAATTAAATATTTAACTGTGTAATATAAACAAGTGAATTGTGTATTTCGAGTCGAAGTTATCTATGGAGATAGTGGTTGACAATTAAGTACTTTCAGAAAATTATACAGGTAGATGCAAGTGCACACGAATCCACCTCATATAATTATGTCACTGCTTATTACTGCAGGTTTCTCATGCGTACCATTTTCATTCCATTAAAGCATTCATCTAAATGACTACATTGATTTGTGATCCCACAGGAATAAACACTTTTCAGGACACAAAAGAGTAAAATATAATAAACCCCCGTTGTTTTGACATAACATTATATGTACTTATACACAAGAGCTCCTTTTCTGTCATATAAATATGTGTGTGGAATGTAACGATAAAGTTCTCCGAGTCACTTTACACTTACTGTCCTTTGAAAGGTAAGAGACACACCAAAATCATTAGCGCAGCACACTCGAAATTTTATAGTTACGGACTTACGGTAGACCGTATTATTTAATTAAACAATAACTTTAAACTTGTCAAAATATTTAAATAAATAATAAAAAGTTAAATGCAACTGTATAATTATTTCAGACATGGTACTAACGTTTTAGTTGAAAAATTTAATTATATTTTGGTAATTTTGTGATAAATTTATGATTTTGAATTCTCAGCTTAGGAATGAATGTATTTATTTCACAATGTTGTATAATTTTAATTTTTTTATTTTTTGACTGAAGACACTTTAAAAAAATGAAAAATTCACTTTATACTAACATTAATAGGGACTTCTTATGAAAAATCGGATCTATAATCTGTCTAGTAAGAGAACACACAAATCTTAAATATCTCTATGCGACATCCTACCATCGACATCAATTCCAAAATTGTAAAGTGTAACATGAGGATGCACAGAAAATCCGATATTTCTCTGAACGTGGCATTTTTAAGGGGTTGGACAAAAAATAATTATTAGTTATTTATTTTAGGAGGTAATTTTTTATTTTATTTTTTTGAATATTGGTCTCCTCTGTAAAAAAAATTATAAAAGTCCGATGCTGTTCTTTTTATAAAAAAAAAAAAAAAAAAAAAAAAAAAAATGAAAAAACAAAAAAAAAAAAAATGTTAAAACTAATCAATGCAAATCAATATATAACTTAATTTTACTTATTCAAAACCTAGCATTTATTGTATAATTGGTTTTGATCGAAAATATTTTTTTACGTGGTTCATTAATTCTAACATCTATCATGAAACCGTCTTATCGCCGAATTACATTTAAGTATCCGGGTGCGGGATAGCCATAATATTATTACATTGAATTAATATAATTTTATAATAGATATATATTATATCTTATAATTTAATATTTACGTATACAATTCTAAACAAAGTTTGAATAAATAACAAATAATTGTTGATAATGTTTTTTATGTACTTATATTGATATAAATTCAAATTCCGAACAAGATAATAATTATGCTTTATGACTGATATTTTGAAAATTCCAAACATCAAATGCGAGTATGTCCATATAACAATAAGTTTAAATCAGTTGAATGATAATGTCTGTTTTACTAGCCCAAAATTATCGTATAAATACGCGTATCGCAGACTATATGTTTATGTGTGTTCTGCAAAATATAAGGACTAGTGTGTCTCTATTAATACATATATATTTATATGAATAAACACACGCATTAAGCAATATTACACAGAAACGGTAGGTTACATTGGAGGATACAAACAATGCGAATCGTTCGACCATAGAATATGGCGTGAGTAACGGTAGTTATATTGTTCCACAAACGGATTCACCCTTCTTTTTGCTATTCTTCCCCTGTTACCGCATCCCCCGTAACACGTTGACCCTTAGGCAGGTAAATAGTGAGTCATATTATAATTCATGGCTAAATGTTCCACACTATTTACTGGGTAATTACCACGTTTTATTGGGCGTACGGTGCATAATGATTATATGACAATTCAATGGTAATTATACGACCATTTACATTATGTCACGTATACGGTGCACAATGCCGTATACCATATGTACACTAGGCCATGTATTGGTACTCTTCATCGTTTCGCATATAATGATAACTGTTTTTACACAGACCGATTTAATAATAAATTGATATATAATTATTAATTCCTATTTTTTTTTTTATATTTAAATATTATTATTTTAGCACTTAGCAATCAACACTGTACTTACACAACTGTTAATAATTAATAATATTCCCGTCAACGACTAATGTTAAAAATAGATTTGGACTTAATCTAACATTTAATCATAATGTAATAATATAATTTCATTTAAAATAAACTACTATAGTAGATAAAAATAATAATAATAATAACAACAACTTGTATTTAAATAGGAACCAGTCTTGACAATTAATTTAATCAAAAAGAAGATTAGATTTTTAAATAGTATTGAAAATGTTACAATCTATGAATATAAGTTACAAAATAAATCAATTTGAGAATTAACGAAAGAATAAATAAAAAAAAAAAATTAACAATTGAGGGTAAAACCGTTCAAAACATCACTTAAAATTGATTTTTTATTAATTTGATCTTTTCTTTTTTATAGTGCAAAATACGTTTTGGTAATTACTTCGATGTAAATTTATAAATCATAAAATGGTGAGGTTCATTTTTCTTTGAGTAATCTATTTGTGTTCAATATTTTACTGGTGAAATACGATACTTGGTATTTTGGGTGGTTGACATTTTTTAAATTGGATTCGTCAATGATAATAGTCAAAAGTAAATTTAATCATTTGATATTTAGTTTTAAATTTGTTTAAGAAAGAAGTTCATTGGACAGTTTTCCTTTCAATACATATTTTAGATATCACTTATATTGGTTAAGTCTTTGAGTATTTGGAGCTTGATTTAAAAACTTGTGAATAAGTTTGCCAATCGGAAATATTGATATTTAAATTTAAAATGCTGTCAATAATTTAGTTATGCATAATATCGTAATTTAAATAGTCTTGTTTAATAATTTTTTTATCATGATAAAATGGTCATTAATAAAAGAATTGTCGTATTTTTTTTGAAATCATGTATGTATGGTAAACTATAGGAGAATTGTAATTGTAAAGGGCACATTTGGCATGAGTATCGTGGTTTTTGAGGAAAGTTAAAGATTTATAGTTTTTGCCACTTTAAACACATCTGAAATTATCATTTGAATAAGACCTAATCTTACTGTAACTTTTTTATGATTATTGAGAAATTTAATTATAAATCTATACGAGTTTGACGAAAATGTACTTAATTATTTTGTGTCGAATTAACTTTTATGTGTAAATTCAGCTGATGTGATTCGATTATTAATTTAATTTTTTTTTTTTTCTGTAGACAAGATAATTTTGGAAGAAACATACAACATAATATTAAAGCCATTTGAAACATTTTTTTAGTAATTGATTTTTGTATGGGGAAGTTTGTTTGATAATTTTAGTGTTGTACCTATATGTTACTTTATTATAATATTAATTAGTTATAACTGTTATATAAGTTTCACACCAAGAGAAATAGAAATTTTTGTTGATAAAAAGATATAACATTTTTAAGAAATTCGAAGAAATAACGAAAGATAATGAATATAAAAGCAAACATATCAAATGCAAGACAACAATTGACTAGATAGTGAGGTAAATCTAAAATAAATTCAATTTTTTTTCATATTATAATAGGTTTTTTGTAGTTTAAAGTTTTAAATATTGTCTTAACATTTAAAACTTTGTTATTTGGATTTATTTAAAAAGCTATATAATTTCTTAAAGGTATATTATTTAATATACATATGTACATATAATAACAAATGGTGTCTAAAGTTATATTACGTCTAGTTTTTAAATTAATTCAGTTATTATAAAGAAAAAAACAAACTTCAAATAATTTCAAATAGGTACACACAACTTTGTATAAGCCATCGATACATTTTATTTTTAATAATACTAATTTTTTACCTTTGATATTAAAGATATGTACTTTTACCAAATAATTCTTATATATGATAACACTTATCGTGTTCTTACTACTTAGTACTCATAAACTTAATATCAATAAAATTGACTTAGCATAATAGTTATCCTATTAGCCAAATTTGGATGCGCTAATCATAGTATACTACATAGATCATCCCACATAGGCAAAAGAACTACTTATAGTGTATTATACCGTCTACACACAAAAAAAGATGACACATAATTGTAAAATTAATACATTAATAATTCCGTATAGTTTAAATTATGAATAATAAAATTATTAGAATGCACGAAATTGGTTTAGTTGAAGTAACAACGATTTATTCGGTTTTTTTGAATCATTATCATTAAAAACCACTTGTATACAACTATAACTACTCAACAGTTACAAAATAAAAGATAGTAAAATACAAAGAATAATAAAATTAAAATTAACAGTATGTTACTTATATAATAAAGCCAGCCCCCAATATAAAAGTGATAACAAGTTTAATAGCAGATTCAGATTTATTAAGTAAAATGTAATGGAGGTTAAGGGAAACATTCAGCGTTTTAAGAGAGTTAAATAAAATAAGTCGTTTAGCCTGCAAAGTAAAGCAATTAAAAATATATTGTCTATGTAAACTTAAGTTATTAAACCAGCTTTTATTGAGAATATTGGGTGAAATATATCTATATCTCGAAGTGAAATTAGAAATGTTATTCCAGTGAGAAGACAATAAATAATAGTTATAAGTTTATAACAGTCGATTTTTAATTTCTTGACAAATTTTTCTTTTAGTTATTTACTTATTATTTAATTATTTTGTGATTACAGCTCAAACTATTCTAAATTATAATTTAAAATATATTAAATTATTATTTTATTTATTATTTATTTTAAATATATTTATGTTGTAATAAACAATTATTAAATGAACCGGTTTAAGTGATCTTTAAAGTTTAAAATAAATAAAATTATGTCGTAGAAACGATTCTTAATTTTAAAAAAAATAAATAAATAGTCTAGTCAAATGCCCTTTTCAACTAAGTATGACATTTATTTTATTACATTTAAAATCCATTTTTGTCTGAAGCACTGCAAAACGAACGAAAGGTCATAAAAATTCGATGTGAAACCCCTGAAAAACTTTGTTCTTCAATTTTTTTTTTTTTTTACAGACCCCAAGAAACAACACACGTATTATGTCCATTTGACACATTTGAATTTTTTCTTTTGTTGTTTTTCTCTTACTTGTAACACAACAAATGTGGTGTGAAAACAGATTTCCGGCATGAATACAAATATCATCATTATTGTTTCATTCAATAGTTAACGTTATAGGAAAATTATTCACGTGTTCAACAGCAATATACATATACACCGGGGTACATTATTATTTTACTAGTCATTTGGTCCTGAACACAAATAATAATAGGGTTACTCAATATTCTTTATGAGAGGAAAAATACTTATATTTGACGTAAGCTGATGTACTTAGGTGGAAAACTTTTTTATCCCCTCAATGAATATACATTAAGCTTAAGTTGTATCAATATAATATAAAAAAATTATTTATATATTTATTTGTGTAATGTATATACATTATATATAAACAAATGTAACAGTAAGAAATACCTAAAAATGAATTATTAATCTATACAAAACTCAAGCAAGTTTTTAGTTTGATTATTATTAATTTATTAATGAAATAGCAGTATATATACGTGAATGTGCCAATCAGGCTGTACTTATGGTTAAATAATAATTTAAAATAATACAAATAAACGAAGATAAAAAAAAATACAAGTATGAATATTCTCATTTATGGTATACATTTATTACCTGGGAACTACTTATGAATTTCCAATCGTTAAGCCATTATAAGTCGATTCGTAAAATTGTGCATCCTTGTGTATTGTCATAATTTTCTTACCATATTCAATGAGAATAAATCATTTCGAAGGAAAAACATATTTTGTTATAATATACGGTCGTAAAATAAAACACGTTGAGCACCCACTGGTCTTGTATAAGCGTACACGCATACAGCTGACGACACAGGATACGGATTAATGTTCCTCGTAAAATTGCCTTCTATTTTACCGTTTCGCGAGATTTGATAAAGGCAAGCAAAAACAACAAGAGCAGTAAGTATAGGCTGGGAATTGGAAGAAAAATTATAAATAAATAATGAGCAAACGCGTAATAGAAATACTATAATAAATTGACGACAACGTGTATTATTTTTGTATGCAGGATGGGTATACGTCCAATCGTGCGCATCTACATTTATTTTTTTACTGCCGTTTAAATATTTAATCTCGATTCGATAATATACCGAAAACGACAGACTAATTACAAATTATTTTTATTCAACATTCGACGTATTGTGTTAATATTGTAAAAACCCAAGTTTTCTTAGAATTTAGTTTACAATCATTATTATTAGTCTTGATAATTATAATTTATAAGATAACAAGTGTAAATCGTTTTTCATAAAATACTTTACAAAAATATTATAGTACTTATGGACGTTGTTAGTTTTGTTTTATTTTTGAGTGATGTTGAAAAAATACAATATCATTAAAATCCATAAGACCGTTACCTAATAAAATCATTTATTTTCAATTTGGACTTATACTATTCTACTCATTTCCGTTCGGCAGTCTTAAAAATACCATGCATAATATTAAGGGAGAAGCCAATACGATGAACAGTCTATTCTACCCACCACATCGAGTTGATTTATATACACACACTCACCGCGGTACATGCACCACAATATTATCTAGTTTGTACCTACTTTGTACACATTGCTGAAAATATGCCAAATTGTCTAACTATATATAATAGTATAAAATAAGTTAATTTTGGATATTGTAAAACAACACCGAACTTAGAAGAGTACACAACCTACTGTGTAAACGCGAAACATTTAATCTCATATTACGTGCAAAGACATCGAACACAAAATCAAATTATTGAACATCACGTCGTACCTATATTATATCATTATATATACCCGGTACTTACACAACTACAATATAAAGTGTACACTATACAAACATATGACATATCACATGTATGTATATATCATATACGACGATGGTAAAAAGGGTCCTAAACCTATAGAATTTTCATAAATAAAATATAATTTATATATATAAACATGCACATGTATGTCTTTGGACACGCCTAAATAAAATTGTGTTTGAATTGCCATCAAACGCGCACATACGAATAAACACGTATAAAAATATTATAACGCACAACTACGGTTGTATTATTATTATTTCTGAATGCGAAATTCCCCTCATATCTTAAGTACCCTTCAGTGCTCGTGTAATTCGTATAATTATTATTATACACTAATGATGTTGGGGTTGCACTATTATTCGCGCGGTGGCGGTCATTGTACTACAACTGATCGAATGAAACGGGACGGACGACAGTTGGTTAACAATATTTTATTATGAAAATAAAATTAATAATTAAACGTCTTTTGACGATGGACAACGTGATTAACGAAAACGTTACGGAGAAATAAATCGTGCATGTGCATTATGCACCACCAACACAATATAATGCCAAATAGTATACTTTATAAATTGTAAAACTTAAATTTATATTCGATTGAATAGCATAAAAATATAACGTTATAATAAAATTATAAAAACGTTTCTTTATGTTTTTAAACACTGGAATGGTGGTTTGATAATATAATATATTAATTACATAATTATATATACCTATTGTAAATTAAGGATTTTTTTGAGAATTAGAAAACCAAATACTGCATTGTACTCAACATTATATATATTGAGTATATTTTCTTTAAAATTAATCTTGCTTTTCATGTCACATGAATCAATAAAAACAACACTAGTATACATATAGTGTATCTCTCACTAATCCATTTGTCAAAACATATATAATAAAGACATACTAGTTTTCAAATACTCAAATACATTGTCGCACATAATAAATAAAAACTAATGCCGTCATAATAAATAAATAATATTAATGGTAGATTCATTTTACATTGATTTTCAGTACTTTTAAATAGATGTAAGATTTGAAGTTGAGATGATTTTATATCCACAAAATTGTGTTCGAAAAATGAAAATATTTATTTTTTGTTTTTGTGGGTTTTAATCCAATTAAAATTAAATTATCAATTTTAACATAGTTTATACTATGTAATTAATTTTCTGTTAATTTTTTATATATTTAATATTATCAGATTTAACTCATGTTCTTTGTAACAAATTACGTACAATTAATGAAATACGTCTTGCAGTACTTTAAAACAAAAATGATATTCAATTTTTAAAAGAACATAAAACAAGTTAAAAAATGATGCATAGAATTTTATTTATCATTTGTAGAAAACATATTAATTTAAATTCTACAATATATTAGCATAGAGTATTAAGCATATTAAATTTAATTTTTTCAAATTTATTAGTTCATCAAAAATGAGTTTATATTTGTCATGCTAAGAATTACATAAGTGGTCAAATAATAAAGTAAAATTTAAACAAATTTTTTTTATAAGCGATTATATTTAGTAGAATAACATTGATCTGAGCTAAAATAGTAGCTATAATTTCAAATCCATTTAGTATTCATGTTTAATGATATTTTTATGTATAAAAAAATAAAATGAAGAAGAATAATTATATTTTACACTTTCTAATTAACTATATATTTATAATATTATTCGAAATATGTCCATTAAAAGCCGTTTGTAAATCCTGTAGGTTATTCTGCTGTAAAATTAAATTATGTTTCTTAAACTACAATATCTAAAATTTATCTTAGTAAATTCTAAAATCAAACATTTTTAATAATGTTTAGAATATGAGGATTATTGTTTATTAATACATTCATTAAAATATCATATTATTATAGGGGATACGTATCTATTTATAGTAATAATTAAATTTGAAGTTTATTAAGATTATAAGATTATATTAAATGACATATTATAATCTTCATCGTTTATTTTATAGATTTAATACCTATAACATAATCATAATGCATGAAACAAATAGGTATACCTATTTTATAATTACCTAAATAATATTATCATTTAACTATAATATTTAATCAAATATGTTTTTCATTTATTTATTTATTTATTTTCAAAATCCATTAGTTTGAAGATTAATTTATATTCTATTCATACATTTTACACTTATATTTAAATTTTTTATAAGTTTTAACTAACATTGCAAAAGTAAGCATATAATTATAATGTTTTAATGAATCACATAAATATCTTCTGTATTTTAGAAGAGAATAAAAGAAAATTTTAAAATAAGTGTAAGCCTTACAAGTTTTTACTCCTTAAACTATTATTGTTATTTATTATTATGAAACATTTAATTATTTCTGTAAAAATTATAAACATATACGATAATTGTTAAATAAAATTACCTATTATAAGTGATTATTTTTCTAGAAATACATTACACAAATATTAAAATTAAGTTTGAGCCACTTTTGTACTGACAATTTTGTATTTTACCCATATTTTTATATTGTTAACCTACCTAATATTTCATTTAATAATTCACATTATTTAATATATATTTTGATTCAATTTTATATTGAATAAATACGGTATAAGTAATTAGTAATTAAGTCCATATTAGACTTTATACCATCACAATATGTGAGTCATTTATAAAATACACACCTTAATAAAAGGTTGTATATTTTGATGAAATACTATGCAAAAAATAAATTTTTTAAATATAAAAATCCCCTCTTTAAAAAAGAAAAAAAATTGTTCATTGATAAATATTTGCGGCTTGCTTTGTAGTATTTAAGTTTTTCCAAATACGCTGTGGTTTTATTCTTGCAAGAAACGATGTAAATTATTATAGCCGGACACGCATCTCGTAGGATTTTTAAAATCTACCCCCTTAATAGTTTACGCGGAAAGCCATCAACATTCAAAAGGCATTCTTCGTAAAAGAGGGGAGGGGAAGCGACCAGTTTATAGTGTGGCGATCGTGTGAAAAAGTTTTTATACGACCGAATCGTTTGTATCGGTTAACTCGTAGAATAGAGTAAAAAACTCATTTGAAAGTTTTTATACAGATAAACTTTTACAAAGATTGTGTTTTTTTTTCCGATTTGTTAACATATGTGTATATATAAACATACATTATCATATCGATCTTTCTCCACGCGTGTGTGAGCGTGTCATTAAATACCGTTTACGCAAAAATTCAAACGGTGTTAAATAGGCGTGTAGAAATAATTTATAATAAAAAGTTTGGAAGATCCGTTGAATCGTGCAACATCGCAATAATTAACACAGACCTGGGAGACTTTTGACACCGTCGTCTTCTCATACGTAATTATATTTATATAATACGGAGACGCATCACGGAGAGGCGGCAAACGATAAAACGCTTAATTTTAAAACACGCTTTGGATGACCCCAAGTCAGCATTCACTGACCTTTCTCAAAGTCCGGAGCGCGGCGAAGTCGTCATGACGGCGTGCTGCAGATCTCCGTAGGTCCCGCAGTGAATAACTGTGCAGTGCGAAAACACCGAACTGAACAAAAACGCACACGCACACTCGCGAAACGATTTCAGTTTTGCCGGACGAGGACAAGAAAATTTTCTCTCGGAAAAAAAAACAAAAAAATAAAAATACACATACACACACACGCGCGCGCGCACGAAATAAAGACCGACGAGCGTCGTTTTCAAGCGCTCGGCGCAAATAATGTGACGGCGATAGATAAAAATATTGTAATATTATTATAATACCGTGTGAGGCACGCGACGTTCTCGGCGGCGGGCGAAAATCGCGAACGGACAGACGTGCGAGACCGGCACTCGCGTTCGACGACGGAGTAGGAAATGATTCGATGGCGAGCTTTTTTCCCGCCCGGCCTGCACCACCACGGTGGAATCACGTCGGGCGAGTTTTACGCAACCGGTGGCGCAACGTAGCGGACTTTTCCGGAACCGAGATGACCGCAAACGGTGTGTGACGGCAGTGTACCTATACACCTCACGCACCTCTTTAACCGGTGAATGATAATTATTATTATTATTATTATTATTATTATTATTATAAGTCGCGACTTATCATCATTGTTATTGTAATTGGCGAATCGCTCCCATAATCCGCTTTCACAGTCTCTGGTCCGATAGCGCGACGTCTTCGGCGTCATGAGATTAAAAATATTCCGTCGTCGTATACGACGGACCATTTTTTTTTTTTTTACACCCATCGCATTTACAGTAGGTACCCCTACAATTTATATACGAAAGGATATCTTTTACTTTTACTTCCCGTTTTTTGTGCTCAGATTTACATCTCAAACGGTCATAGGATGCACGGCTATATAAATGTTTGCAGCACTCCGATGATCTGAAATTCAAATGCTTATAAATAATAAAATATTGGTTTATTGGTATCCGATGTTCATGCCGTTCGTGTACATTTTCAATTCGGGAAAGTATTTAATTATTTATTAAATATAATGAAAATATTCAAACAAAAAATCAAATGAAAAAAATCATCTAAAAACTACATGTTCCTACAAAAACAGTCGTACAAAATAATATGTTATAATTTTTTTTTTACTTTTTTTATAATTATTCGTTAAAATCGATAAGTTATATGATAATGTTTTGAATAGTTTTTTTTTGATTTAGTTAATTTATTACTAGTATAAAAAATGTTAAGAAACTATTCATGTCAAATAAAATACATATATGTTATATTTTTTTTCTGAGTATTTTGTAATTAAACATAATATATTGAATTGATAAGCAATACCCATTAAAAAAAATATATCACACAATAAAATCTAATGTTGCTCTAAGTGTACAAAAACACGAAATATATCCAATACCTACCTAATAAGAGTGTACCTACTTTTATAATTATTTTTGTATAAATAAACTTATTCATGAAAATACATGGTCATTACTTATTACTCGTTATACTTAAAAATATTAATATAATTTATAAACATTTCATTAATATACTCTATAAAAAATCTATATAAAAATGTATTTATTGTTTAAATTAGAATAAAAATAAGTAAAAGGTTATTATAAGTAAAAAATGTTTATATCTTTATTTTTGTACTGTGTTTAAAAGACAATTGTCAATTATTTCCATAAGATAAGCCATCAAAATATTTTTTCGAAAATTTTATTATTGATTTCATAGGATATACGTCTACTGGACGATTATTTCAAAGTCTATTAACGTTTTTTAAATATTATTTTTACATAATTTACAGTCAAAATAAAATTAAAATAATTTAAGATATTATATTTTTTATAGTTACTACTTTTTCTGTTTTTTAAGTTTTACATTTTTGAATGACAACTTACATTTTTTTAAATTAATATTTTGAAGCAAAATATTTTTTGGACTATTTTGATACATGAAAATCTAAATTTGTGTGACTTGATAAAAAATTTAAAAAAAACATTTAAATTAAGTGTAATACATCATTAAACCTATATAATTCTTCCTAAAAAAATTTAAACCATTAATTCATTAAATTATTAAAATATATATATATATATTTTAATAAAATAGATTTCTATTCACAGCCCTGGTGTTTTTCTTCTTTGATAGTAAATCTGTAAATTAAATTTATTCTGTTCAACACAATTTATAAAAATAAATTAAACAATTGTTACACAACGATATAAGTATACCTATATCATCGGAGTTACATTGAACAATTAAATTGTTTTTACATTTTTTAACAAAAATTTCCAACGCATTATTATTTTTTTTAACTTCAAAATATTACTTGAAAGCAAAAATAATACCAAAAAAAAAAAAACCCCCAAAAAGTATTAAAATATAAAAAAAATTAATATTAAATTTCATGTATTTGATTATAAATCATATAAATTGAATAAATAGCTGCCATAGCTTTGTTTTAGAACAATAAAGAAAAACAAATGCCTTCAAAATGTAACTTATACAAAATGTAACTTATAATAAAACTTATGTACCTACTACCTATTCGTCCAAATTTTGATTTTTATGTATAGAGATACTCTAAGAAATATTTTAATTCAGAATATAAAATTAAAAATGTATGTTATCATTCAAAAATGTAAAAATCTTAAACAAAAACTAGAATAAAAAAAGTTATTGTTATTTTATTTGATTAAAAATTATGTAAAAAAAATTATTTTCAAAAACATTAAGGTATATTTTAAATGGATATGTGAATGTTATTCTATGTAATTGGGGTACATAAATAATGATATTCAAATAGTTATTCAATTCAATTACCCTTATAGACATACTATAAACTGTATTGAACCATTGAGTCTTAACTACTAACTAATCACATTTATAAACATTATAAAAACAAAAACTACGAAAATACCAGAAATTTGCGTCATTAAATATCTTTCAATAAGTGTCTACTCTTAAGTTAATCATTCTAACAAAAGTTCGTAATTATTACAATTTAAGTATAAGATGACATAAAATCATTTTAAAAAATCCACAGCTAATATTATTGCCACGAAAACAAAAAAGCTCCCTTCAGTGTAAACATAAAACTCCTTATTCTCTTCCTGTGATTTGTCTCCGAAAGGTATATATGCACAGTAATAAAACTAATGTCAAACCATTTTGTCACTCAGATAAATGTTTCCAGTTTGTAATTTGCCACCTTAACTCTTTTTATCGGGAGCACTAGAAATTTATGTACTGTAAAACCCGTATCAAACAACTTAGATCGTTACGTATTCTTTAGGAGATTGCAGTGCTCCCTATTTATTGTTTTTTTTTTTTTATACCAGTCAATTTAATATGTTAGAAGAGCTTGCAGGATCGACAGGGGAATAATCGAAACAAATTTTGACAACCTATCAAATGCAAAATAGCTGTAAAAACCTAAAAAAAAAAATACACAAATTCTTAGGGATTATTTGATCCCAAATATACGTATCTATGTTTTATTAATTCAAAATTTATTAGTTTTTCACATTCAGTAAGAATTTCTGAAACAAATTTTTTTTTTTTTTTTGATGTTCAATCAAACATTTCCTAGTAACTTTATTATAGCTACCATACTGTGTAACAAAATATGACTGATTAGATTTGATTTTATTTAAACTTTTATTAAAACATTTAATATAATTATTTTTACCTGTTCGTAAATTCTATATAATATTAATATTTTTCAATGATGTGTATTTTTTTTTTTTTTGTCTTCGGGAGGTAAATAGAATTTCCAATGTTCCATGTAATCATACAATAAAAAAAAAGTTAGCTTAACACTAAACACAGATCAAATGTTCGAAAGGTCATATTTGCAATTTCTCAGTATAACTAACTGAATATCACAACTCTTTTAGATTTTGCATAGGGTAATCGATATATTGATACAACAATGATGTAGTTTTTTTTTTGTCGATAATATGCTTTGATTTTCAAAAATAAGGGTGATTTAGGATAGAAAATCAGATCTAGTTTTTATTTTAAAAATGTTAAAATTAAAAATTCTTTATTGTTGTATGGTGTTTACAGAAATAAATTTAAATTATATAAACTATGGTATATTATTATAATAAATAAATTCTAAGTTATCCAAGAAAAATTACCGCAATACTAAAAGTAAAATAAATAGCTTTAAGCGCTATATCAAAAAAACATATCATAAAATATACTTAGTAGTATACTTAATTTTTCTGCTCAGAATCGTTTTCGTATACAATCAACGATACATCATTGAATTCAAATTAAACACATCCATAGGCCATGATAGTAACCCACTTGACACCTAATGTATAGCATTGGTACCACACATTTGAACTTTTTTTTATTATTATTTAATTTAATTTATGATTTCGTATTACCTAGAATTAGAAAATAATCGTGTAACACTATTTACAGTACGTCCAGGTAAGCTAAGCGAAAAAAGTACCCACAATATATAATTTCTGTATTTTGTTCGTTTTTGTAAAATGTTTTTATAGTTTTCATAAACCTTGACTTAACTTAATTAGTCATCTCGTTTATAACATCTATCTAAAAATGTTCTTCATCGTCTATTTCAAATTTATTAAATAAAATTATCCACGTGAATGGATAAAAGTTGTTTGATCATTCGACCGTGTTATTAAGCGTTGCCACATTTTTTCAGTAAAGTAACGCTCCAATTATTCAATTCTTCTGATTTCATTCATTATTTTTCTACTTTTTTCATTCCTTAAACAATGTAAATTTTTCTCGATTAATTGAATCTTAAATTTTATATGGAGTGTTTTTTTTTTTTTTTTTATGCCAAATTATTAATACGTTCAATTGTCAATAGTAACAAAATTATTATAATTAAGTTTTTAGTAACTCATATAAATAACGATTATCATTTTTTGTGAAATACTTTTTATTTATCACTATACAATTATTGTCTTTGATATTTTAAGTTAAATTAATTAAAATTATTACTTTATAGTATCCAAGAATATAATTGAAATTAATACACTTCAAAATATAAATAAAAATTATAATATTTTTTTAATATTTGGCCTTCAATTAAATATATTAATAACAATATATCATTCACATTGAACTATAAACAAAATAGGGTAATATGTTCAGATGTTGTTCACTGTGGATGATACAATCAAAAATGATCACCAAAAAAGAACCATGTAAACGTAATAATGTTTATAGAATGCTTTTCATGCATCACTTACATTTTTGACCAATTACGTTTTAAAAAAAAAAAATTTACATTTACATGTTTATTTTTTTAAATGAAAAAAATGAAAATAGATTTTTTATTTAATATTTCGAATTAAATTTTTTTTTTTTTTGAAAATTTTGATATGTAAAAATCAAATTCATTAAACCAAATATAAAATTAAGATAAATATTATTTTAATGTATGCTGTAATTACAAAAATGAAAAGTAAAAAAAGATTTTAATAATATTTTCAATAAGTTGATAATTTTTGATATTTTAAGTATTAAATTGTAAAATAATCACTTTGTATAAAAATATTAATGTATGCAATACACTATTACATTACATTTACTCTCAATATACAAAAAGTTATATTATTATTATTACATTTTACATTTTTATATTATTTTATTTTTTTATTTCAGACTGTCTCAATCAAAATGATAGGAATAATAAATTATTTTATTAGTATTTTCCATTTAGTATAGCTTACCATTGTACTAATATTCGCATTAATGTCAGACACTAAAGCATAAATTTAATTAAAAAATTATACAATATCCTAAAACAAAGTACATATTATTTTTTGTTTGAGGTACAATATTATCAACATAATGTTTATAGTTCATAAATAACAATTAAATATGTTATATTTAATCGTTATTTCAGCTAAAACTAGTTAGTAATTATCCTAAAAAATATAACATTATTTTAATAAACATATAACAATATGTATAGTTATTAGTAGCTCCTAAAAAAAATTAGTACCTGTTTAAATACGTACTATATTTAAAATATTTTAACAATTTCTACCTTAAGTACTCAAACTTATAAGGATTTATTATGACTCACAAATTAAGTTACTATTTATTGTTAAATTAACTATTAATATTTTAATCTTTTTAAATAACTTATTTTCATAATTATATAAATAATATATATATTAACACATTACTAGAATAATCATCATATTATATTATTATTATTATTATTATTACTAAGAGCATTATTACATACTATAGTTTCTATTGATAAAAAGTAAAAGTAAGTCTTACAATACATTAAACATAATAAAATAGTTGATAAAAAAAAAAAAAATAATTCTTTCACCAGGCAGCTCTTGAGCTCACGCCTCAAAGCATCGAAACTACTATGAAATATTTTAAAATATTACAGTTTCGAACAAAACAGAGGATATAACTATAAAACTCAGTACTAAATGTGTTATTTATACTTCAGGCGAATGGATGATTTATGATGTAGGTAATATATAACACTATGGCCATCTAGATACGAAATTAAAACTGTATTACTGTACCGAGCATTGGATTCGATTAGTTATATTGACAAACAAATATAGTGGATACTAGATAACTTATTTTCAAAAAATAAATCACAATAAAAGTAGTTAATCTAATTTATTTTGTTAATTCTATATTATTTTAATGACTACAGATTTTGGAAAATTGTAATTGAATTGTATTTTTTTTTTTCTTATTTACAGTATGTTGTACTTTTTAAAACATTAAAATAACAGCAAAATAGCTGTAAACAATGAAAAAAAAAAAACTTATATTTTTGTAAAGTAAATAAATATAAATTCGTACTTGTATGCTGACATGAATTTTTATTTTTCATTGGTCATCAATTTAAAACTGAAATGGTAATATCTTGAAGTTAATATAATTTTATTTAATATTGCTCATACAGTAAAAAGCTAGTTTATTTTTCTTCTCTAAAATCGTACAAACCATTTTCATTTCATTATGCTACAACTGGCATTTTTACGTATAAAATAAATACAAATAATATTAATATTATTTTTATCTTTTTTAAATAAAACGCCAATAATAGTATAAAACTTTTTATCATTATTATTTTTACGAACAATTTCTAGCTTTAATTATCAAAATATCTTCTTATATTTACTAAATATTTTTTTCAATTAGGTAATAAAATAAACTCATACAACCAGAAAAAAACCGTTCATCACTTATTTTTAGTACAATTAGAATTTCAAAAACTTACTTTTGAAAGTTCGTAGGACTTTTGAGAAGATTTCTTCGTTATTTTCCAAAGTTAATGAATATTCGCATTGCACGTATACTTCAATTTCTCGAAATCAACATGATATGTTTTGAATACTGTTTAGTTTTGTGTAACCACTGTAAAAGTTACCAAATTTCTGTATCTACATTATAATCTTTTCATTGCTTTAATCAAATATATTTTGCATGGTTCACCAATAAAATATGCATTTGAGTAACAACTTTTAAGTTGGCTTTCAGTTTTTAAAACTCTTAAGAATGTGTTATTCTTCAACTTTTTAATTAAAATTTTTACAAATACATCTTGTGAACCATAATATCACAAAATAACCTATTGTGGTAAATTTATCTTTAAAATATTACTATCTAAAATATGTATTTCTCAGTCATTTATAAATTGAATTTTTATTAAATAAATTAAATTATTAACCATTTATAGAGTTTAAACGATACACTATTAAAATTACAACATCTAAATCTAAAACCGTGGACTAAAAATTATTTGTAATTTAATTAAATTTAATCTAATTTTCAAAATCGATAACGTTTTAAAAATAGTTTTTTATTTTTTTAGCACTAAAAATCTTTGTTTGGATAAACTATTAAAATTACTGTTTCATAATATACATTATACGCCTTTAAATATAATAGTTTATGCAATATATCCAATTTAAAATTTCAAGATTTTAAACAATAAATTATTGGTAATTTAAATGCTGTCATGGAAGTCTGATTCTGTAATATATTTTTAATATATTGTTAAACTTTATATAACAAAATGAATTTTAATATTGTTATATTCAAAATATTATCGGAAAATTAACTGTAGTAGGAAGTCGCCTAGACTGATACCTTTAAAGTACGAACTGATAATTAATTTTTGTTTGAAATGTTCAATTAAAAATACTCAATCATTTCAAAAAAAAATCAACAAAACCTTATGTCTCACCATAAAGTTCGAATCCAGTGAATAATAATTAATGTTGATAATAATAAAATGTGACACGTATAATCGAAATTTTAAACTGAAGTAAATACTGTGGTTAGTAATATTACTTTTCACTACCAAAGTCTAAGCGACCAACCCTTAAGCTTTTTTTTATGTAATTCTAATATTCTGTGATTTCTTATATGGTTGCAACTTGCAATATTATCATAAATTAAACATGATTGCCGGTAGTAAAATTTTACATGATACCAACCGTTCATATATACATAAACATGTAGTACATTACCGACGTACCATATAGGTTCATTTTTTTTAAATCCGCTCTTTTCTCTTGAATAACCTCTTGATCCGTTACCGATAATATTAAAAAGCATTTTATGTAAAAAAAAAAATACAATCACTGCATACATATTATGATTGTCAAAACAAAACGATATTGAGTAGGTATTATTGATGTTTCATAGACAATAATAATATGTTATGAAGATTTTGCATGCGTGTTCAACCGGAAAATATATGACGACAACTAACGAAAATCGTTTGGAAACAATAATGACCACAATGATTCTTACATTTCACAAACGATACCTACACGTCTTGTTACCCAAAATGTTTACGGTTCAGAAAAATGTTGCGGGAGGATGGGGGGGGGCAGTGGGTTATTTGTTTTTATATGCGTACAATCAGTAATCTAATAATGTCGCTTTCACGTCCAGGCTCTAAATCAATTCTACAGACCGTACAATGCACCCGACATTCAGGACCCTTTTAAATGGTAATGTTGATGCACACGTAAAAAAGCTGTCATTCCACGCCTTTGAAATTACACATTGTTTGAGGCATTCAAAGGTCACGACTAATAATACACGCGTTTTCTGTTAGCATAATTATAAACCCTGTATTATATATTACGATGACGATGACGATGGCGATGACGATGACGATGACGATGACGATGACGGTGATGATGATGATGATGATGATAATTATGATGATATCACAATACGATAGGTCTTCGTGCTCTCACCCTACCCCTTCTGAACCGAAAAACTATAATTAACATTTCCGCATAATATCACACAATTAGCGATGGGGTAAAATAAAATTGTTTTCATTTGAGTGGCGCATATGGCGAGCGTATCATTATAGTGCATATACGATCAACATTATTATACTCGACAACAGTTCGTCGATAACAAATAAAAACGGACTTGCCGTAGTGTTCAACGCCGTTTACATTCATTTTATGCAACGCAAATACACATCCACATACTGGATTGGGACATAATTTAATATTATTATACGAAAACGAACATTTCGCCGCAGACAAGTTAGCCGCGCACCGTTTCGCCGTCGAAGAGAACCTCCCCACGAAATATCAATAATACCAAAAATGTAATTATCATTAAATATTTATATACAACAATACTAAGATTATGACATTTTTTCAAATCTCACCTCTTGATATTTTGCATGCGTTCGTCCCTGATTGACACACTTTGAGTGGTGAAACATCGACTATGATATATTCCTAATTTCAAATCAAGTGCATTATATCGCCTCCCCACGCTGGAATTCGTAACTTCAATTTCCGTTTATGAATATATGCGCAATTTCGTCAATTAAAATTTTTGAAAACCTAATTATTGACAAAATAAAATACATAAAAAAAAAAAAATTTTAAAAATGTTTCAGATAAATAACTTTATACAAAATTCAAATTCAATCAACATTTTAATATTTTTTTTTATATTAAATAAACACATTTTTATGCTTGTAAAATTTAATTTACTAAATGTATAATATCCTACAATATCAATAAAAATATAAAAATTAAATTAAGAACCATCCTAAGTGTATTTTATACTATAATTTTTAGCATTTTTTGTATTTTAAACGCATATTTTATTGTATTTTTTTGACATTTTTAATGCAATTTTTAAGGTTTTTTAGTACATTAAATGCATAGCCCTAATAATTACATTATTGGTATCATTGATTTTTCGTGGGATCTTTTTGTGGTGAATAATCCGGCGACGAAATGGTCGCGGTGAAATGTCCTAGACTCACATATATAGTGTTTTAATTATTATAGTGCATGACGGACATTTGCATTATCTGTGGATAACATATTGTTTGATGGAAAATAATTTGCTTAACCTTTTGATTTTGGGTGGAACATGTTTTAATATGTTGAAAACCACTGACTATCATTATAATAATTAAATATCAATAACATTATACAATTATGAATTTTTTTTAAATATTTTAAATAAAAAATTATTTATTTTTTTATTGTTACCTACTATTGCTTTGTAGTCTTGTAAGTTTCACCGTTTTGCAACTAGTTTTGCACAGTGAAAACACCAGTTGTCTAATGGCGCTGAATTTAAACAAACGATTCCGTTGCTAATTCCCAGATGGATATCCACTAGGGAATTTTAGCAAAACACACGACATTTCTTAACCTAGGTAACCATAATCGTCAAGATAAATAGTTTCTAACTGTATCTTTCCTAACATATAAAAAAAAACATATTAGTATAACTATAAACCAGCTTTTCATATTAATAAAATATTACTAAATTATTTTAATATATAAAGAATGAATAGATGTATAATATATATTATATTATATTATATAGTAAAACTAATTTATTTATTAAAATTTATTTTATTTGAATGTATAGCTTAATACTTAAATCATACTTCAGTGATAAGTACTTATTTTGTATCTAATATTGGGATACTAATTTTTAAGTATCTTGTCAGTCCCTAAATGTCCTATGATATTAATCCCAACTAATAATTATACATGATTGATAATATTATCCATTGTGCTTAAATATGTAATATTATATGTTTAAAAATAATTATGAACTTTAAATTCCTGATTTACAATATCTTATCTTTTTATTTTTTTTTAATTTTATCGTTTTAACTAATTTTTTTTATTTATACGCGTTTCATAAATGTTATATACTATCGATTTTACCTGTATAATCCGATATTATACTGTGTTAAGTCAGATATTAATAAATTCAAAGATGTGTACATAATTAAAACAATAACAAAAAACCTTTAAGTGTATTATTTAGATTAACTATAATATAAGTAAATGAAAGATTAACAAAAGCAACAGACAACCCTCTTTGTTCTTCTCAAAATAAAACAATATAATTTAATCAATGTATTAAATATAGTATCAAATTTTTGAATACAAAAAAAAAGTGTTGAAATATTTATTTTTCTCATTGGTTTTTTTAACACTATATATATTATGATATATTATAGTATATTGTATTCCGTATATAAATATATTAGAGTTTTAAAATTAGAAATGAAAAATATTTTATTATAATAATACTTGGTTGTTAAATCATAAATATGATAAACAATTATCAGTTCTATCAATTTTGGTTTATTAAATTTATTCTGATTTATCCAGGACGTTTGGAGTTAGGACACAAATGATGACGACCACTACCACGTCACAGTAAAACTAGTAGTTCTAATTATTTATAGTTCATTCAGTATTATAAATTATCTAGATAAATAATTACAAGTTATCTAAATATTTATTTTAGCTAAATATTTAACTTATCTATATAAGTAAATTTACAAGATAAATATTTTTATGAAAATTAGCTAAATTTTGTCGGACAATGTTTTATTTTTACTTTCGCTGTCTCAAGCGCAGTTTGTACGTAAAATAACACGGGTTACAAATATAATTGTGAAAAGACTATAAATTGTTCCTATTTATTAATATTCTGTACGTATTCAGTTATAAAATAGATAATATACACTAATTAATTTATGTAACTGTTATTTGTTACGATCAGAGTTATTTCCCATAATTTTATAAACGTTCAAAAACTGAAATTAAAATACCAATTAATAGAAAAGATGACAATTTATAATCACGTGACGTGCTAATAACGTATTTAAGGTTTGTTACATGGATTTATGAACTATCTGTAAACTATTTTTAAAACGTAGATGTAAAAAAAAATATTTAACATTATTTTGTATACACATTACTCGTAAATATCTATTCGATTAGGAATGTATTAATTTTAGGATGTATTCTTAAAATATTATTTTTAAATTAAAAATTTTCACCACTAGTTATCTTATAAGTTATAACTTATTGCATTTATTATTTATTCAATTCAATGAACATGATGTCATAATACGAACTACAAAGTGAAGTTATATCATTGTTATAGTCTTTAGTAGAAGTTTATTGTTACTCATATATTGGTTACTTATATAATGTGTTAAAGTTAATGTATAGTGATACACAACTTGTAAAGACAAAAACAAACGTATAATGCAGGCATGTTCATAAATCATAAGGGTATATATATATTTTAATCGTTTGTTTTTTTATTTTTTATTTCTATAATTATCTGTAATTTATTTAGGTAAAATATTTTTATCTTTTAGTTAGATGAATTTGATTTGTTTATGTTTTATCTGTATCTTACATAAAATTTAGTGTTGTTATCTTTGTCTTTATCCAAATGATTCATTTGTTATCTGTCCCTAACACCGATAGTTATCACGTTCAAATTTACACAAATTTATATGACATCGTAATATTATCATAATGTCTAAAAGATCGTTTACATTTCCAGCTGACTAAGTTGAGCTTTGCATCACATCATTACAATGACTTAGCCATGTGATCAATATTATGGTTATAACTTATAAATATAGCTCTAAGCATTCAATGTCAATTATATGCATCGTCATTTTCCGTTGTACTTACGTCAATAGACAATAATTAATATTATAATAAACGGAAATAATAACCATAGGACTTCAAATGAGTTCCTTTGTCGATTTCATCTAGCATTGCGAGAGAGCCATTTACACATAATACTTGACAATATAAACGTTTTGGAAAATGTATTAATTCACTCATTGACTTTTAATAACTATTATATTATTTTTGCGAAGTTATTCGGTCCTCAACGCCAAGTTACTAACAAATAATCAGAAATTAATTTTGTTCTTTTTATTAAACTATATTAATTTCAGTTAATAATAAAAAATAAATAAATGGTAAGAGCATAATAGTATTTTTCGTGTAATTGATTAAACAGTTTGTAATTTTACGCAGATTTTTTGTACACCTAATAGATAAAAATATTTTAACATAGACAAAATTCTTGAAGTAAAAAAGAATGTACGACAATTAATTACTTAAAGTTAATAATTAATAATAGTATTAGATATAAATAATTATACCCACTCAAGTACCTATGGCTATAGAATAAAATACAATATGTTAATAAAAAGTTCTTTATTTTTTATTTTACATATACCTAAGTATATTTTTTAATTCATTCATGAATTTATACATCATATAATTTTAATGATGTGTACGTTTAATACCCCAAAAGGTTTTTCCTACATAACGAAATATTACATTAAAATGCGAAAAATACATTGTATACATACATACCTTTTAACAACATCAGCATTTTATCAAAACCCAGTTCTCTAAAAAATTTAATTACAATTTTTAATTTTTAAACCTCATACAGCTTTTATAAAAGCTTTTATAAATTAATATTGACATAGATACTATTATTGTTTAATTAACATCAATATCTACTAATTGTGATTGAAATCGTTATACAATTATTTTGGAAGCGAAACTTTATGTACAAAATAGAATACTTTACTTTTTTTTTTCATTTTTTATTATTCTTAATTCTTAAAGCATTGACATGTACATGTATTTAATGGCCAACACCATTCGCTACGAATGTTTGTTTAAACGTTTTATATCGGTTAAACATACTTTATCATCTCCTTATCGGCATTGTGTATTCTAAAACAATGGTATGTCATTTATATAAAAAATACGGTACTAGACTTAACGACACCGACACGGTAACATAGATATTTGATAAGAATGTATAAAACTGTGATATACTGCCGTATATTAGAAGCTTACGAAGAATACAAGTCAATCAGAGCAATGGATTTTTATACACATACACATTAAAGTATATAGTTGAAATCCACTTTAAAGCTTTGACTACAAATATCATAAGATTTTTTTATCTTATTTTAGACAGTTTTAAAACATAATAAATATTAAACACATTGAACAAATTATGTTTTACAAATAAAAAAAGTAATAATAGTGATAATAATAACATAACTATTTGTATTAAATAGATTTTTCTTGTTAGATTCTCTTAAGAAATGGTATAACGTTTTTAATCGGAAATCAGAGATATTTATTTCATAAACGATCTCTAGTATGTAGTACTCTTTTATTTCTTCTTTGTTGAATTCACATTTTATCGTTATGTATTTTACCTTTAGTACCACTCTACGCAAAGTGCAGTCTCTAGATGATTGCATCATGAGATTTAGAAAGTGACCAATTATTAGGTTAAGTTTATTAGGTTTACTTTTATTTACACTTTTATCGTATGCTATATGACTATTAAATGACAAAATTAAAATAATAGATATACGGCAACGGGTAAGCTTTCTAATACTTAAGACAATCGTCGTGGACGATATTATTTGAATATAATAACTATGAATTAGATCCAATGTACAAATCAAAACAACTGACGAGACAGCTGAAGTTAAATAATGTGCTCCGTTAACCCAATAGTAATTTTCATATAAGATATTTGTTTATAATATGATTAAATCATTTATAATTTCTTCGCTATCACATCATTCACAGATATTAACGAAACTATTATTCAACTCAATGGACCAAGTAAAACCTATTAATTATTATTATCTTAGATATTGCATTCAAATAGATCACTCATATTAACATATTGATATACAATAGTAAATTTAAATTAAGAAACGAAATGAAAAGAACTGGTTAGCAAACACAAAATATCTTGTATCTTATATAATAAACCAAAAATCACTACAACATCCATTTTAAATTTTTAAAAAGTCCTAACTGAGATCAAAACCTTTTTAAAAAATTAAAAAATTATAGATTTTTCCCAAAGAAGAAAAAAATTATTTTTAAACTGAAAATATTATATTATCTGTAAATTTTGAAAATAATAAAATATATATTATATAAAATTTAAACATAAAACATACTCGTTATATCTTATTATTATTTTAAATATTAACCACGAGATAACGTATTTCTGTAACAGGGTCATAAAGTTACTTGCATATAGAGGAGACTACCAACTGTGTATTGAGATTACTGCATTATGATATAGACGACTATGTGACTTCGTTTTTATCTTGTAAGCTACTACTTATATTGTTAAAAGATAATTTATCTTTCATATTTTAATGTCGATCCATTTTATAATCCTCATTCAATAGTAAAATAATATTTTATAAGTCCATATTTATATTTAATAAAAATAAAGTATTAATATAGTAAACTCGTAGATACTTAAAATTATTTTTATGTTAAGTACAATGTTAAATTATTTATGAGTGTGTGTGTGTGTGTTTTTTTTTTTTTTTTTTAATTTAATAAATTCTAGAATCCGAAATATTAAAATCTTTTTCCTAAATTTTATTTAAAAATTGTGAATACAATTAACTGAAGAAAAAATATTTTGATTTTGATAGAAAATTGTATTTAATTGGTACCTTTAAAAGTTTAAAATTGAAAATTCTCTGTGGGCACCTTTTAAATAAACCGGAAAATAAGAAAAATTACGAAAAAATTTTTACGTTAAACCTTTTTTGGCAAAATTGATTTTAATTTTTTTGTGTACTTACTTGTCTACCTATCTATGGTAGTATGATACTTAATGTTTTCAACAAATAATTATAATAGCAATTTTTTACATGATAAAATATTTTTGATGCTTTTTAAACAATACATCTAAGATATTTTTAATTTATAATACAATGTTTATTAATTACTTTTCTATAAATGTTAATAAAAAATGATTCGCTTAGTGAAAACCCTTTAAAAATGAATACAAGGTCCCTCATAAATTTCTCATAAACCAATAAAAAAATATCAAAGTACATAGTTGTTATATTTTTAATTATTTATTTAACTAGGCTTTATCTATTTAATTAAAATATATCAACTTTAAGAGTAGAACAATGTTACCATACCGTATACATTTTTTAATTGATAAAGTTTTTTTGTTTGAAAATAAAAAAATATAAATGTTCTCGACTGCTCCGAAAAACAATGAATCATAGATAAGTTTAAGCGAGAATTCGTCTATAAAACTTATTTTAAAGAGGTTGCTATGGTTACATAATTATATGCATACGTTTCTAGGGATAACTATCTAGGAACTGTTGCAATGAAAAATATATGAGAAAAAATAACATTGTACCCAACTTAAAAATATATCTAAATTTAAAAAAATAATATAGATATAAAGGGTGGATATTGATATTACAAGTTCTAATTGTTACACTGAAGTTTGGCCTTATAAAAATCCAAAACTTAACCTAAGCCTTCAAAATAATTCTAAAACAACCCGAAAATTAATATTAACCGTTAAAATTGTTGTTAGGTTCAAGTCCCTTCATTTTAAATGTAAAAGATATTTATATAAGAACACATAAAAATATTATTATAACTTTACAATTTTACTTAGTCTCAGATGTATTTACGTGTTAGTGTAGCACCCATTCTCGCCTTAGGTCATTACAGTAGTTTCGTGATTCTGCCGTTTGTTTGTCTTATATGCCCAAACAGCCGTTAAAACACTTGTCGCAATAAAAAAACTCTACAAATCCAAAATAAACTGTTCTATAATATATTCGCCACGTGCTCTGTATACATACATACATACATACATACATACATACATACATACATGCATACATACATACATACATACATACATACATACATATATACATACATACATACATACATACATACATACATGTGTATAAGTTCTAGTGGTAAAGATGTTTTTGAAACGTTACACGTTAGGTTTTTTTTCCGATTTTAATTGATCGCTTACGGCCGTAAAAAGATGTAGGGATTGTAAAAATGGCTCCTATTGTCATTGTTAGCTAAAGGGACATCGTTAAAATTTTGTTCCACCGGTACATGTACCTATATATAGGTATATATATATATATATTATGTATAAAAAGGAACGTTTGAAAACCGAGACACTACGTTGTATTTTTGTAATGTTTTTTTTCGTTTTTATTTTATTTTATTTTTATTTTTACCTTTCTTCTGTCCCTTTCCTCTTCTAGCGTTAAATATATTATACTACCACTGAGTATCTATCCCATCTGAGATTTATATAAAACGAAAAAAATAAATATCCTGTAATACAACAGATTGAACATAATATAATTTGAAAACTCCATATTGTGTACAGCAAATAATCTCTAGCAAATTTTCAATTGAATATTGCTTAATAATATGCAAAACTTATGTATTGGAATCATTCTATATCTTTATAATAGATACATAATCGAAATAAGATTTAACCATCAACGCCTCTTGAGTTCGTATAAAATTATTTGACTTTTAAAATGTTTACTATATCAACACAATCCGCAATTTTGCCAAAATCCGACACTTTTTCCTTTAAGGAATTTTTCACAGTCAAATTTTCAATTTTATATAAGTATAAAAATATATATTTATTTTGTAAGAGTATACACTCTTTGTATACTAAACATATTTTTAAATATAATATAATCAATAAATTAAGTGGTCGAATAGTTGTATCGACATTTTTATAAGATGTCAGTAAATCATTACGTAAAAAACGAAAGTAATTCTAATATTATATTCGATCAACTTAAACTTTTCACAAAAATACAATAGTATTGAAATTTCTATATTTAACACTCTGTACGAGTAAAACTGACAAAAATGTGTCGAATGTACAAAATTGTAAGAAAATTGTACGTATAGGTTAGATACATACGAAGTAATTTAGCAAAATTCTGAAGATCAAACTGGTAGGCGTGTCATATTTATGCATCGTTTTGAATGTAAAAAAACATATATCAAATACATAAATTATACAACACTACTTCAGAAACATACTTAACTTGTTAACCTAACTTCAATAAATTTAATATTGGTTGATACCTGCAAATATTATTTTGTAGTCGTTATACGTATAATATATATAATATTAGTTATTACTAACAAAAGTAATTTTCGAATACTCTCAAAACTCAGTCTATTTTCCATTTACGCTAAAAGTTCAATTTTGATTATGTACATTATTAATGTGCATGTACTTTGTTTGTCTCACTACAGTGCTACAAAACCTGAACACGCTTTCTGCTGTACATGCCAAGTCTCCTAATTCAACCTCATTCTAATTATTGATCAACCCTTCGGATGTGTCAACCTTAATGTTTTGTTTTGACAGTAGAATCATTACCGTCAAGGTAAACATAACAATGTAATGAATTCGGATTTCAGTATAGTGCCCCGTGAACACGTCCACAAATGGAATATCACTCGAAAGACACAATTCAATAGATTTTCCCAGCATATTTTCCTTTCTTTTCGCTTTTATTATAACACTATGATAAAAAAAGTGATGATAAATATAACAATATATAATAATAATAATAAAACATGTTCATTTTTTAAATAGTATAAAAACAAAAAATATTGTTCAATAATGTACACTATTGTGATGTATATAATCAGATAAAAAATTGTTGGTGACAAAGATTGTTTCAATGAAATTATCATACCTATTATCAATTATACCTATTTAGCATTAAATTATAAAACAATTAAAATTACTTAAACCATAATCATAAATTCATAATAATTGTATTCTATAAACATATTTATTTTGTTTCCCGAAATAATACTTTATAAGAACGCATTTATGTTATTGAAAAACGATATTACGCCAGCTAAATTGCTGTTAAAATTATTATTACTATAACTTTTACATATAACTCAAATACCTAGTTCTAAGATGTAAATAAAAATTAATAAAATATATAAAAATTATACTAACGACATTATCGTATTGTAGTTTTTACCTCTATAAATCATTTATTCTAACTTTTGGTCCCATGATCATCACTTGTGCCATTTTTACGTTTTAGCCTGAGGGACAATATTTTTCACTCTCTAGAGTATGTACAATATTGGTTTGTCCACCCTCGTTCTACTCTTTATCTAGTCTTTCAGGACCCAATAATACGACAACTCACGAGGCCGATAGAATTCTCAGAAAAACAAAAAAACAATTTCAACGTCGTATTTTCAGTTATAAAAGTATAAAAAAATTGAAACCTAATTTTTCAAAGATAAATCAATCACATTTTATGGATAACAAACAAAAGTTGATGATATAAAATACGTTTATATCATTCGGAGGTCTATTGACAACAATTTTAAAAACTAAAAAGTCAGTAAGTGATTTACGACCAATTTAATTAAATATTCCTTTTAATACTTTAATTTTTATTTCTATTGTCTTAAGAAGTGATATTATTATTCCTGTCATGTAATACTTTTCGATTGCGTTGATACCACAGATTTTAATAATGACTTTTTTACAATAACTAATGGGACAATAATATGACAGAATCAAATTTTTTAAATTGTTAATTATCACCTGAAAAAAAAAAAGATCATTTCAGAACATATTTTAATGATAAGAGTGTAAGTTGTAACGATAAAATAAAATTACCTAAAAAACCATTTCAAAGCAGTTAACGCGTCAAAAACCATACTTTATACAATAAATTCTGATATTGACCATAAGTATACACTTCAAACTTCTATTTACTCAAATATTATCTAAACTTTTAATCTGAAGCAACTATAAACTCAAATAAGAAAATAAACCATCCATCCTTCTACCTACTCGACCAGTCTAAACTTCCAAAACAGTAGAAACACAATCGTGTTTCAAGCGTTACAGCTTCCATTATATCGAACTATAGAAATACACACATCGCACAAATGACAAACACACTTCAATGTCTCGCTGATACAATAAATGCACTGACAGTTTTTAGATTACATAATTACTTATATCACTGGTTCTCAAACTAGGGGGCGTATACACATTGCTGGGAAGGCGTAAACAATTATTATGAAATACAATTTTTATTTTAAAACGAAGAGAAAATAAAATTAATTGATTGGTTCTTTTTATCCGTTATCGTGTATCACTAACGGATAACCGATAAACTATCTCAACAAAAAAATAGTCACTCCGAATATTGTATAGTTTATTTATAAAATACACAAAAAAAGGTAATTGATTATTTTTAATTTATAGTAGGGGGTGCGAGATTTTTGAAAATTTCAAAGGAGGCATAGAATAGAAGAGGTTAGGAATCTCATAAACTAACACAATAGAAACAATATTATAGCAACGCATTACAAGGTTTATTTACGACTAATATCAATATAATTATACAGTACACTATCACCTAAGTAACCCTATTCTTGAGAGTAGTATTTTGAAGATCACAGGTGTAGCGGAGTACGAGTTGGAGCGATTGAATAAATTATGATTTATCTATAAAGTAGGTTATTATACCTATAGTAAATCAAATTAAAAATGTTACTTAAAAACATAGAGACTGCTGTTGTCTCTATTTCACGAATCAAATTCGACTGACTAGCTATATTTGTATATACTCGTACTCTACGTTCCTGTGTTCTTCTGACCCAAGCAAAATCGTAGAGTCCGGCATAAATGACACGTCAGTAACATGTATATCCTTACAATTTAGATATTAGTATATTAAAATAGTTAAAGAACTTAACCTTCTATCTCTCGAAACTAGGCTATTCAATAATTATATAATTTTCTTGTTTAAATTATTAAATAATTTAATTGATATTCCTGTGTTATTAACCAAAACCTCACCATTCTCTCCGATCTACTAATATATTTTATATACAACCACTTAACCAAAATAATTTATTATAGTCATTATGTCCCTTTAAGTAAAATTTTACTAAATGGTAACTCCATAAGAAATGTTGGTTTCCCTTTTTATCCACTAAGCAAATTAATACCTAGATTTTATATTCTAATTTTGTATTTTGTATTTTTATTTTTTTTTCTATGATTTGTAAAACACTTAGGTATTACCTAGTTATAAATTTACTGTGTAATTAAATAATATTTAAAATCTATTGTTCTGTCCTGTTATTAAACGTGTTTCAATTGCTTGTAAATTATTATTTGTATCTAATAATTACTGTATTTTTTGTTATTACATGGCGTTATTATTTATTGTAAATTGCATACAAAAATGTATTACTTCTATTATAATTATATAAAATAAATTTTGTTTTCGTTTCAAAAACACAATATTAGCTAGGTATCTACTAAAATGTCCTCTTTAATTAGGTTATATTTAACCATGAAAATACTATTCTATTTAATATATATTTTAGTTAAATATTTTATTTAACTAATTTCGTATGTATATATTGTAAATAAATCGCATTTAACTGTCCAAGTAGCATAAATTGTATTGCAAAAAAAAATTAATTATACAAAAAGAGGCATAAATTAGATACAAATTGTATAAATGTATTTCCGGAAATAGTATAATCCTTATAGAAAATTTTATTTATTAGTACTTTCAAATCAAATATCTTGCTTTGATAACTAGGTTAATATTCATTATGACATTTATAAATAATTTATGATTATTTTTATAAAAATGCAAAAATCCTATTATTAGATTCGTAAAATAATAAAATTAGAATGATTAAGGAGAAAAAAATGTTCGTAATAATTTATGAATTTACCGCTTTATATCCCGAGTACTAGAAAATTAGGATTTCTTATTTCTTGAATTCTATTGTTTTTATTTATTTTTTAAGTCATAAATTTAAATTTATTTATTATATATTGTTCATCTAGTTGATTAAAATTTATTTTTACTTCACTAATTCTTAATAATAAAAGTTTTATGATATAATTAAAACGTTAAAGTAAAGCGAACCTCTGAATTCTAAAGAATTAAAAACACATTGAAATACATTTTTAAAGTCAATAATTTTATAATATATTTCTTCTCAGCACTACGAATGAAATAATTCTAAAATCAATGTAAGATACAAGTTATTCTTTAATATTCTTCGTCGACTCTATTAGCATATCCCATGAGAATCCAAACATAAGAAAAACATATTTCAGCGTTGTACTTACCAAAATATCTTTATTCTGCACCGCAAGCTTATGTAATATAATAAATGTCAGATTCCATAATATTTAAGTAGAAAAAAATGTACCTTACATCTGCTGTTTCTGAGAGCAATTTGAATAGGCAAATGGCTTTATCCCATCATTGAAACTTTCAATTTGAAAGCTACCTCTAAAATACATTAGCTTAAGTGTGTAGAGGAATGTTGTATAAATATTTTAAATCACAAATTAGATTACGCATTTTCTATTTATTTTATATAACTTCATAATTCACGTTAAAAGTATTTATTGAAATTACTATTGTATGTATGAATATAATAATTTCAAATTGGCAAACAAATATTTTTGTTTTTTTTTTTAAATTCTTTATTCTTTTAATGTTACAATTTTGTTGTTAACAAGTTTAAGTCACATATAAAAGGCGCTATAAACATTCTGACCTTTTTTTAATATTATAAATATTATAGGAACTTAAAAAATATTTTGAGTGCCAACGTTTATTTAAAAAAAAAATAAAAATACTTATGTGAAATTTTAGTCCTTGTTTATTTTTAAAATATTTGAATAGCATAATAAATGCAATGGACAATGGTCAATATAAAAAGTATCAATAACTCGTATAAAACAAAACTTCGTAATTATTTATAGGTAACGTATTCTATTCGTATAATGTTACTAAACATCATAAATGACATTTCGAAAGATAAATCTGCAAAAACGTTCAACGTTCAATTTAAATTTTTTTTTTTTTCGAAGGGATTATTTTTTATTTCGTAATTATTTACTTCTCACTTTTCATTATTAAGTGAGTGTTGATGAACGTTCATTGTATAGCTTAAATTACTAGACATGAAATAAGAATGAAAAAATCAGACAAAATAAGAAAACTAGAAAGAAGTTTAAATTGAATCAACTTAATTAAAATAACAAGGAAGTTGAATACATTTCCAGAGATTTTCCAGAGTGAACTAAAAAATAAAATAAAAAAGAAGACAAGTGAGTGTCGTGGATAATACAGTTTTTACTGGAATCCTATCTCAGATATGATAGCTTTCATTACTTATTTTTTGTTCATCAGCTTGAAATTATTTTTGTTTTTTAGAACTTACTTAGGTTTTTTGCATATATACTAAACTATATGTACTTTCCAACAACTGCGACCAAATATCAATACTGAATAACAAGTTTATTTATCAGAGGTTCGCGAGCCTCGTGAATACATATAATGATACCAAGAGCCAAAATGTTTATAGATACATTACATGTAATTAGATAATTTCTTATACCTTAAAAATTAAAATCCATTGTAATAATATTCAATTAATTTTAATTTTATTAAAAAGACGCGAGTCGCATCTTACCATGACGAAAACAACATGTGGCTCGTGAACCGCGAGTTTGCCACCCTTCATATATATATTATAATATAAACATTTAAAACCATTTTTAGTTTTTATAATAAATAAATATAATATTTAAAAATGTTGTAAATAAGTCTACTATCAATTATTATCATATCGCGTATAATTATCTTATAACTATATTATCAGTATATAATATACAGAAACGAGTCACAAAAATCTGTAGGTTTAACTTATTAAAAAAAAACCATCTAATATAGTATAACCAAAAATATACTAAGAACTTTCTATTCAAATTAATTTTTGTTTTACTTTTTAAAAAAGGTAATTAATGCTTCTGATTCTTTATGCTTTACGATCTTACCACTGATTCATTTATACTTATTATTGAATTACTCATGAGTTTCACAATTTTGTTAAATGAAATTGTATTACTAACATTTTATGATTAAGTTTAAAAATATAATATTCCAATACAAATAAAATTGTTTGTTTTACGACTTTTATTAATACATACTTTAATACATTTTGTTTAAAAGTTTTTGGTAATTTTCACAATACCTATATTAAATAGATGATCAATCATTTGAAAGATACTCGTAATTCCTAACTGTAAAGTTTAATTAAAAATGATTGATTGATTATGTTTATCGTTATTATATAAAATATTTCCTATTCACATATTGTAACAAAAATTTAAACTGAACAAAACTGAAACATTTTTAAAAAAGTGGCGATAAGAAAACCAATGTTCTCTTATTTAGTGACTCCTTTTAAAAATTGTGTTATCACATAAAAATTATTTGCCATTCACATTTATTGTTTTGAACTTCAAAATATAATAAGTTTACGAGGTAAAATAGCAAAATATAAACATGTCCATGTATATTATAAATTATAATACGTTGTATTCAGTTTTTTTGTTAATAGATAGATATCTATATTATTAGTTTCAATTATAAACTTATCCCAACTTTATGAATAACTTACCCAAGAAGACAATAAGCATTGTATTGTTCATTAGTACAGTAAAATTATAGTATGATTAACTTGTTCAACAACATTAAGTTAAATAATTTAAATAAATTAAATAGATATAAACTTCAAATGTGTCTTGTCAGTTTTTTTTTATCTATAACACCATTAATTTGATACATTGTTTATTTCGAGAACAGCCATTTACGTGAAAAAAAACTTTATAATCATTTTAACTCACAATATTTATTTCTTATTTCATTCAATATTATTCAACTTAATAAATTTAATTTGTTAAGATTTAAATGATTAGTTATTATTTTAAATTATTATAATAGACTGACCTGTAACGATCATTGTGATACTCGTCTTAATTAATAAGAATGATTTTATTCAAATTTAGTGATGTGTTATACATAAGATAACTTATAAACTATAACTCAAAGTTATAAATAAAATTATAATTATGAAGATATGTCACTTAATAAATGTATATATATATATATATATGAAATTATATTGTATTAATTACATATTTGAAATTATTTACAAAACCTTATATTTATAGTTCAACATCAAATCCATAAATAAGAATCCAACAATTCAAGCTTTTATGTCGACTGTTGATTAGTAATTATATTCTTAATTATAATTTTTTTTTTTTATCGTCGTTCGAGCAACGTTTAGTTCTATTTTATTGATTTATAACTAAAATACGAAAGTTACTTAAAATTAAGTGGTTAATAAAATTTGATCATAATACATCATAATGAAGATTTGATGTCTATGATAATTTATGATAGTCAAAAAATCGAGCTTTAAATGTACACAAAATACAATTTGATCCATAGCAGTAATTTATAAAACATAAACTCACAATGTTCACCTTAATTCTTATCATTACAACATATTTAAATTTCCGACAAACTTCAAAACTTAATTTTACTTTGCATAATTGAACGTGACAAGACTATTTTACCTCATTGTAAAGATAGTCTCGTCAAACATATTCTTATACTTAAAAATGTACATATTATATATTTTATTTTCGTTATAAAATATAACATCAAACACTCATATTTTGATCATTTAATATTTATTTTAAAACTCATATATACTTAACTAACTCAGAGAGACTTAGAACGAAATGCAATTTACATGATACTTTTAAAGATACAGTGAACATACAGGATAACTACTAAAACATTGCATTTATTTTTAGATTTAGTTTTATAAGCAACTATACCTAGTATGTCTAAATTTTTTGCTAATACAACTTAATAATTATTTTACAATGTTACACTTAGTTATTTTTAAACTCATATCAAATATTATAATGTTTATTATACTCGTATTCTTAAAATTTATCTTATTGACTTTAAACACGTTAAAATAATTTCATAAATGTAATTTTTAATTTGTCAAGTTAAATAATAATTTCTATAATACAATACACATAACTACTTGATATTTGAATACTTATACCGAGGAAACACCAAATTGTAGACTATCTATGTGACATGCATTTACAAGTGTCAAGAACAGAACACCGTGACAAGAATTCCCAATACTTATGGTTCTCTGTTTAATGCATTCTCGTGGAAACTGGAAACGATTATGGAATTTCAATAATTAGAGCCGGTGGTTTGTGTGTAAACGGCACTCATTGGGTACTGGGTAGGAGCTACTCGTACATCCATAGAACCTGACTGTAACTTCTTAATTTTCATAATTCTCAAAACATTCAACCTTGATGAACAATATAAATGCACAAATAAAGTTATATTTCTTGTTTTACTTTACTATACAATGGAAAAAACGTTTTACAGAAAAGAGACTGACTTAGTAGGCATGTCAATTTAGCAAAATTTTAAACGATTATTAATATTATTATACTTGTTTTATCGCTTTTATGACATTAAAGATTTAATTTTCAAACAAAATTATTCCATTTCATGTGTTAAATTAAATCATTCATAAATAAAATGACAAATATTTTTAAGTAAGTTATTTAAAAATAACGGTGGCTGGTGTAAAATATTATCAAAAGTATCGAAGTTTTTTAATAAATATTACGAATTTAATAAAATAAATGTATTTTTTGTTATTTTATTACACATAAATCAAAGTATATGTTAATTATTAATCCTTACTACTTTTTAAGTATAAAGTATAAAACCTGATCTTTTTCAGTAAATCTTAAAAATATAAAAAATAAATAAATATAGATTACATTATTGATAATAAAAAAAAAAGCTATAGATATTATAGATCAGTAACAATGCAGCCAAATACTACAAAGAAAACTTAAATCCCAGAATCATTTTAAATACCTAGTAATAGCCAACATATTATATTACAAAGAAAAGATATGGTAAAAAAAAATTTAAAAGTTTTTATAGCATTATTAAGTATGAAACTCTTGATTATCACAAGTTTTTACCTTTAAAAATAACGATTTATCATATAATTAAAACAAAATTGTTTAAATAAAAATATATTACTAAAATGGAACCTGCTTTAAGTTTATTATACTATGAAAGTTGCTTTAAATAATGTTTAATATTATAAAGATCTATTTTAAATAAAATTAAAAAGTTTTTAAAATGTATTTGAATTATTAATCAGTAATTATATAAATTGAGACACTAAGACACAATTTGGAAAGTAAAATCCTCTTCAATATAAGTCGATTAAATCGCCTACAGCGTAAATTCTAAACCTTAAGTTATAATTTAAAAACTACTCATATAATTTTATAATTATAATCTCATATAAACTATATGTATAACGCAAGTCGTACTTTAACGGATACGGAAAATCGACCTTTGAAAGATTTACTTCTTATTGATTAAGTATAAAAATAAACCTTATCATACATATTGCAATAGAATGCCCATTTTAGATTTACTCAATATTACACATTATTATACATTTAAAAGCTTGATACGTTGACTTTTACACGAAAATTAATTCAAAATTAAGTCTATTCCACTAGAGCTTTTGGATTTGAACGTGAATTAAGATGCATGTGATCACATGATTTTTATTTACGTGTATTTAAATTTAGAAATCAGTGAATTTAATGCACGTGTAATTAATTGATAAATAGTGAATATTTATTTCGCGTAAATTTAAAACATAAACAGTCGCAAATGAGATTGAAAGTTAACTGTGTGGATATAAATTTAAAATTTAGAGTGTTCATCTAAAAATGTAGGTTTTGATAAACAAAGTTTTTTAGATATTCAATATATTGAAATGAGATGACCAAATTTGTAAAGAAAAAAATACTACTATTTTTTGTGAAATTTACTTGAAACTTGGTATTAAATATTAATATTCTTTGATACAATCAATAAAGCGTTTTTAAAATTCATACCCTAAGGGGAAAAACTGGATATTTTTTACTATTTTTTATTAGTATAATCATTAATAATTTTAGAAAACAAAATTTTTGATAAATAGATGTTTTTATATTAACCAAATCTTTTTTTGTGGTTTGGCAGTTGAGTTATTTATTATTATTTATCACATTATTTATTTTAAGATACGCCTTATAATTGTATGTCTAATTTAGTGCGTAGCTCTCAAACAGCTCGAGCTACAAAATATACTCTAACCTTAAACATATGGTAACGGTTTTAGATACACTCTATCAATAATACTTAAGTCACGTTGACAGATAAAATATATGCATATCTAAATGCGTCATAATTATATCCTGTTAAAAAAATTAGTTCTACAGAAAATATGTGCTTATAACTGTACTACTCAGAATATATACAATATATTGACATTCTTCTGAAAATCGATGAAAATTGTATTGCTAGTGATACTTACAGTATGATTACATTAAATCGAAAATTCTGAAATAATGTTTACAGTACAGAAAAATTAATAAGAAAAACAAGTTTATCCTGAACTCCAATTATTGAATAAAAGAAATAAAAAATGATTCTGTGAAAGATCAATGTTTTTACCTAATGACGCGGTTAAAGACAAACGATGAAAAAAATGAAAAAAATACTATATACAAGTAGAATAAGGATACATTTTAGAATATCTAAAGGATAACATTATGATCACTGATTAAGTCAACTCATGCTCAATAGAGTTTCTTAGCTGTACTAAGTTTTCATGAGTGCTTTCTTGTAAGTTAAGGTTAAGAGTTAGCGTCTAGTACCTTATATTAAAACATTGATGTACTTATACAATTTGCTTAACGATGTACGGACAAAAAATTATAAAATAATAAAAATAAAACACTCATTGCTAAAATTAATACGTCATTCATTGTTTCGCTCGGATTCTAAAATAAATATCATTGATACATTCGCTATACTACGGCCGTTTAATATAATATATTAATGTACAACAATAAATTTGAGTGCAATACATTATTGTTTCAATCAAATAACATCATTGAATTTCCATTGCCTATTACTGAAAAAAAATCTCAACACAATATATTTATTCCGCACGCAATGTTTTAAACAACGAATTCAATTAAAATCATGTTACCATTAGAATACCATTTACAATATGATGCATATTTTTTTTCATATTCACATACTTACAGAATGAGGGCCAAATTTCAGAATAATATTTCGTCCACTATTTATAAATTACGAGCGATTAAAGTTTAGGAAGTGTAAATATTTATGTTATAAATTAAAACGAATGCCAAAAAACTACAGCAATTCTTTTTACATCAATATATACTAGGTTTATGTGCCAAATGTTTAAATGTCCAACCCAGAAATTTTTTAGACATCATGAAAATATGCACTTAAATTAGCTAATGGCATTCAGTGTACAATTTATATATTTTAAAATAATTTATAACCAGCGCTAATAGTTTAAACAGTTTCATTGTATTATCTTGCTGGGCTTTAATTTTTATTTATATTTAAATGTCCTTCCCTCGCCGAAATGCCTTCAATGGAAATCTTCTTCACTCACTCACAATCAATCCAACACCCCACCATACATCACTTACACGTTTAAACTTATCGTAAACATATTATTTTATAGATCATATTGTAATAAAAAAAAATCAAAATTAAAAATACTTGTAAATATTATATACATATTTAAGTGTTATAGTCAAATTTCTGTAATTTATTTCAGTTCAAAGGCACGTATATTTTATTTTATTGTAATATATATCAACATAATATGCTTATGTATTTATTTTTTCTGAATTTGTTTTCGTCATGTATTTTTCGCTATTTCTGTTGTTTTTCTTGTGTTTTAATATCAAATAATTTGTATATTTCACTTAAGCTTTGTCGACGTCGATGTTAAACTATAAATGTATCAAGCTAGACGAGAGTGGATGTACTAAATAACCGAATAAACACTATTTATGCCTTTAGTAACATAATTTAATTATTATGACACGTGACCTTTATACCTTTATAAACAAAATGTTCGTTTATAATCGATTTTAAGTCATTTTGGATAGGTATTATAGAGGATACGCCATGATACGAAAATAACAGATAGAATGTCGTAATCGGTCAGTGTATAGGAAGAGACACTGGAAAAAGTTTTAAAATTAAAAAACTAACAATACGGATTAGTGGAAGGTATTTAAAAATATAAATGAGAAAAAATTTTCTGACTGAAACTTCAAGAGGATTCAAACAATTGGATTTACTACTGTCGACTTTAACATCGGACGGTTTTAATTTTTATTACCCTTCGTCATTCTCTACGTTCACGCGCTTTTTCTTTTTTCTGTGTTATTCTCTTTTACTACCAATAATTATTCATTTACTAATGGTTTTTATAATTAAAGCCATGATAATAATTATTGTTCATCGCCTTTGGGACAAACTGAATCATTAATGACGAAACGTGATGTTATTGTAATAATCACCAGGTCTTTGCCCACCTACTCTTTATTCAAATATTTTGACATATATTTTTTTCTAACTTATCGTGAAAATTAATTATCAACATTTAATGATAAAACATTTTAATTAATTCGATTTTATCTTTTATGACTTAAATCGCGGACCGCCCGTGATCTGAAACCAATCATGATAATCTTTTTCATAAATGTAAAATTAATACAGATAATTAGGCAATCGAGAAATTACTTTTCAAATAAACCAACAAGTATACGATAAACATTCAAACACCAGTACCAAAACATGCACAAGTTTTGTTAGCTTCAAACATCATGCGTGTTGTAAAGTATATTTTACTACTTCAAAAGAACGAACCTGTTGAATGACTTGTACACACAAATTTACAAAAATTGAAAACATTTTATTCTCGGATTAATTTTACTCATTCCTAACCACACCCATGGCCCCTCCCATCTCTACAATGGAAATTGGCAAGATTGTTATGTTTTATTTTATTATATCTGTTAATGTATCCTTGACTAAGAAAATAATGAATCTACCAATATATAATAATAAAACAATTATTTGAAATTATCAAGATTTAAAAATAAATTTTTTTCAGATAATCGTTCACGACTTTTGAATATTATATACCAAAAATCCATATCAAAAAAGTCTATATTCGTCACTATTTATCTCAAATTCACTTAGATTCAGTGATAAATTGTTTAATCGGTTCTAAAATATTTTCAATTAGATAAATTTAAATCAAGGCTCATTTATTCTTGTTATTTGGAAATTAACCTTAAAAATATCTCCAAAAAAATCAAAAATATTAATATTTCCAATTTGTTAAAAATTAAATATAAGTTTTTTTTTAGAATTAAAAATAGTTTAATTAGATACATATAATACATTATATTATGTCCATTGTACAAAAATTATTTAATTCAATATAAAATGTTAAATCTAGGATTAAGAGCACAATATTAGAAAACTGATAAAATAGATTATGCACGCCGAGTGTTCAAAAACAAAATTCAAAAAGAAAAATGTATTGATGCATTTGGTGTGTCGAACTAAATACGGCTCGTATTTTAATATTGTAAAAATATTAATTAATTATTTACTTATTATGTTATTGCAGGTACCTATAATTAAACAATGTTTGTTTTTTTTAATTAAAAATAATTTTTTTTTCTTCTCATTGTTATTTTTATCTTTACTCATAAATGAATAATATTTTATTTTTCGCTACCTCGATCTTAACAGGACAAAACAATTCAATATCGGAGTGATGAACTTACGACTCACAAGGTGCTTTTATGAGTATTGTGATGCATATCTAGAAAAAATATTACACACAAAACAAGAATATTTTCCAAAACTATAAGAATTGTAAAATAATAATACGCCTTTATCGACGTTTTGTTTTCTATGTGCACCAACAGGGTTTTTTTTTTTTTAATTTAACATTTATGGTAGTCATTTCATTCCGATAAAAATTGATTTAAATTGAATCGTCAAAATTCAAGCGAACATCGTAATATTAACCTCGACTCGATTTTAAACTTTTTGAATTATTACAATGTATAGTCTTAAAAACGAATAAAGTAAACATTTAAACTGTAAATAATACAGCGCACATAAATGTTTTACAGAAATATTTTAGTTTCTCATTTCACATATTATATATAGGTACAATACAATATCATAAACTTTCAGAAAACATTTCGTGCGTTTTACAGCCATAAACAGCTATAAATGTTATACATAACGAGATTTTTATGACGACAATAAAACAAAAACGTCAACTTACACGTGTACGAAACTGATAAAGAATAATAATTAGCTACCCTTTACCATGTCGTCGGAGCGTCTTATGTTATAGCCTTTCGTGAAGGATTTTCAACATTTGCACGTACGCGCTGCTGTTTACATAACACGTTGGGTTTATCCGTTGACAGGAAATTCGATACGAACACACAAAATATCGCAATTTACGTCAACCAAAGTTGACAATTGTAGTTGTATATATGAAAACAAGGTATTGCACGTCGCACGACAATGATCGGTTTCGATTTCACGAAATCGAGAACATGCTACAAGTGTATAAAAATATACTTAAAATAATATTATTTATTAATATAATATCTATACGTATTACACGTTAACTAAACATATTGTATACCCACACAGTTAGTTGCGGTTATATCTACTCAATTTCTCAGTAACGAAAAAACCATTATTTTCACTCGTTTTATATAATTTAAAATATTAAAAATACTTGCTATGAACAAAATATGAAGTTTAATTTTAATCGATACTCTTACTGACTTACTATATATAGTATATTTTATAGTGAGTACAGTGGGTACGCATTAAAAAAAAATAGTATTAAATTATCGTGAATAAATTTAACATTAATATGTTTAAAAAAGTAAACGTATACATACGACTTTAAATTTCAATAATTTTAAATGAAAAAATATTCACTGCACTATGAACAGTTTTTAAAAGGTCGTTATTTAAATTTTAAAACGAAATAACTCAACTGACTAACTACGTCACATTAACTGAATTGAGTGTTTCATAAAAATAAAGCACTGATCCTTAAGCTAAAAGAAAAACCATTACAAAATTATACCATTATATAACATTTAAATTTAAAAAAAAAATGAATTTAAATATTTCTTAATGAACGTCTGTTCGTTAACCTTAGTAAAGTATTAAATAACATATACAAGTATTTTAACAATATGAATATCAAAATGTGTTGTAGTTTCTCCTTACATGAAAAAGTAATCACTTTATACAGTACAAAACACACACTCGAACATCATTGAAAAATAATATAACAACTTATAAATTATTACCTAATATTTCATGCTATAGTATTAACATATAATTTATATATCAATGATATGTATTCACTAATATTATGATATTTCGACAAGTTTGACATAATTGGAAAAATAATAATTTCACTTGGTAAAAATAAATAAAGCTACAAACATTTTTTTAAGAAGATTGAGAATAATTTTTTAAATATTAATCATGAAAATTTACTCAAATTATTTTAAATATAATTTTATAAGAATAATACTAACAATACTAAAAAAAAATTAATAAAACTTCTTATGAAAATACTGTTGAAATTAGATAATATATCATAATAAATCGAATGTATAATAAAATATGACACTTAAATAAATATCTATAAGTAGATACATTTAATATATACGTATAAAATTATTATGTATTTATTTTATATTTTTTAAAGAAATAAACAATAATTTTAAGTTAAAATAATCACAGACAATGGCTTTAAAGACAATAAAAATAAAAATAAATTACAAATTAAACATTATGAATGTTCTTAAATGTATTTTATTTGACCTTAATAACTAATAATAATTATAAAATAAAGTTGTCATTCTATGTAATAGTAAATAAAAAGTCCCTAGAAATATTTATAACAAACGTCAGTAATGAAGTATACTCTACAGTAACATGAAAAAACTTTGAAGTTTAAAAACATAAAAAGCAACATCAATATCTTCAATGACAATAAAACATCATTATGGCTACCAGCAAACTTAAACAATAAAATTCTACAGTATTTCATTTAAAAATACAAAAAACCTAAAAATATCAAAATTATTTTTTTTGAAATAAGATTCTTGAAAATTTAACATAATTAAATACAAAAATAAAAATAAAAAGCTATAAACTTCTTTAAAGAATAAAAAAATAAATCTAAGATAGTCGTCTGGAGTTCTGCTAAATACCTAATTTAATTTGATAACTATTGAAACTCCCTGAAACATCTGCCTTCGTTTAATTACCGGCGTACCCGGTTTATCTCGAATTAATTCTTAAAATTAAACCTCAAAACCCGTTCAACCAATGAAACTGCTCAAATTTTCTACAAACTTTCCATGAAAATCTCTGTTCAAATTCTGTTCAGCTAATCAATTATCTAGCTCCAGTCCCTATTATTTGATTTAAACAAATTTGGTATAGTGACTTGAACATTTAAATAATTTTAAACCATTAGATTTATTAACTAAATGAGACTATTGTTAATTAATTTCACGTAAATTACTTATTGCACTTACATATATATTGCGTGGATTGTAATTTTTCATAAATAAATCTAATTTAAAAAAAATACTGTTGTATCTTCGTAAATCATCTAACACATCTGCTACATAAATAATGTATTTAAATAATAATTAAAAATGAATTTAAAAAAAAAAGTTGGAATACATCCAAAATGTATCAATTACATCAAATAAATCGTATGTAAAAGCAATATTTACATAACAAGATATAATTATATGCATTATGCATTTTTATACAATTATGCAATAATATATGTTTAGTCTATTATAAATTATAATTAATCAAGACATAAACAATAATTAAGGTGGCTCATCAGTCATCAAAGATTGCAATATTTCTTGACAACAAACGCAATAAATATTACTGATCACTTATTACATTATTATTAAGTCATGTTGTCTTGTGAGCATTTATAATAATTTATGATATTATATCATTTTTATTTTACAGTTTATATTATGTATTGTGCTCAAATAGACAATTATTATATTTTTTTCTGGCTATTGAAAAAAAAAATCAAAGAAAAATAATACAAATTTGTACGATTTTACTGTAAATGATATTATAATTATATCACGTTCTATAAAAAAGCGACAAAATTCATTAAATTTTCTCGAATAAATTATTTACCGCAATATAGAATAAAACTCTAAGTGAATATATAGATACAACCAACATAAGTTTTGTGCAAAGTATATAACAGGACACTATAAGAACCTTATAATAATTTAATTTATCATCATATTTTCTTAATTACAAAGTCTAAATTAATCAAGCCAAAATAAATATGACAAAATACACAAAAGCTAAAATAAAACAATTAAATTTATCAAAACACCCAGAAATATCATCAATTAATTCATTAGTTGGTACCATTTGAACAAAACTTAAGTTTTTACAGTCTAATACATTATATTATATACTTACTTTCAGTTTAAAATAAAGTAATTTCAATTGCAGAATTTGATTTCAATTCAAACACTTAACCCACACTTCAATAGTATTCTTAAAATAATATTAAAATAAACTGCTCCCCGATCATAAAGTAATTTAATAAACAATAAAATAATATTATACTTAACAAGTAATGAGCCTTTAAATACAAAACTCAATTTATTCAATTAAAATTTATTGTCTTCGATAGGTATCGTTCTAAAATACTAATTTCTTAGATGTCTTTACAAAATTTCAAATTAATATTCACATTAAATTAAACGAATAAAATGATACGGCTCAAATAATAATAATAATAGCTCAAAAGGCAAAACTCAAAAATTAAATACCAACTTTGTAAATAATTGAATATAAAATATTTATATTGATTAAATATTACTTTAATACTAATTTTACTAAATAACTTTAAAATATTAAGAAAATATGCGATAATGTGAAATGAAAATAAAATTCGCTCTTGTAAAAAAAAGGCTACCCATGGATTTTTATTATTATTATTATTATTATTATTATTATTTAAACGAATAAATAATTAGCTAATTTTATTCAGAAGGGTAAATGGGTCATTTAATTAATGATAGCATAATTTTAGTTCCTAAATAAGTAATTTTTTTAATGTAGGTACACCCACATACTTGGAATCCATAACAATAAAGAGCGAAACGGTCATGAGATAGTACGTATTCTATCCGCACATAATAACAATATTACTTTTAATGACAATGAACAAACGCACAAAAATCACTTAGATATATTATTTATTAATGCAAACCTACGCATTTTTTTCGAATAATATAAAATGTATACGAATAAAAAATGTTGATTACGACACAAAAGAATCACAAATAAGCTATGTTATGCAGGCTATAACATATATTAAGCCGTAATGGCAAAATAAAACCCACAATGTCCGCAACGAGAATTCCCCAATAAAATATTATGTTTTCTATTATACACCGGGGCCCTATACACGAATTTTTGTAAAAAAAAATATGTACTTTGATATTATATATACATTAAACGTACATATTTTAAAAAATAAATAAATAAATCAAAACCTAATTTTAAGTTTACTAAAAGCTGACGAATCCAATGTACACGTAGTTTGGTATACTGTACACATTAAATCGTATAATAATTTAAAACACTGTAAATAAGTTATTTAGTCTGTCGTAGCAATGTTCAAAGAAAAATAGTTGGAATTTAATTTTGTCTTATAAAATTATTTAGATATAATATTAACAGTAATATAGCACTGCATATTATGTATATTGTTTATAAAATACTTATTCATTAATAATCAATAAAAATGAAATTAATACAAATTGTGTTAAATACATATTTTTATTTGTGTTATTTATAAAATTTAAATAAAGGTAAATCTCAAAAGTATAAATTATTTTTAAAAGTGATGGAACGTACTTTCCGATTTCTATTTATTTAATGAAAATCGAAAACTTTCTACTGCTTTCTTAATAATTCTCACAAGCACTGCAAAAATTGAACGGAAAACTTGACTTTTATTATTTTTAAAGTAAATTCTGAGATAAAAGTTATTGATTTAGTTTGATGATGTAACTATAGTTTTTTATTATAATTTATATGGATGTAGATTTTAAGAAAACAATATTGAAAACCTTAAGTAATATATTTGCAATACACTTCGGTAATTAAAAAAACAAATTATAAGTGACCTACCCAATTACGAAGTGAAAACTATTTTATGAATATAACTGCTATCTATTCATTAAAATCTATAAAGTAAAAATTAAAAATATTCATAAAAAATTAATTCATAATTTAAGAAAAAAAAAACCTCACAAAAATATTTTTATTAACTTTTATGAAGACAAATAAAAATAAAAATAACAAAAAAACATTTTTTTTCTATATTTTAAGCTACTGTATAAAGCTATAAAGCATTCGCCGAAATAGTAAATCGATAAATTCTAAAAAAAAAGAAAAAGTTAGAAAAAACAGATCTAATACCATTCAATATTATATTTTCTTATATATTTCAATTAAAATTATATTAGTTTTAATAACTTTGAGATAATATTAAATTATATGATTTATGTAGTTTTATATATCGATGACTAAGCACACGCATAATATTATATTCACAAATATTAAATTATTCAAGAAAATCTGGTGAATGGCTTTATCATTTTCATAATATAAATAGCAACAGTATTTTAAATTGAAAATAAAATATACCTTATTTATTCAAAATCAAACAAAACTTTCAGTTGAATATCATCTTTCAATTTTAAACCCTCATTCAAGTATTTAATTTGAAACATATTTAAGTCGTATTTAAGAAAGTAAAACATATAATTAAGGTTATGATAAATAAAGTTATTAGTTCTTACATTTTAATCTTTTAAATAAAAATTATCATCAAGAGTACCTATACCTTTGAAATTTATATTAAAAAATTAATTCATGATTATTACAGAACGAAATGTATTATCATTCCAATAATTATAATTTAATTGTCGCTATTATAAAATATTGTCCCTACAAGTAACTTTTAACAATTATGTTCTGTATTTATTTAAGCTGTTAGTTTTAAGTTAATATATAAAATTTAAACTGAAATAATTAATTTTTATAATTTATGTTGACATCAGGATCAATTAACCATTAATGAAATTTAGATATCAGTTAGTTGAGTTTTTTTCTGAAATGAAAAATACGTTTTTTAACTGTTACCGTACAAATTATCTGAAAACGACTCCATTTTTTCGTTAGATAATTAAATTTAATTTATTTTCTCATACTTTATGACTTTGACAAATCTACCAATCATAAATGTATTTGTCACTAACCACCACACCTCACGAATTAATTTTAAGAATGGTATCATAATGATATTAGATATAGATATTGTAGTCCGCATAAAAATCGGACGTAATATAATATCTGTGTGCTCTTTACATCTTATTTTTTAACTATTTACTAAACTATCGATGATAGAAGCCATTCAATTTTCTATAATCATTAGACGAGTCGACTATTCAGGTTAATTATCCACAATCTTACGTTCAACATTTTAGATAGCATTGTCTCAAAATATTTATGTTTAATATTATGATATAAATAATAACAATACTAATACAAAATATGGTGAATTTTAGCAATCTTATCTGTTTATATATATATATGATCTGATAGGTAAATATCGGAGTTAATATCAATCATTAAATTATATTTAACAATTGTATTAAATAATAACTATTTCAATGTACAAAGATACAATAACTTACGGAGAGTAATAAAGGCCTCGTGGCGCTCTCTGAATAATGCTAAATAACTTCATTAAAATAATTTTAAGACAATACTTCGCAAAATTTTAAACTTGAAACTGTGGCCACAATAATAAAATAATTATTAGGAGTAAAGAAGAAATTACTTTATCATATTTAGATGAAAAATAAGACGTGGCCAATAGCTATCCACACTGTGATTGGCGGGTAAATGGGATCGGTGAGTGTCGACAACAATCGACTCAAATAACTACCAATTTATACGCTACGTTTCTGAATAATCGGGTTAAGAAGATTCTATCCCAGAATTTCTTGCGATCCTATCTGTCAGCTCACCGTATTGGACACAGACGTTAAGATTCCACCAACATTTGTCCCGTCTCTATCAAAATGACAATAATATTGGGTAGCTTAGGTTTTTTCAGTATTATCGTTTGAAAATCATTTGATGATTAAACCCACACAATTCATCTTAAATAATATATTATAACTTAAAAAATGTAGGCAATGCAATATTATTAGACGGTAATAACCTTGAAAATCGGAAAATAACCATTAAAATACAATTTTAAAAAAACGCATATCAAACAGATTAGCTAATTTAATTAAAGCGCAATATTATTAAGTTTAAAGTTTTGAAATTTTACACTTTATATTATAACATAAAACCAACCCGAATCGTAATTTAAATAGTTACCGTTAAATGACAATATATATATATATATTATATGTTATAAGTTGTAACTACTCATAGCTCATATTTGTTCAAACTCACTACATTTCGTTAAAAATATGGTCGTAATAATAACATTATAAATTAAATTTGTTGTTTCATAATTTGTATTATATATTAAACACTTAGATAATTTAGTTATGTATTCATCGTAAAAACATGATAAAAATCATAAAATAATAATATTTAAAATTTAAATATTTTTTTGATAACTTAAGTCCTTATTACAATGTAACATAAATAATAATATTATAGTTATTGACTAGACTTTGACATAAACTTAATTAAAAATGAAAAATATGTACCTGTAAATAAAATAGGTAATAGATAAAATGTATTTATTAGTATAAACTTAACATGTATGTCAATAAACATATTACACATATATTTAAACTACTTTTGATTTTATGCGACAGGTACACTTTTTTAAAGAACTTTCATATTCATACTTAAATGAGTATATTAAAATAAATAACATTAAATGCTAAACATATGTTTAAATCATTTTTAATTGAATTGCAATCTTTAATTTTATAGTAGTTGAATAATGAATTAAAATCGATTATAGATGTGTGCTTTTCATAATATAAATTAAATTCAAAATTATAAAAATATGATATTGAAAATATTTTACCACCGTCATTCATCAAATAATAAATATTATACGCCTAATCAGTGAGTGACTTCTTTAATTTAATGTGTAATATTGTTGTTTACAAATCATTTTCTACATTTATATTTATCCAATATTCTGTGACAAATTATGTACAAATTATAGATAAATAAAATTATTTAAAAAATAAATAAATCATCAACAATAAAACAACGACAGATTTTCAAAAATATTTTGGGTGAAAATTAAATTCAATATTATCTAGAATAATATTATGTTTTAGTAATTTTAAAATATAATTTATCAATCACAGCATTGTATTGAAATTCACCAAATATTCTCATCACCAGTGTTTCTATTAATAATGAATTAATTCAAATTTTAGTTTTTGAATTTGAAATGTGTAATTTTATTAATAAAGGACCATAATATTTTGAAATATTTAAAATTTTTATTCGATTTAACGAATGTCTTGTGGTGATACAATTTTATTTGTTGATGAATTGAAGACGAAATACGAGTGAGTAATTTCTGAATAATGAAATTTTAACTATAAAGAAATAATCAACAATAATCGGTTAAGAAAATATAATGAAAATTGAACTATGAAAAAAATTACGATGAATAGTATTAAATTATTACAGTTTTATAATTCGAAAAAATTGTGACATTATAATAACTACAAGTCTTTTTTGTAAAAGTATAAAACCATTATTAAAGACTATTATCCCTAATACATATAGTTTAATAACTTATAAACTACTCGTTCAAATTACAATTTCGATACATCAACATTTTCAGAAGATTCATCTGTTTAACAATTAAATTGGATAAAACTTTAAGTATACTTAAAATTTTCAAAGATAAGAATTTAAATAAATGCATTAATAGAGAAAAAATAAAAGCCAGAATGCTTGCTGAATAAGCAGAATTACCCTATTACATTTTTATACATAGTATTTTTCTTATTTTGTATGATTTAAAGGGTATATATTATTATTATTTATTACTAATATTATCATAATTTATACAACACCGTTTCGTTGACGTATTTCAATAATACAAATATTGCTACACGGCGTTTTGGATAGATATTTTAGCTACATCACTGTCCTATTTTCGTTATCTCATTAGTATGGTTCGTTACAATACATAAAATTATGATGATATACGCAATAACAAAATAGTAAGTATAGGTAAAATAAAAATGAAAATAACACATAATATCTACAATGTAACAAAATTTTTAAATAAAATAATTAGCGAAAGAATAATATTTTTTTAAAATTTAAATACAATTCATAGAAGTTTAATTGGAATATTTTTACAATTAAATGTATACATTATACTTTACACAGACTGTATAAAATAAATCGTAAAAAATTAATCCTAGAAAATTAGAATTTCTCTTTTAGAAATACATGTAATTTTGTAGTTAATTTGAAAAAAATAAAATACACAATAATGGTTTCGAATAAATTATTTATGTTATGCGTCTGAAAACAATATTATTGTACCTTCATAAGCCAAATTATCATAACTACAATATCATAAGAAAATATTCTAGTGTCAGTAAGTTAACGATGATACCTATCTAAGATGAAAAATGAAGCATTTCGCATGAAGCAATTGAATTGTAGAGGTACTTAACCAGCTGGCTATATTAAATAATACCTAAAAATATCATTTTGTCTTTCTCATGTTATGTTATTATAATGTCATATTTGCAATTGTGAGTTAAATTCTTTTTTGTTGGATAAAATATTTCCATAATTTATGCTCACCATACAATGTTTTAAATTTGAATATCCATTACAAAAATCTATCGAAAACAATCGCTTTTTAACTGTTTGACAAAATATCACCCTATGTAAAATATATCATCCACATTTTTAAGTTTTAATTATACTTATCATAACATTATCAATGAATAAAATAAAATCGTTTTATTGTCGTTTTATATTATCATTTATAATGCGTGAACATGTGCTGGGTATGATACAAATGAATAATTCCGACACAGCCCGACGCACGTGAAACTCTTGTCAGCTATGTCATAATATTATCATACCTATTAGTAATCTACTAAACATACAATACCTATTAATATTTTACAGTAGCAATATAAGCTAGATAAATGTTTTCCAGGTAGACAACACTATTTTTGAATTTTAACTTTGTATTCGTGTGATATCTTTGTGTTTTTGTTAAAAATAATAATAATTTTATGATTGCAATAAACAAATAAAGTTGTCTCTTTTATTTATTCACAAAATTACTATACTTAATATTAACGATATTACATATTTTATCACTCTAAAATACATTTTTTAAGAATAATTATGTTTATACATCAACGATGACCTAATTTTCGTGATTTACAAAGTAAAACAAGTAATATTATTGATCTGAAAAATTAGGCGAAATACTAAATATTTTATAACAGTTTACTATGATGAACACACATTTTAAAATGTAAATTATATTATTGTAAATAATTATGTAATTACGATATTTTTAACATATCAATTATTGTAACTTTACAATATAATCAATCATAAATGATAATCAACTTTGTTGTAAACAGTATTACATCTGTTAGTTATCCGCATATTTTGTTCTATACATAAATAATAATATATATTCAATGAAAATAAGGTATAAAAATGTATTATTTTGTAAATCTAAGAACAATTTTAAATTTTTATAATTATTTAAATGCTTATAATTTAAACAAGCATATTGCAATCTCGTTACATATATTTGCAAATATTATTGCGTGACTAAATAATATCATGAATGACTAAAAAAATAAAAACGTTTATTTTGACTTACAGAGAAATGGCACAATCACATTACCGCAAAAGTATAACACATGTATTCATTAATTATCCTAATTTTTAGTTTGACCTATAAGTCACGAATACGTGAATATTTATTTATAGACCGAGCCCTTGAGGGTTTTTACCCTTTTTTCATACATAATGCGTAGATTTAATTTCATCGATTTAATGATGTTAAAATTATGTTATTTTTAGAACATTTTACATTCTTATTTTAGTCAAAGTGAATAATTTATTTTGAAATACAATTATGTATATTTTGTAAGTTTTTATCTAAAAGAATAAACATTTTTCTGCTTATAATTAACACTTCTTATAAAATTCATACCATAATAACTAACACACATATTTTTATTATTATATTGTTATTCTTTAAATAGGTAGCTTTATTTAGAAAAACACAATAATATTTATTGACAATCTTTGATATTTAAATAAGATTAACCAAAAAATTGATATTTTTACGTAATTTAATTCGGAGATATAGTTAAAAATCAAAAACACTTTACAACTGAATTAAACGAAATCCCCTGAGAAATGATTGAACAACTAGCAATTAAGATAACAATGGCTACGAGTTCAGAATCTTGATAATAGCATTGGAGAATTCATCTTAAACCAAATAAGAAGAATAAACAATTAATAACGAGTTTCATTTAGAATATCGATTTGTATGTAAAAATTTTTGCATTCAATTTAAATTAATAATATAAACATATACTATAGAACCTGTGACCCGGTAAATGCACAATACACCGGACGGATCTATATAAAATAAGAGCAATATAAGGAGTTAAAATTTGTTCGAGTACGGTGTGTACGGTTTGTCAGTTTTTACCCAAGAATTACTGTTCGGGACAGAAAAAAACTAAAAAAGCACTTTCACGAGGTATCTCATTAAATTCAACACAGAAAGTACTTAAAAGATAAATTCGTCAAATCTCTCAATTGTTTTCTGGAAAATAACAAACTCTAGTTTTCTACTCAATTTTAAAAATAGCTATTTACTCAACGTTGTACTCAAACATGTACTAAGCACACCAATATACTCTCGGTCAAGTGTATCTCTAAGTTATAATAGATCTTTTCAATTATATTTCGTTCACTTCACTATGACACGATGTCCTGTAACGTCTTTTTATTTATTATTATTAATACATGATCACTTCTCTCAATCATGTTCTCATCACATCGATATATCAAAAAAAAAAAAAAAAAAAAAAACTGTGTCAAAAAAATGTACATTTATATTATACGTATATCATTTAAAAGTTGTGGCTTTGAGTGTTGACAAGAATTTTCAAGATTACATTTTCATTAGTCCATTTAATTGTACCATACAGTCTGAACTTGTACAAAACACCGTAAAATAAATACGTGAAAAAAATGCACTAACAGTGTATTGTATTTGTATTAAAATACATTGTTGAGTCATACGTCATTATTTACACGAAACAAATAATATATTCACATTGATGTAGGTATACGTGACAAATAATGCGACCACATTTTTGTTTGTACTACACATACGCCTGGATGCCTGATTGACATAACATTAAACCATATCGCCTACCTCGAGGGATATAGATTTTTAAACGTGTCCGTTTTCGTGATATTGAAACACATAAATAATTCGGTTTTCGTAACAAATCACAAAATCAAAACGAGCCATATTAGTTCAATGTTTGGTCAAACAGACCTAAAAACAGATTGAAGTGTATAATCTTAAGCTGCGTTAAGCCGCGTGTATAAACGGAGGGTCTTTAAAATTCTTTGAAATTAATGTGTTTCCCGAACCGCAGCAAAAAATGAAGGGAGCGACGAAACGTTGGGAATAATAATAATCTGCGTTTAATTAACGCTCGGATTGACGTTATTAATGTCAATTGTATATAATACTATACGACCGCGGTATGAGCTAAATCCTGATAGAAATACAAAAATATACGCTCAAATACGTTTTGTTCCAGCCTCCACTGTATATATTCCTCTGCAATTCAATCATACGATTTACTGAACACTCTTCAAAAATGAACACTTGTGTCTTTCCGTCTTACTGAACAGCCACGCAGATTTACCTCCGTAAAACGCCCGCAGAATCCTTTTCCTATATTTAATGAACTAAATGTAATTATTACTTATAGTTGTGTTTAAACTAAACAATATCGTTAAGATTAATCGTGTTGAGTTAATAACAATGAAATAAAATGAAACTACTGATATGATTATTATTAATTATTATAGAACGGCGAAGTCGAGAAATTTTAAGCCTGTGTGGCTGTGTAGTGAATATAATTTTTAACAGTTTTTGGGTTTTTTTTTATACACACATACTGCATTATATATTTATACATAGGTAAACGAAAATATTAGCGTTAATTTTTTTTTTTTAAACATACTTTATTTTGAGACTAGAAACTCACTTATTATATCTAAAATAATGTGCAGAGTGATTTACTGAGCATGTGCACCTCGTTTTTTTTCTTTAATAATGAATTTGTTTAAATTCTGATTCTTAGAATTTTTAAATAAACTTTAAAAAAATATTTCCAAATTATTGATTATCTGTTTACTGCTTAAAAAGTGTATTGTGGTACAAACTTCTGTTTTTTAAATGAATATCTTCTTTTTACTATAAATTATTTAGTGAGTAATTTTTTTGAAGATTTTGATGTGCCTAATTTAAAATTCAAATTTTCTTAGCTATTACTCACTAAAATATTTATTCTAGAGATAATAATAATCCTTAAAATTTTTTTTATAAAAATATGAATTAAATGTAATTTCAAATCTAATAAATATTATTCAACGATCATTTTTACAAATTATAAGCGTTAATAGATTAATATAAAATACTTAACATTTCAAATCACTATAGCCTCTATATCTCTTAAATCTATTATTCTTAGTACACAAAATTAAATAACTAAAAAAATAGTTGTTTGAACTATGATCTTAATAAATCATAACTATCCACTAAATAATTTCAATTAGAAAAGGAGAATTCTAATTTGAAAATTAGTACTTAGATTCTCTAAAATTTAAAACTATAGACTTAAAGTTTATTTAAGAATTTCAAAAATCAGATTTTGAATGACTGCATTATTGAACCAGCAATTCTTTGTATTATATCAAAGTCATGTGTCGTTCCCAAGTAAATGTACAGAAAGATTGACAAACATAAACACTTCCGTTTATTTTTTTTTCTACTTTTTTAATAATAAAATTATTCAAATTCTTATTTTTTTGTACTTTCAAATATACTAAAAGGCCATATTTTCAAATACTTAAGTTCCTTATAACATTTAAGTAGTATTTTGTAGCGTTATACTAACTTTTTTTTTCAAATGATTATCACCCTTTTTTCTAGTAAATTATTAATCAGATGACTTTTTTGAACATTTTAAAATTTCAAAATTTAAATTTAAACAAGAAATTTTTAGTTATTTAACTTTATGTATATTATTTTTATTTATATAATAATATATTTAAAAGGCTATGTAATTATTTAAAAATATTAATAATTAATATTAATCAATCAACATTTTATAATAAAATTTGTAAAAATATTCCAAGTAAGGCAATTTCCAGATGCTCCCTTTTCTGTTTGATTGGTCGAAGGAAATTTTCTTGTCTGTAGACTGTAGTGGTTTGTATTATACCAGTGAAGACCAAATTTTTTTTTCGGTGGGTTCCAATAGTAAAATGTTGCATTCGTATCAATATTTGATAGAAAAATTAAAATGATAAAAATAAGGAAATTTAAGTATCATGAAAATAATTTTATATTTTATATATTTTATTTCGACTTAAAAATTGGCCACCGGCCACTACCAAGAATTTGGCAGACCACGTATAGCCCGTAAGATACGGGTTGAGCATTAATATATTATACATTTGTACAAGATTTTGACCCCTTTCGGATACTGTTATGACGGTAATCCTTTTCCATTATTTCATTACAAGGATTACTTTTGATTTCCATAACAATATCTCTGTCCAGTTCTGTACCCGCACACTCTGTTATCGTCGCCATGTAGCTGGTAACAGTGTTGAGTTCCATGATCGTTGATGTTCTCCGCCATGCGCACCACTTATATTATTATTTATTACTATTATATTTTAGTCGCTTCGTTATTATTCTGTATCGATTATTAATCATTAGGACTCAGATTTCAATGCATTTGCATCTTTTTTTTCGAATGTCTAACATGATGCTCTCCAAGCTACAAATGTATTTCTAGTACTCCGTGTTCTAACCACAAAATTTTCTTGGGACATTTTTTTGCATTTTAGTGGATTTTATACTTTTTAGGACATTTTTTGACGTTTTTAATGTATTTTTAATCCAGTTTTAAATTAGACAAGTTATTTTCTGTATATAAAAACTTGTTGGCAGACAAACGTCGATCATTTAAGTTTCAAAACATTAATGAAGCTCTTATTGTACAGTATAAAGCAAATATTATTTAATTTTTTATAATATACTTTTTTACATAATAATTTGAATTTGTATAATAAATAATATATTTTTTGAAAGGACGGTTTTTGATCATTTCAGAACATTTTTTTAGAGTTTTTAGGTCATAAATGTATTTCTTGAAAAAGCATTTTTCAGTATTTTTAAGAGCATTTATATTCGAGCCCAATTAATGATATTATTATATTACACCATTACAATTATTTTTTTAAATCTAAAAAATATTGAATTAATAACAAAACAAAATTAACTCTGAATACCTTGTCGTGCATTTATTCAAATGGGTTTTCCATTACAAAATAAAAGTATTCTTTACAAGACTGACGATTTACGTCATCGTCTTAATAAAAGACTTAAAAGTTTAAATATTGTACAAAATTAAAACTGTCATAAACAACGCTTTTTAAGTTTGTACATTAAACCAATATAATATTATAATTTTAATTTATAATTTTATTTACTTAAAATGTATATACTCGTAAATAAGTACATCATAAAATTAATTAATATTAAAATTTAAAACCATACACTAATTACAAATAATGTAATATTCGTATGCAACCAGTAACCATTCCCCTCAGAAAACATGCCACAAAACAAATAGTTTTAACTTAAAAAAATAATCATGAACAATTTGAATTAACTTATTAGATGTAATTTGTTTTATCTCGTTAACCATTATATTTAAAAATGTATAATATGTCTCGACAAGGTCATCAACGATAGAAATAAGAATGGACAATAAATGATTAATCATCATAAAGTTATCAGAAAATTGAGCCATATACTGAATGCAGATACTATTCTTATTTTATACTATCGACCTTTTGGGCTATTTTAATAAATTTAGATAAGAGAAAAATATAAAGATGCCGTAAACAAATATATATCAAATCATTAAATACCAACAAAATCGTAGTAGTTTTTAACACGCAACTGTAACATACCTTATCTAGGTACGTAATTTATAAGGCGTAAAAACTCATTTACAACAAATAAAATAGATTTAATACGAGCTGAATACCTATAAGTATGCATAATATTTTGTTAAAATCATTTATTTATTAGTGGATGTCAAATCAGAAATACCGTACAAATAGTTTTTGGTACAATTCGTTTAAGTATTTACCATCGCATTTATACGCAACATTTTTCTGATTGCTATAATGTAATTTCTCTTTTTTATGAATAAATAATAATGAATGTACTTTAACGCTAAAAAACAAGCCAATTACTTATCAAATAGTTTGTCAAACATTAAAAAACGTCGATTTGATATTTTCCACCTAGCAATATTCTGATGTCGGAAAATAATTCCGCAAAAAGCCTAAACACACAAAACTGTTCACAGCCGGTGTAAGATCAACATTTTTTTTTAAACTACCAAATCGTTTTAAAAACGAAAAACATATAGCTCTATAACACACACATAAATCATCGTAAATTTATTTACTCGTTATATGAAATGTCATAATATTCATAAAAAGAAATAATGCGCCCAGCAGGTTAACCCTCCTAAAACCATAAAACAACAATAAAGGAATAATAAAGAAAAAATGGTTATTATTATTCCGTATTAATTATAATTTAGGAGCATAAGACCAATATGTGACATAAACGTGTAATAATTTTGGATATTGTTAATCCCTTAATATAATTTATTGAGAAAAAAATATTTGATACAAAATACCTAAAAATAAATTATTTTGTAAAGTAAAAGAGGAAAGAGTAAAAAAAATTGTATTATGTATGCAATATAGATACCTATATAAACATTCACTAGTTAAAAATGTTTATCTACGTAAATAATAATAATAATAAATATACAAATAATAAATTATGGCCAGATAACTGTGTACTGTGTTACTTTACCTCACGATCTTCTTGTAGATCTTCTATATTAAGTATATACACTTTGTTAACCTATTTGAAGACTCCTGCGTCCTGCATCAAGCAGGTACCTAACTATATTATTTACGTGATATTACCTGATTGATAGAATGACGATGATTTGAATACTTTTTTAATATTCTTTTTCCTTTTACGGGTCGATTGGTCTTGGTATACGTTAACATAGCGCTATAAATATTATATAGCTATTAACTATTGGTGTGGAAAAAGGGATTTTTATAATATAGGTATTCGGCTGTTCGCACATTGCAAGACCACAAGAACATAAAAGAACCACACGTCGCTTCGACTAAATAACTTATTGCAAGTTTTGTTGAGCGTGTATCCTGTACAACTCCTGTATTTAATTGCGTATCTACTGCAAAACATTTTATTTTAACATTGTTACGAGCCAGTGCTCGTATGTGTATGCGCGGCGTGCGCTTGTATGTCTTGTATATTATAATAACAAGCATATTATAATGTTATATAATACAGTGTAGGTATTATAGTTTTAGTCGGCTGCAGGTAACGACGCTTTATTAAACTTTGAATTGGATATTGGCCAGAGGCGTTTGAGGAGTCTACTAAGCATAAACAGTAAGTCCTGCAGCACATAAACGCTATGTGCACGCCCTTGTGCGTATTATAACAGCAATTGCTATCCGACAGCGACAACTTGCATGTATCGTGTGTATGTACGTAATATGTAGGTATGTATAGTATAATGATATCTTAATAATAATGGGATAGTGACCTCTCTGCCTAATTTTTTTAAAATATCTACCGATAATATTTTTTTTTTAAAGTTGCTACCGCTCTACTGTATGATAGACGTCTAGTGGGCCATTATCATCGATATGTTAGATTTAAATTTGATGATGTAATTGTAAATAAAAAAGAGATTCTGATCGGATACGGTTTGTCAGTCTATCTCACTATAGTAAGTATACTTCTCACGTTTTTTTGATAAAGAAATTAAATTCATTTATTTTACTATTAGTATTACAGCAATAGGTTAATACAATTTTTTTCAAAAATATTGCATTTATCATATTAAAAATAAATATAATTTATGTCATGTTATATAATCGTTATCAATATTATTTGTCATTTTTAAACAGTTTATAGAATTAAAGAACTTTAAAGAGTATATGAAGAGTACAACGAATTTAGGATTCAGGTCAACCAATATTTCTAATGAAAAGTGTAAATATTACCGCAAATGACGTTTTTCGATGTTTCAATACTAAGAATAGAGTCTATTTAGTAGACTAAACCTGGCAGACTAATAGAAAAATTATTCGATTTTCCGAGTAAGATAAATTTAAATGAAGGAAGCGTAACAATTTTTCTCAGATTTAATCTAATTTATATTTTTAGTAGAGATCATATTATCCACGAACAAAACACAACAAAAAGCAATAAAAAGATTTTAAAGCATGTTTATCAGTAAATTCAACATCATTTTGAATAATAAAATCTAAGATTTTATTTAATTTGTTAACAATATTACTAATGTGACAATCATATTTAAGTTTAGGATCGAAATAATATCCAAGTATAAATCTCCAATTTTATATTGTATTTCAACATTAATATTAAAGTTTAAGTTTAAAATTACTAGAGATCTGAAAAATTACATTATCTGATATTTATGTCGATATTAAAAGTAAAATTATTATTAGTACCTACATAGTCCATAGAAAGTATTAAATCGAATTAAAGTAAATCAGAAACTACTTGACAGTTAACTTGATGGAATATTTTATTAAAATTGTATCACTGAAGTTAAACTTTTTTGCGGAGAGTAAAGACATACAAAAAACAAACGATAGATTTTTTTACAAATTTCTCGTGTCACAAAATTAAAACAAAACAGACGGTCATAGTAACGACTAGCGGTAAGTTTTGTCCAGTTACATTTAATCAACCTAAACACGGCAATGAGTTAATAGGAAGAAATAATGATAATATTAATTATTTACATCATTATCCATTATTTGATGAATGTTGTTAATATTTTTCGACACTTTTATTTGTCAATTTATCAATACCTATTAAAATTTCAAATACCCTAATTGTTATAATTTTGATTTCTCTAAAAGAAGTTTCACTTCAACCACGCGTATTCACAACTCGCACATTTTTATTTATTAATTATTTTTGATAATATTGATAGTAGTCTATATTTTAATATTTGTATTCATTTTTATAACACGCCAGCCCGATAATCTCTAAAAGTACCTCATATTAAATATAAGTATATTTCTTCCGGGTAATCACAAAATTATTGAACCAATTTAAGCGAGACTTTTGCAAATGATTTTTCATCAACAAAGTACAAAAACAACTTATAAATAACCGATCCAACTCTCATTCGTTTTCGCCACGTTTACCCCGCTATATAGACCCGGTTATACATCGACTTACATAAAAACATCTTAATATAAAATCACTCACTTAATCGTGTTAATAATCTGTGTTGCTTACATTTGTTGTTCATTTTCGCAGACGGAGATATGTATACCGATTTGCTTATGAATGATTATCATCACTTAAACTAAAATACACCAAACGCCTTATTTTATCATTTTCGACTTTTTTTCCAGGCAAAGTCAGCAGTGGCATTCTCAGGAATTTTCTATGGAGGGAATTCTGAAGATTTACTAGAATACAAAAATGGGAGGGCTCTGCCCCTCATAACCCCTTTATTCATAATAATTTGTATTGTTTTAAAAAATTTTATTACACATAACACATTATTATTTTTTAATCATTATAATAAAAAATCTAATTTTCTTGGCTTTTTTGCCAGATCGTCCAACACTTCCTCTGCTATTAATGGCACATCTCTATGAATTGCTAACTGCATCAAACTATATTTCTATTTCATACTCATATGAAATAGAAAAAAAATACGGCCAATTGGGGGAAGCTCCATGAACCCTCCAACCGTGATTACGCCACTGAAAGTCAGTAAGTACGCAACTAATTTGAGCACATGGCATGCTACAAACATTTGTGTAAATAATTTGATAAAAACACGACTAGAATCTAAAAACGTTCTTTCTCGTGAAACATTTGTCAAACTTCATAATAATATAATAAATAAGATAATTCATTTAAATTATTATAATATACACTATATTATACTAAATAATAAATTACAGTACAATATAATATCTATCTAATACCTCTATGCAGTGAGTATTTAATGCCAACGTTTTAATAAAAAGTGGTTTTATTTTTAATACTACCAAGTTCTGCGCTAACATATTATAATACGTACTTTAGTGTTGCAACGGATAAATATACAGTCTATAGTAATATTTATCATGATAATTTTGTTTTTCGGTTTTATCTCCGTTAGCATGATATTGTTATATTTATTATTATTCTCATGTGTGAAATGATATATTTTTCATAGGTACAATACAGACTTAAATTAAATGAGTAGATAAAAAAATATTTTTTTCTGGCCTCAAAATAATTCAACACACCAGTAACACCAGTAAACCACTACCATAAGCCCTGATGTATAATCCCTCGGTGGTCCATAACGCCACGAACAAAACGTACGAAATCTAAACATGAGTATGCGTAGTCGACTCCGTCACTATAATAATGAGCAAACAACGAACATTTACATAAATTTCCATAAGTTTTACGAGCACTTTAATAATAATAATAGATGATTTAATTTGTTCTTTTGGACTTGTAATTAATATAATATAATATACATACGCAACACTAATAGTAACTTCGGTTGGACATATTGGGATTTGACCCTCTACCCTTAATCACTCAAAATTTATTTCTATTATCGCATCCTTATTTTCGCAGCAACAATCAACGTTTTTGATTCAAACATATAACCCTTCAATATACCTACGAACAATACACTGAATTTTTTCGGGGAAGAGGGGTTGTGTTAATAATAACTTTTCCAAATTTACATATTACTGATGCCTGCTAGAAAAGAGGGACATTTTATAGAAATACATTTTCACCAATGAAGACATGTCGCACAGAAGGAGGTATTATGGCCAAACCACCCCTCTGTGAACGCCTCTGCCTACAACCTTCTGCTGCAAAGGAACAAATGCATTATATAAAGTACATCGTATACGGGTGTTACAGTGGGGTGGAATAAATAAAACCACCGCGACGGTAAGTGAGTGACACCGACGCAAAATGGAAAAATTATTACAAGCCGCCACGGCATGCTGAAATGATAACAATAGTCAATAATAATGAAAACATAATAATTAATATTATGTGAGTACACGCACTACACATAACTTTTTATATACTTAAACGACCCATAATATTTTAACAGAAGGCGGGTTCGAGTTTATGAGTTTTATGATTAAAAGTTTTTAAAAAAAAAAAAACAAATAAGTACTATACGGATAAACTAAATTTAATTTTTGTATTATGGGGAAAAGTTGAACCGCTGTCTGCCCTATAAAATAAATGATCATGGTGCGTGGACAGTCAATAAAAAAAAGTATTACTCCGCTATTCACAAGTTATGTCTTTCGTGCCACATTAGTGTAAGTAAAATTCGTGTAACATGTTACCTCCAAATCAAAATTACATAATATTGAACTTTGTAACAACGGACTCAGTTTCACAACGGCTATATTACAATATAAAATATTAAGTGAGAACTCCTCTTTGAAAATTGCAAACGAAACTTATTATAAAGTTGACAAAATAGTATTACTGTTGTTGTTTAACTATAAGTAGATGTTACACTACATATTACACATATTATATTCAGGAGCGGATCAAAGTATAAAGTGACCCTTACGAGGAAGACACTATGAAGGCCCAGAATAAATAAACAGGACACTCAATTTTTTGATTATTAAACGATATTTAATATTTTGAACTTAAATATTTCACTTATTAACAATAAATTATAAAAACAATTAAATTGAATAATTAATATCATATGGCGTTATAAAAATATAAATTGCCTAAAAACTAGCTTGATAAATAATTAATAGAATAATAATTTTAAACAACTATTAAAATATTAAATATCTGAATCTTATTCGACTTTATTGTCATAAAATCATGAATAACACTTATCAAATAAAGTTTTCTTAAAATATATTAAATATAAAAATACTTATTATTTTTTTCGAAGAAAAGGAAAATTTAATTTTTAATAGAAAAATAAAATTTCATTTTTAATACATGCCAATTTAAATTAAATAATTTATAGAGCCCGAATCTGTGGAGCCTTTGGACTCAGCCCATTAGACCTATTCTTCTAAATTTGGCCATGATAAGATATCATGTTATATTATTTGACAATGAATAAATTTCGTTCTTAACATCTTTAGACACTTCAAATAGCTTTTTCCATTACGCTCCTTATAGTTGCAGTACATATGTCCTATATTGTAACAATATATATCACCGAAAACAAAGTCGCTCGTGTATCGCATCGCGTACAACGAATATATATATAATAAACTATAATATAGGTAACATGTTACCGAATAAAATATACGATTGCTTTTCCACACATTCGTTTTTCCCGCTGTATATACGACCTGTTATATATTATTTTCTTCTCGACAAAATGAATAGAAACATTGTACGCCAACGATGACAATTTTATTATCATCAATACGAACCACGGGGATTATTCGTGTCTATCAACGATATTACTGAACACAAATGCAAATTATACACCTCATATAGGTATATACAAATTGTACGTACTCGCAAAATATATACCTAATAATAATAATATTGTAATTAATGTAATTTTTCCGGCAATGATTATTGATCGTAAGCAATTTGTCTTCGAAAAATAAATTACGGCATTACAATTATATCATTCAGCAAATAATCGTTCGCATTAATAATATTGCTCAATAGCGACGATTCGTAATGATTAAAACGAGTATCTGCGCCCGAGTTCGTAACTATATGATAAAGCTGTTGTCGAAATTTGCAAATCACCACGATTAAGTGATTTGTTTCGAGTCCCCTATTTTTTCAGTGCACTATGTATATACATATTAACTGTATAGCGTTATTGGGATTTTGAAATAAAAATTAAAACTGTTACCGTTGTTGTTACACTACTACAGAAAACGGGCATTTCTTGCTTTTAATGTAATTGAAAATTATCGCTTTGAAAAGCTAATAAAAAAAAATAAAATAAAATAAAAATAGAACAACCGCTCAAATGAACACTCACCAATTTAATTAAATTATACTGTTATTACATAACACTCGTATACATAAGTGCGTATATATAAAACGCTCTACCAACGGCGTTTACGGTTCGACTCGAAAAATATTGAGATGAAGATCTCAAACCGTGATTGATAGGTACGTTATTTTTATTACCTATATATAATATTATACAACTAACCAAGTGACAACTGACAGACTATATTAAGTTATACAATAATCAATTATGTCATCATTCACTATATTTAGTAAAAGTCTTTTCTTTTCGATATCGGTTAAAATTTTTCTTTTGCGAAAACGTTTTATTCCCGATCGAAAAAATCTACACGTTTAGGCTGTACAAATATTTCATTATCGTTAACCCGCTATATATAGCGATATATACATTTATAGATTACATTTTCAAAGTACCTAATTATAGTCTACATCAAGCACGTACAATATTCAATCAATCGAGTGCTTACATGAAACTTTTAAAGCACTTAGGCTGTTCGAACAGAACATTTAGAGTGTGGTCCGAAATAAAAAAAAATAAATCACATCATTGTGAAACAATAATGCCAATATAAATTTGGTTCTATCGCGCATAATCAAAAACCCCTCCAAAATGGCTAAGTGTGTACTTGAGAAGTCGGGACACGACCACGGCGTGTCGAGGATAAGGTGAAAACAAAAATTGGATTAGCCCGTAAAGCTAAAACAACGGATATTTTAATTTAATCATAAACCGTTTGTTAAAATTATACATGATTGTATTAAATAATTTTAAACGAGAAACTGTGACTTTGAAGTTATAAATGCATAAAATGCATTTGCTTTTGAAACCGGAAAGAACTCAAAAACTCGAAATACCGAATAGCAAATGTTTCCATAATATGATCGATATAATTATATTAGATACCAATATTTTCAAATTACGCATATTTTGTTAGTTGCTTAAAAACAATTAATTTCTGTAATATATACTAATTACTAATATTATACACTAATACACTAAAACATAGGTTTATTGTACAGTGTGTCGAAGTATATACTCAATATCATAATATATTTTAGTATTTTACTGACGATAAAAAAATTGCCGTTTTAAAAATGTCCATAACTTGTTTCAAAATATAAACATCAAAAAATACTCTGAGTGAGGCCCTAGATAATATTATCATCTTAACAGTATTTATCCAGCCCATTTTTTCCATGATTGATAACGTATTACATTTTTATATTTTTCATAGTGTAAAATCCTACATATAGCACCTCCAAACATTTGTCTAAGATAATAACTAATAATGTTGTAACCATGTAAACAATTCCATAGTAAGATCACATGATACAACAATTTTGGGCCCAATGAGGGGAGTCAAACACTCCCCATAAGTAACCACCACGCTGAGTCTGCAATAAGTACGCCACGCGAACAAATAAAACCGTTTGATCAAAATATAATGCTAATAATTATTATTCCAGAGAGTTGATTGACCCGACACTTGTTTTTAAAATTCAACATACGTCGTAGTTGCTGCGCAGCGGGTCGGTAACTTGTCATTGCCATCAACCTGTAAATGAAAACGTTATTAATTTATTATATTACACAATTATTATTATTTTTCCGGCCTAGACAATAAGGTATTCACAACCGACTTAATGGGAGGATAATAATAACAATTACATTCGTCCTTACGGCGTAACGATGCGAATAATATTATGTTATAGTCGATGCAATATAGACTGTATTTTCGTTGTTTTTGGGCGATTTTATGTTACGCAATTTTCACTGTCGCTCGTCTTACGTAACGTCATATTATCCACCCCAAACTTAGGTATCCTGGAATATTTCAATATTATTGTTGTTTCTCCCATTAATTTTGATTTACTTGTATATAATATACAAGTTGTGTTGTATTTTTTCATACAACACAACATAAAAAAAAAAAAAAATTAATCAATTATTACTGGATATATGCCTGGCACTGTCTCTCAGTAATCAATCATTAGCAGGGCTAGGATTTGTATGCAACAGCATGTTTTTTTTGCGACTTCTGATTATTGATTTTGTCAGTAATGTCCACGAATCATCTCATGATGAGATAAATGGTGGTGTTTTTATTTTGCATGTTTTTGCATATTTTTGATAAAATGCATATAAAAGCATATATTGAATAAAATGAATTTTATTGCATATTTTGATTATAAGAACGCGAAAAATGCATGTTTTATAGTATATTTCGTGATTAATATTTTATAATTTACACATAAATTACGTGAAATGTTTCCAAATTTACTTTTACCTCCAAAAACAGTGTTGACACAATGGGCAACGTGGTTGACTGCAGTAACGTATTATGTAGATAATTTTAATTTAATTAAATCTGTGATCTCAGAATTAGATAACGAATTAAATTCGATAATAAAAGCTAAAGAATTATTTGATAATCAAAATTTAAAAAATGATTTAGCATATATTAAAAGTAATTTTGGCTTTTTATCCCAAGTCATAATTAAACTACAAAACAAGAATTTAACACTTCGTGAAAGTCTACAGATTATAATAAACGCTAGGGATCGACTTCTTGAGTGTAATAGAAGAGTCGCAGATTAAGTTAAGAACAAATTGTCCTTGATTTTACAAAAAAATAAAGGATTTAAAACTCTACAATCAATAAATAAAATATTAAATGGTGAATCGGATGAGGACAATTTCAGTTGTAACCTAACACCAGGACAAATTTCTTTACTTAAATATAGGTTAACTACATCATGTAACGTTGAACGGAGCTTCAGTCAATACAAAGCCATTATACGATCCAATCGCCGATCATTCATTTTCGAAAATTTAAAAAAATATATGGTCGTAGCATGTAACATACGTAGTGAATGTGAATTATAAATTTTATTTCTCAATTATTTTTTTTTATATTATATTAAGATTTAAGACAAACAACCAGCCACTGATGTATTTCAATAGATAAATAGGTTTTTTGTAACTATATTAATATTTTTGTGTTAATCTTATAAAAATTAAAATGCATATTTTTGCATATTTTGGTAAATAAAATGCATATTTTACAATTTTTTATTGCATACAAATCCTAGTCCTGATCATTAGTAATGATACGATATTTTGGTATTCACATCGACCGCCGTCTTACTTAGCTACCACATATTAAAAACAAAATTCAATTTCTAAATAATCACCAACGCCTCTTTCATCCCTTGCTAACTCCAAAAATACAAAACTACCAAATAAATTATTAATAATTATTATTACAAATTATTGCTTAGACGCATCTGGATATATGGTATCCAGCTCTTGAGCGCAGTAAAAATGTCTAATACTAACCGTATCCAAAGAATCCAATCAAAAATCCTTCGTACCATTTATGTCTCAATAATAAATCTTTCCGCTCCGATTTAAAAATATATGCAGTCACTGAATTAGCCAAACTACATTATAAACGCTTCGATCGATTAAACCATCACCCCACTCCGCTTATTTCTCAACTCGCATCCATAACCATAACTGGTAATTCTCAAAAGAAATTTTAAAGGCAGTGGTGTCATTACCTGCTGATATGAATATCAAATACATAATAAATCAGTTATAATAAAGAAAAAAATGTAAATATAAACGCATATAAGTCAGCAATAACTATTTATTTACTAAGTACCTCCACTGGGAGATCTCTTCACTCAGTATTCCCCGTGATGAATATAATACTATATTGATTAAGCTTATTATTATTAAATTATTGTAACAGATCGCCTAATATAAAAAAATATATTTAAAAAAAAGAAATAAATTATTAAAAAGTAACTACCGTATTGTTATTATTAAATATTTTCTAAATACCTTGGTTAAAAACCATGATTTAATATAATAAAAAAATTATACTTTAAACCTTTGATTTTAAAATATATATATATAGGTATATATATTTATATATATTCTAAAATCAATACTTAAACTACCTATATAATATAAAAATATATACTATAAATTATCAACTATTATATCATTATTATTATTAAAACCACCTATACTTGACATTCCTAGTAATCCTGTGAAACGGTATTTATCTTTTACTACGATGTAAGTATACATAATATATATATAAACATTAAATATAACAAAGACATGAATTCCATGTTAGATTTTTTTTATTCTGTATTATCATAAAGTCACATTACGTCCAACTATTTTTAACTATTTCTTTAAGTTTTCAATTAGTATAATATTGATGGTAAATGATTAGAAATAAAATAATTTCTCTGTGATTCGGTTACGTTTGTTTTATGTTTGAGTCGTCTATTTTCAATTTCTTTACTAAATTAATAATAATAGTCTCTCTACTTGCAACAAATATACGTGCGCTGTAGCTGTCTATTTTTAGAATTAGCTTCATGTACTGCTATCAAATAGCTTAAATCGGTACCAAATTATCGGTATAGATAAAACTAAAAAATATTATATTCACACTTTATTTTAATATACATTAAAAATTTTAAATAACTCTAACATTATCTTGTCAAATTTAATATAAAAATCCTTTTATATTATTCTTCGTTTGAAATTTATCTTGTCAACTGTCAGTCGATCACAGTACTAATATGTTGGGTACGCCACTGATTCAGTCATAAATATGAAAAAATTATATGACTATCGCCACAATTTGTATGAAACTGCAGATAATTGAATAGGTAATCAAAAAAAGAGAGCTAAACTGGTGAAATAACACATGAGGTAGCCTCACCATCGCACTGATTAAAATTTTAATTTTGCACTCTTATTATATTTTTGAATTGAATACTATTTGTATGAATTTTTACGATCAATTTCAAACCCTCGTTTCAAAAGTACCCTTGAAAATCTGGGTGGGCCAGTGAGATGTAACCACATACCACCATCTATACCAACTTATATTTTACGTTGACGGGCAATGACAAATTGCTTGCATGCAAACATGTATAATTATTTACATCTAATTACCTGTATTCGTCTCAAAACGTAAAAAAATAAACGTGATAAAAAATTGGCATTGACAGTAAAAAATATTTAACACCAAATAATATAATATATAATATGTATATTTTTTGCTTTTAACATATTTTATAATTCATGAATAGTGTACTATCCTATGGTGATACAAACTTTTTTTTCAAATAACTCAGTAAAAAAGAGCACATAAAATATGTTGTATGTATACTTACAAGTGACAGGTAGTACTCCACTAAATATTATTTCATCTATTTTATGCGTCTTAGGTACCATCATACACGCCCCTATAATATCGTCTTTTCTAATAGTCTAATACATATTATATATATATATTATATATTATATTGCCATTCCTAATATCCTTGGCAATTTAATAACTTCATAACTATTCGTACAAATTCGGATTTAGATAGTGCATTATAAAATTATCATAAAAATTATTTTCTTAAAAAAATACGAAAAAAGTGGTAGAAAAAACAAATTTGTTTCGTCACAGGACACTCCTCGGACGAATGGCATCAAAAATCTCAGTATTTGAATATACGATCTAATCTTTAAGTATATAAGTATTTTAAATAAATTACGCATAAATGACTTTTATAATAAATGTATGCATAATCAAAGAATATAATAATCATGGAACGATATAAAATGTGAAATGAATCACTCTGTATAATATGGCACGTGTAAGACACCGCAGACACCGCCACAAGAATGTTTTTTTTTATTATTATTATTATTATTTTTTTAATGAATAATTCACACGTTTGAAAACAAACCAAAAAAAAAAACCCGTATACATATACAATAGTATGATATGCATGCGTATCTCATTAATATTATAACTATTAGTTTAAAGAAAGTTACGGTTTTTATACAATTATTAATTGCACTAATGGTTTGTCGGAACAGAGTTTTAATTTCGCTTCTATACATAATAATTTACAAGTATAAGTATTAAGTATGTATAAATACAAATATACATATTTTAGTGCATATCATATATGTATACATTATGCACTGTATGATAAAAAATACGAACAACGCACTCATACCTAAATGTATAAAGTATTAATGTTTTAATTACCTATTAGCGAAAAAAATATAAATAGACATAGAGATCGTTACGATCGTACGGTTCTTTTTTACGCGTACGCATACGAACACAGGGTGATTAGCCAAACATGCTTATTCTCATCTGTTCAATAATAATAATAACAATAATAATAAAATCATCAAATTCTAGTTTATGGATCAACTTATGGGCGGCTATATTGTTAAATAATTATTTAAGAAGTGTCCTGTAACGATATAAACTTTTTTTTAAAAAAGAACCAATTTTATTTAGGTAGGTAGGTATACTGTAAATAATTATCAAGCCGGTTTTTTCTTTTTTTTTGAAAATGTTTGTGTATTTAATTCAAAATACGAACTTTTAGTTTCAAAGTTATTAAAATCTATACTTCACTAAGGAATAAGATATATAATAGTCCTTAGAAATGTCTTACAAAACTATAAAATAGATGCAATGTTTAATCTTGTACTTACCTACTTATCAAACTTTCAACAATTTTTACAAAATATAAATGTTGTAAAGATTAATATTTATTAAATACTAAAATGTTCAAAAACATCATAATTCCCGTATCTTCCAAGCCCATTTATATGGACCTATTATCATTGGTTCGCGGTTTTAAATAATTCAAAAACCACACTCGTTTAAATTTCATTCTATAGACATCAAACATTTTAGAAAATAATTTGTTTAAAAATGTATAGAAAAAAAAGTCAAAATTTGAATAAATTCGTCGTTAAAAGAGAACACAATTGGAAAATTACTCTGTATAATATCTAATGCCTATCATTTTTTAGTTTAACGAATAAATTAAGAACGGGGCAGCAGCAGATAGTTCATTTTTTCAAACATATAAACGTAAATCTTATATTAAACATTTTTTTACTCTAAAAATGATTTGTAATTCCGATCGCATTCGCTATAATAGTCTCAGTCCATAAAGCATAATTTTTTTCAATACTTACACCATGTGGTATATTGTACGGGCATACGCTACTGCGCAATTTTTTCCTTGCTCACATAACTGTATTATAAGTTATAACACATAGTATTGTGTCGAGTAGGTATCTATATTTATAAACATATACTCACACACATCTATGGTTCGAATAAACGCGTAAACAATATTGACCTCTCGGAAATAATATTACATATATATATAGATACAATGCTATACTCGTACTTCCTAACACAGCACCAATGGCAATATAGCATCGTACACAAAGACACAAGGCATCTAAAATCAGTATTATATTATTATTATCATACCAACTGGGTGGTTTTTTTTTTTTATTTAAACACTTTTTAATTAAAATGTTGAAAGGTATTTACGTGTTTTATGACATTTTATTTTTTTTACATGATTTGAAATCACTAAAATCAAAGTTTTTGAAAATACATATTTTTTACTGTTTTTACTGTAGTTTATTTTCAAATTTATACTTTTTTTATGATAGCATACATTTTCATCATTATATTTTGAAGCTTTGGAGGAATTTATTTTTCCCAAAATGTAGATATATAAAAATCGAATTTCGAACGTTTAGTTTAATTAGGTACCTAGTTATAACTTATAAGTTATCTATTTAAAATAATAATAGGAGAAGTGTGGACTCACACTATATGGGGTACCTACTGCCCTCCACACTAAAGTAAACTTTAAATACGTATAATTTACTAATAACTAACTACCGACTAATTTTAAATTTAATATTTATGTAAAAAAATTCTCAGAAAAATATTCTACTTCGAATATGAGATTAAAAATATGTTTATATTTATTTATAATTAAATTTTTTAATGATTTCAAATTATGAAAAACAAAATATTTGAAAAACGTCGATGATGCACGAATTAAAGAGTACTTATTATTTACCATTTAAAGATCACATTTTGTAGCTATGCATTCTATATAGTATAATATGATTATATATCTAAATAAACTATAAATAAAAATATGGAAAGGTTATCGCATGGCTTTAAAAAAAAAGTACGGAATTCTGTTAAACAGAACTAAAATAACTATTTTTTTCATATAATTTAGTATCATGACTACCTTTGCCTTCCTAAATATCATCATTCATCATTAAATACATTCTTATGTGTAGGTACCTAATATAATATGTACATAGTGGGATTTAGAAATCAGAGATAATTAAATTAAATTACAATATTAATAATAAGTAATAACATACGATAATAATTTATAAAATGAATGTCCTGACAACAATATGTAAAATGTACCGAACCAAAATTATGTAAAATACACTATTTATATTTTTTTTTTATCTTTTTTATCTATTTCAGTTATCCATCACTCCTGTTGATCCCATTGCTGACAGATAATCAAGGTCATCTTGCATACGTACAGTCCATGAAATTATGTCTGTACCTATACCGTAAAAATACAAAAAGGTTATGACATGAAATTATTAAGAATTTAATTAAAATATTTCAACGAATTGTTTTTTAGAACAATATTATCGTCAATAAAATGAGTCATAATTACTGCGCCGCAATAAAATATGTTTTTATATCATAATTTAAAATGTAAATCATGATTTGAGTGTCAAATACCAATACCTATGTTTTAAAAAAATATAAACAAGATTTTATTGGATACGTACGTTAGTTTTATTTTTCAGATTTCTGCATTGTACAATAGGAGTATCATCTTATGAAGGTCAGTGATGCCAATGCGTGAGTGTAGACATTTCTGACTTTAAATTGGTAAAAAACCAACCTTCGAGCTGCCATGTAACAAGAGAAACTATAAAATTTGCTCATAATTAAATGTAAAAAATGAGTTAATGAATCCCTGGTTAATTAAGGTGAGTGGTAGGTATACAAATATATAGACATTTTTCATTTAAGTACATTTCAGATGATATCGGCGCCACCGATGTAAGTACCACTTACCTATATAGGACGGTGAATTATTAAATTGCCCAGTAAAAACAGTGAATTATTACCACTATGTGTATAGCAGCTCAGCCATAGTGGGAGGATTAACCGATATGTAGGTACTTGTTAAAAAATCATGCTACCGAGAAAACTCTTTTTCATTAAAGAGAATTAAGAAAAACTTTTAGAAAATAAATTGAAATCCTCGAGAAAACACAAAACGCACTACGGTGTATATATTGTATAATAGAATATCGTATTTGCTCGTTATTTCGATATATACATGAATTTATATTTTATATGCGTCAATTTAAACGCGCATAAAACTTTTAAAAGATTCAAAGTTTCAGAAAAGACCACCTGAAGGTTAAGAATTTATCCATGCTCAATAATAACCGAACGTCGTAATATACGAGTATATTTATACACATTATATTATACCTTGTGTTATAATAATACGGAAGAACACTTGAAAGTTTTGCACACAACAATAATGTACCAGTATTATAATAAACTATTTCAACGAAAAAAGAATTATAAAACCTCAACAGACTTCAGAGATGCTTTACGTCAGGGGTCACCAAAAGCTAGGTCTTACAAAATTCTTTCCGGTTACCTATTTACAATTGTATAATGATATTATGAATAATGTTAAAAGCATATACTTTGAATTTTTATGGCCCGTGAAAAACTTCCAGATTTAAAAACATTAATTGGTAACCCCTGGTTTACATGTATACAAATATACAACATAATGATACCTATGCCTATTCTACAAAGTGTTTACTTAACGTGTAAACAGTTTAGCGGCGCAATAGGTAACCGTTTTGCCGTTTTGCGACGTAATATACAACGATACGTGCGGTGCAGGTGCGGTTTGCTATCAGTATATCGCTATATATTTCAATAGGTTTTTTACGATATTTTAATTTTTAAGCAAATTGTGTGTGCATAAAATTTTAACCCTAAAAAATTGAAATATCGTAAGAAACCGACGTAAATACGAAGATTATGTTCTAACTTAAAAGTTTGATAATAAGTCATTTTACTCTAACACCTAAGGTAAACACACATAATTGATTTTACTGAACGAAAATTTTCCATGAAATACGTTTGTAAAACGGAGACAAAGCGTGCGGGCGTGGCGTCCTCTTGAAAAAATTTGAACTTGTCACGAAAAACAATAACCAATAAAAAATAAAAAAAAAATAAAACGTATTTTTTATGTTTCTAGAATTCCATTTTATCGATCCGTAGGTAGGTGTATAAACCGTTAGAAAACCATGCCACTGGCAATCAGCGTAAACAATAATAGTATACGATATATGTCACACAGTATCTATATACAGTCTTATCAAGAATTATGGAAGTAATCGGAGTGTTCGTTATTATAACTACAAGGCGATGTATAGGTATTATACACTGTGTATGTTATAACAATTATTAATATCATACGATTGTACACGTATAAAATTATACAGTCATAAAATCAAATAATATTTTGGTCGTTTCACCATGCATTTTGTGTCCGGCTTCTACACACGACCGGTATTAATATGAGCGGGTGTTATTGAAAAACTACAGACGAAAACGACATTCAAATCGGCGCGCCGCGAAAGTTTTTCGCTCAATTAACAATCTGTAACGGTATATCATTACACTTATACTAAAGAGTTAAGAGTGTATAACGATCCAGCAGCCAAGTAAATGGCTCGGGCTTTCTACACATGGGCACATAGCACAGCATCATAGACCGATGGAGGTGGTGTGTAAACCGGTTTGGTATAATTGGCCCGCGTACAACACACAGTGGAGGCTGGTCAAAACGGAATTAATAAAAAAAAAAAAAAAAAAAAAAAACTAAAAATTGCATTCCCATAACATTATAACGGTAATCGCCCGGCACCGCGGCCTACCCGCACGCCACGATTATAACACGATCATACTCGGTCGAATAAGCGATGACTTCGAAGAAGAGACGATAAAGGTGTGAATATTGTTTTAAATAGTTAACTATGCTTGTAAGTTTCGCTAAAAAATCATAAAAACGGAATTCAACGCCACCGGGGCTGGAATCGAAAAATGAATTTTCGACGGCTTTTGACGAGCATTATTATTCATCACCTACGTCATGTAAAATAAAAAATAATATATTGGTCACCGCGATTTAAGTAAAAATGCCGATAACTGCAGATAAATTGAAACCGACCACAATGAGTGAGGTGTAGTTTACTACCTCTGTATTATAATTTTATGTAGATCGGTAGATAATATTATCAAGCCAAGCGAATTTCCAAAAGTCAATATTCTCTGGAGAAGACAACACTGCTGTTTTTCGAAAACGGTTGCATCCTAAATTTTTGACACAACACTCGTTTCCATCTGTACGAAAACGTGAACATGTACAGAACACAGTCTTCAAGTGTTTAGTGTTTACATGACAAATAATAATTGATATAAGAATCAAAACTACTGTTTGTCACCATCAAATTAATGTCATCAAAACGATGAAACATGTGGATCAATCTTATGTAATTATTGAAACTATGCCGTGGATTCGAATATAAATCAACATATTTAACATTAAATATTACATAACTGATTTAACAATACAAAATGAGTGCAACAATTTTTGTTTTAAACTTATAAATATTTTAATAAAAATATTTCTACTTCCTAAAATGTAGATTCGCAATGAATATTTTAGTTAATTCATACGTCAATTTAATTCTAAAACCAATAAATACTCAACTAAAGTTTACATTTACTATTCCATTTATTTGTATTTTTGTAATCAAATAATCGGCTCAGTGTGTTTATTTTATTAAAATGTATTGTCTGCATTAGAAATATTGTAAATCGAAATAATCGCATCTACAGTGTATACTATTTACAGTTAATAGTTAATGCATAAATGTTTAACATACTAGATTATGATACGCATGTTGAATCAAATCGTATCACCGCCCACTACTGCACTCCATAAGACGGATGACGTCATAGCGTATGTAAAAGTCGTGAGTCAAATATTATCCAGGAACACTTGAAATTATCGGAGATCGAATATTGTACACAGTAAATAGGACATATATAAAGTTCTTATAACTTTCAAATTTCGAACTAAATTAGAAAGGTTTAACACTGTAACATAACCTTCGGCGTAATATATGCGTGTTAGTTCCTGAATAAATGGTGGTTACAAATAACAATTGAACCAGTTTGACTGCATTTGACAATATCTTGTTCACAGTGAAAGGTCTTTCTTTTCATAAGCTTAGCGTTTAGTTACATTTGAATTGAAAATAATTTTTATCAAACAATATGCACCATTAAGCGCTACAGCGGTTTTTTTTTCTTAATAGAAATAGAATGGCCGAGATTAACAAAACGTTTGTCTGGGATCACAAAAATCGAGTACAAGGCAAAATGCCAAAAGAAAAAAAAAACGAAAAATTCACTATATTTATCCTTAAAATGAAAATTAACAATGACACCTTACCGAGATGGTAGCATGAAACACAAATTTAAATGTATTTTTAACATAATGTATTCATAAAGTGTCAACTAATCATTCCATAAATTTTAATTGATGTATTTCATCACAAATTAATGAAAAATTATCTTTTTTAAATGTTTAAATGTATTGTTTATTTTAGACATACCATACAATACTTGATCAAATAAGATAAATCACTCTCATTAATACCAGCAGTTATAAATTGTTATTTGTAATTAATTAATAATTGATAGATTTAGCATTTTAAGTTTACGACTGTAACTATAATATATAGTAAATAAATTCAGTGATTTTTTTTAATAGTTTGATGATTAAGAATTTATTCTCATAAAACAATGATAGTATAAAAACAGAGGAAATAATTTATAACCTGTTTAAAAATATGAATAAAAATTCTTAAAATTCAAATTTGATTCACGCAACAAAGGATAATACAATATATTAAAAAAAAAAAAAAGAATTACACAAACCAACATTTAAAATCACATTCCTTACAATAATAAAATTAACTAATATTGTTTATGTGTCCCATTACCTAGTTGATAGCCCTAAAACTAAATATATAATAATTAAATGTCAAACAATAATAGTTAAAAAGCATTTTAATGGTTTATAAATAAAATTTATCTAAAATTATGTTTTTCAGAAGAGTTTCAAGGTAAATTATACCTTTAAAGAAACAAAATAAAAATGGAATCGAAATATCGTTATGCCACTAAAGCAATCAGTGGTATAGCAATGACATACAGTAAAGAACTCTTGTTGCGCTCACCAATACAATTTCTTTTCTCATTTAATAAGATTCCTCATCGCTAGACACAAGAATCACAGGCTCTGTATCTCGTTTATTCTTAACATCTGGTGTTACCAATTCATTGATCCACTCAGATGGAGCAGAGCGTTTTGTAGCTTTGGTCCAGCCATCATCAGACTCGGGTATATAATAATCTTCCATTGTTGTTCTCGAATAATCATGATCTTTATTGCGGGTCAAACCATTAAAATCCAATAGCTCGCCAAGTTCAGCCATAATAGTATCACTTTGTCCATCAGCTGATGATCCATTTGCGACCATGTTTAGCATATCCTTCAAATTAGTAGTGCTCAGAGGTGATCCTGACTTAGAGAATAACAAGTTTCTTGATCGACCTAAAGATACAAATATGCTGTTTAAGTCTTCAAATGTTTAAACAAGTTACACATAATACTAACCTGGAACCGCTGTATTAGACTCTTGACCTTCTATGGACATTATGTCTTTTTCATCAGTTACTGTGGGCCTCAAATTAGGTGCTGCTATTAAAGCTAATGACATCATAAGAACCAACAGACATGTGGCAGGTTGTGCTGTTGTACCTCCTGGAGAGATAGCATTTTGTAAACGTTTTAAAGCTGCTCTTAATCTTTCATTTTCAGTCTGAAGCGAGCGTATATTTCTTATAAGCTTGTTATTATCATCAGAACACTGTTTAACTCTAAAATATTAAACATTTATTTATATTCAATTCATGAATCTAGATCAAATATATTGGTTTTAATTAATTAATTACCTTTCTTCAAGACCATCAACATATTCCTTCTTTCGTTTTCTTGAATCTTGTGCAGATATTTTATTTCTTATTTTACGACGAATTCGCTTCAAATCTCTTTCTTCATGCTTTGTAAGAGGATAATGTGATGGTAATTTAATTCCTTCTTTCTCCATTAATTTTCTTTCTTCATCTATTAATAAATAATAAAATATAAAATAATTAAAAGCTATTATCAATATCTAACTAAAATGTATTAACTTACTTGATAAATGAAGCCGTGGATACATAGAATCAGACTCATCGCTTGTACAGTCAGACATCACAATTTTGGTCTGTTTTAAAGCAGGCATGGATTTTGAGACCATAGAACCATTATTCCTCACAAATATTCTTCTTCCATTGTTTATAGACTGTAATCGTCTGAATGCATCAGCATTAATTGTTTTACCATTCTGATTAACCACCTACACAATATATTTAAATTATGAATACTCAGAATTAGTTTAAAATAAATAAATCTTTCTTACCTTAATTGTTTTGACGTTTGATAAATTTATTGGTATAAAAACAGGTTTTGACACATGTTTAGAAATAGCAATTGGTCCTTTAGACTGTTTTGGTGATATCACTACTGTGCGAGGTGTAGTTTTCAATAATTGTGGTTTTTGAATGATAGTAGGTTTTTCTTCTAAACTAATATTATCTTTATGGTCATCTTCTTCATCATCTTCTAGTTTATTATCATCTTCATCAATTTCTTCTTCGTCATCAATATCTATTATTTCCTCTTTGACGAAAGAATCATATGCAAATTCCATATTAGGTTTGACATCATCAGACTTAGAAGATTCTGATATTGGATTGAATGGATTGAATGGTATATTATCCACAGATGAAAGTCCTATACATATTTACTTTTATCAGAAATGTACTATGTGTACCAGTGTACATAATTTTTTTTAAATGCTTGGACCATTGTCATGTGGTAACCAATATAAATATTTATTATATTTATTAAAAAACAGAATAATTTATAACATGGGAATAGATAAAAAAATTTCACTGAATCACCTATCTACTTATCTATCTCACATTTAAATTTAATAATGAATTTAAGTAACTCAATATCTTTAACTACCAAATTTTGAAATTAATAATGATTTATAATTGTTTAAATGTTAAAAATACTGGAAGAATGGTAAAAAATACAAGAAAATGGGCAATTTAAACTTGACATATGGAATTTAAGTGTAACATATGTTTCATTTGTCTTGAGCACATTTCATAAATAATACAAATTTAACATAGAATCTATTAATTAATGAATAAAATCTGTGGGTAGGTAATCGAAAACTGGGTAGAAAACCATTTTGTCAACCACACAATCATCCGTGTAACGTGGATAAGCATATTAAACGTCATGATGATTTGACGCATACAAAAGCTGGGACAGTGGGAATGTTTAAGTAGCGTACCGCTGTCTGAACATGAACTGCTCTCGGCGTTGTCGTAGGATCTTGGCGTAGTGGCCGCGCTCGACATGAAGTCATCATTGCTGGACAAAAACTCAAATGGCGTCGAGTCGTTTTCCATTTTCAACAGAGAATCGAGGAAATTGTCGTTCTCCAGGTCCCAGTTCACGACTCTCTAGGGTTGCAACAAAAAAAAAAACCCCATATTCAAATAAGACTCCAATTGATTCAAATACGTGCGATTGCTCTTTGGACACCGCCCTCCGACCGTTCACCGCCCACGCAGGCGAGGAGTACGGTCGATTAACGGATAAGACTCAAAAAAACGTAAATAAAAAATTCGTATAAAAAAAAAAAAGGCTTACGTCGGTGTCGTCATCAGCAGCCGGCTTGTCGAAGACGTCCAACGTCGACGTATCGTTGAGCAGCATGTCTACGATGCTCAACGGGCACTTGGCGTCGGCCGACATGGTTGTGTCACGTCGCGCTTTTCGTTCGGGACACAATTCGTGGCCAAACCGAATAATTCAATCAAATCTGCGGTAACACGCACTGCACATATCGCCTAGTCTCCGGGCCCCGTCACATTGTGTGCATCGCGAAATCACAAACGCCGCGCGGAAAACCGTAACTGGTACACACCCGGAACAACGATAATAACATTAACGATATTATTAATTATTATTATAATAATGCGAGTCGATATCGATGTTAACGCGCCACAGAAAGTCGTGCGGGGACGACGACGGCGTGCAGAAAAGTATGTGACGTACGCAGAAAATAATAATAATAATAATAGTAATAATAGTAATAATAATAATAATAATAATAATCGAAAAATATTGGCCGACGAGTTACCGTCAGAGAGCAGCTCGCCACTAACACTGCGGACTGCGGAGTGCGGACTACGGCTGTGCGGGGCCTACATTACGCACACGGTACTCGGTACATTAAAAATGCAATCTTGTTTACCTGTTCGCCGCCGTTCGGTCGGCGTCGATTGGCTAACGGGAAAAGGGATGGGCCGCCGGTCGGGCGCGCAGTGCTACCGCAGCGGACGGCGCTAAAGCGCCCGGCTTTAACGGCTGCCGCGCCCATGACTCAATAATCTCGCACGACGGAAAATTCAAAGATAATTACCTAATAATAAATGCGATTAAAAACACGAAACAATTGTAAACAAAAAAAATAATAACCGATCTTGCCGATCGCGAATTACGAACAGACACACACGCGCCTACTGTCTAATGTCTATCATAATAATAATTCAACGACAATTAACAGCGTTTATTTGTAATATTTTTGTATGATAATATCACTCATCTATATTGCATATTCTATTAATGACTGTATATTATACAAGCACTATATGTATGGGTGGGTACCCATATATACGTGACACGGAATCTTTCAATGCATCAAACTATACGTTTTTGTTAGGTTTTTTTATTTTTTTATTTATTTTTTTTTTTACGGTTTCTGACTCTGAAGATCATTTTTAAACGAGTTTCGTTCACTCCGTGTTAACAATTTTAATAGCTAATAGATATTTAAAATATGTAAAATAATACACGAAAATATGAAATACTTTTCTATTACGACCTGATACAAATCACAAGTAGGTAACTATACTTTATTATAGGGTCTTATTATAAACTACTAGGAGTAGGTAACTTATACCTACGGAATTATTATTTTATTCATAAACTTATTTCCTAGAAAAGTATTAACTTTTATTGATTTATTTTTGATTATGATTTTGTTTTATTATAAAAATATTTTTGAAAACAATTTTATCCTTTTTGTTGATGTAATAATCCGAAGTTATATAATATTGTCGTGAGAATTTAAAAATATTATGAAAAATTAAAGTCTGAACAATTATAATTCATTAGCTAAAAGCAGCTAGGTTCGTAGTGAGTTCATACATTTGCATATCAAACTTGCTAAGTCGTATTTAATGCTAATTGCTAGGTAACATAGAGATCCATTTCAAGGTATACCGTGGCTAAGTACTATGTGAACGTTTATGCATATTTAGAGGATTTTTAACTATTTAGTATGTTTAGATATTTTTCTATTTTATTATGTGTATATTTAGCTTATTTTTACCAAACTTTGATGAAAATTCAATAATTTATATGTTTGTGCTGTACAAAATATATGGGAATTTTCAAGATTTTCTGAATGTTTATTTTATTAAATTATTAATGAATAATGTTTAGTTTATTTTTTGGAATTACATTAAAACAAATAAATATATAAATGGACATTTTTTGTTATTCCGAAAATTAATTATAATTTCTTCATTTTTTAATCTACATAATATTTTTAGTACATAGTTTTAGATTTTTAGCGAATTTAAGTACATATTTTTCCAGTTTTTAGTGAATAAATGCATACTTATTTAGGCATTTTTTACAGCATGAATTCACAAGCCCTGGTTATAAATAAGCACTTTAAGTTTAGTTGAAAGCATGAGGCATAAGCCTGTATAATATAAATGAGTTGAGAAGTGGACCAAAATTTTAGAGTTAGGTACTCATATTGAATCACTTTAAATAATATAAGAATGTGCTTATAATTATTAAACATTATTCCTAATTAACTGTTGCCTGATGACATTTTCTAAAAAAATGTTTTGCTTTGAAATATGATGAAATTAAAAATATAAGATGTCATTTAAAAACATAAAATAATTTAAAAATTAATAATACAAAACATATTTTTTTCTATAACTCCATGTCTCCATATAATACACATAAATAAGTACGAAATATCTAATAAATAAAAAACAACAAATCCTATTGTTCAGACTCGGTGCCCCACAACAACCGTATCTCATAACTACAAAATTACTTATCTTACAATTAAACTGAAAAAACATTTTATTTAAAAAAAAAAAAATTAAGTTTGTTCAATATTTATAATCTATATACGCATGCCTAATATAGGTACATCAATAAGTATAAGACATATACGTGAGATTATATATTTTTGCATTTGCGAGTCTATTATAAAATACCTTGATCATTTTTTTCAGGACAATATTTTTAAATTAAAATAATTAATAATATAAATATTGATTTATGATCATGTATTTATGTGTATTTAAAATACACGTATAATACGTTATATAAAAAATAAATTATTTAATAAATACATATATATATATATATGTACCTATATATACTATATAGATTATACCGTATATATTGTAAAGTAATTTATATCCATATTATATACCTATTATAATGAGTGTTTAATACTGTCTAAATAAAACCTATAGGCTATAGTTTATAAAAATAAACAGATTTAATATTATTATTTATTTATTTTATACTGGCCGTTTTTTCAGTAACTTTGCTCGTCGCTATATATACTATATAGGTAATCATTTTAATTTTATTACCTATACAAATTACAGCAATCTTTTTTATTTCATTATCATTACACGTAAATTATTGATGTAAGTAATATATTGTAGATAATAAACATATACTACATATAAATACTTAGGTACTTAAATCTACTTATACCTATACTTATGTATAGGTCCCCCTAGTATTTATTAATATTTATTAGTTATTCATAATCTAATATTTGTATTACTTATACTACTAATATTTAAGTATTACTGTGAATAATATAGTTATTACATTATAAAATTATAACACAAGCCAGGCATACGCACTTTTTGAATAATACATCTACACATATTACTGTATATGTATAAATAACTATTATTTGGTCATATATTTACAATATTTAGTTGAAATAATAATGTAATTTATCACAAATATATTTTTTTGACATGGGTATAGAAATCTACGCAGCTGAAAATATAATATTGTCTTACATAAAATATATACTTGTTTTAATAATATACCTAATACCTATACCAAGAAATAAAATACAGGTTAGTAGGTATATTGACATGCAAATTGCAAATATACAATACTAAAACTGAAAACACATTAATTCGTAATTTATTAAAATTACTTAGATACCTACTATTGAAACTATTAAATAAGCCATATGATATACACGGCTATACCAAATTATTTTTTCTGTATTATTATACGTTTAATATACGTTAATACGTTAATGTATAAATTAGGTATAAAGGTTTACTATTAAATATTAATAACTATTACATACGTTTTTGAATTAAAAATTGTAACAAAAATAAATGCTAAATCATTTTAATTTTTATCAAAGCGAAAACATTGATAAATGTATATTTTAATATTTCGTGTGTAAGTGAACAATATAATAACTGCATTAGGACGGCAATATCTATTATAAATACATACCTACCTACCTATATAATTAATAATTATACATCTACCGATTACCTATATTTATAATAAACTATTTTAATATATAATTTATTAAATAATCAATGGTATTGCTAAAGCTATTACGTACTGGGTTTATATGGGATATGAAACTAATTACAGATAGGTATCAGTTCGGAAATATATATGTATAATAATTAATTTTTATTTTATTAAATATTCACCTTTTATTTTTTATATCATACAGATAACAGACTTATTTATATTATTACCCATGCCAGACGTATAAACAATGTACCTACATACTATAATATACTTATATAGGTACCTAGAGCCTAGAGATACAAGCGTTACAATTAGATAAATATATTATATTTTATATAATGATAGAGACTGGAATACAGCAAGAGATATCCAAAGGGAATACTGCATTTTCACAAATCCCATTAGTCGTGTAAGTAATTATTTTTTTCTATGAATTTGAGCATAACATTAGTGGCTAATGATTATAGATAGGTACCTACATGTGTTTTTTCAAAGATGTTTTGAATAGATAAACAAAAAAAAGTAGAACAATAGGTACATATTATAAAAAAAAGTAAATATTAAATAAATATTAGTACACGAATAGGTTAAGTATATCTATTTACAAATAATTGTCAGTATATTTTTGATTTTGAAATAACTAATTATTTATTTGGCTTATTTTCCAAATTATTTCATAATACCTAATATACAATAGTAAATAATAATTTAATATTTAAGTAGATACCTACCTATCTAAGTAATTATAAGCTAAGTAATTTTATGAGTTCTATCAACGGATGAATTACCTATGTCTTCACCATTATCTATCTACGCAATACGCATGCCATGATTACTGATCGTATATTATACTCATTACTCTTAAGTCTTAACACTTATTACTTATTTACATAAAATATATAATCGTATAGATTTTATATTTCTAAAAATAAAATTTTAAAAATAAGTATGTAATTACAATACACAGTGTGATATAATCTAAAATCTATATACGTATTGCCGTATTGATATATGTATACAATCATCATCAGTCATCACTTTACACTTACAGTTTACAGTCATATTCGAATATAAATATTATGACAAAACGCAAAAGTATATCTATAAATGACTATACACTACCATACTAGCTAATATACTCTAATAACATTATACTTATACTGCGACTACCAACTAAGTATTCACAGTGTCACGAAATAATCAATTTTCTATGAAAACCGCCAAAGAATTCTCTTATTTGAAAAACAAGCCAAAATAACTTTTGTTGTTCTACCTATCTAACTATTTAAGTAACTTACCTAGTACCTATATATCTGTAAATATTATTACAAAATACAAATAAAATTATAATATTTATAAGTAGATAGGGCAGATAGTAGAGCAAACATTATAATTAGATGTCTATTAAAGCTTTTGATCCCCCCCCCAAAAAAAAAATAATAATAATAATCGATCTTGGATAAACAGTAATTTTTTTTTAAATACTATAATATATTATATATTACTTATAATTTGTTTTCAACGGTTGATATATTAGTAGCCAATGGGTATCGCTGTAAACCGCGTATAAAACGTACCTAATATATATGCATCATGCATGTATATCTATGCATCCACCTTAAACTTAAACTTATTTACCAGTTGTCTGATGCCTGGTACATAAATTATGTCTAAATATTAACTTATTATGCATAAAAAAACTGATAACTAACTAATTTGTATATAACTGTTTGTTAGGAATAACACATAGACTCTATATGCTTCTATCAATATCTAGTTGGGGCAAACCCTGTTTATGTACCCCTCTGTAAGTAAGTAATTCAAATTAATTAATAATTTAAACATATGTATAGGTATCAATTTTAAGCATTTTTTTCTACTGATTAGGTACCTAATTACAGGGTTATTCAATGGATTAATTAAAGTCAAAAGTGTAGTAGTTTCGAGATCGAAATAGGTACCTAATAAATTAATTAAAATGCAACGGCCAACGGAGCGTTTTAAACAGTGTATAGGTATAGGTACCTAATACTTATGTATTATGCTAGATTGTTATGTATTTGATTGTGTATTGTATACTTGTGTTAGTGTGTATCTACTGTGGAATAGTGAAATAGTACTTTTATTGATAATATTGTACCTAATGAGTAATGACTAATGTCTATACCTAGCTGTACAGTAATACATCGTAGACGTAAATTTTGCTATAAGTATATCTGTTTTATGTTTAAGAAAAAAAAATAAGTAAAATACGACTGTTTTTATATCATAATTAATATGAAATTGCAATAGGTAATTTATTATTTTTATTAGGTTACCTAATACTTTAATTAAACCATAGGTAGATAACTGATAGATTATTTTGCATTCTTCAAAAAAATGTTGTCTAATTTAACCATTAACTATATAACAATAATATAATGTCCCATTTAATAATGACCAATCGGCTATTAGTTTAAAAATGTAAACAAATATTAAAAATATCTGTAATATTCACCTCGACCAAACTAAATTGTGTAAAGGTAGTATATTAATTTATGTCTGGTTAGCAAGTATACATTGAATTTGTATAGGTACGTAGTAACTATATAGTAATGTATTGTATAAAATAACAGAAATAAAAAAAACTGTTAGGTATCATAACGTTATACATCGCCATTTATAATAAGATAGGTAGAACAGAATGAACAGATATGAATTTTAATAACCCTTTGTAAAAATGTTAATATTTTAACATACATAGATACCTACTTACCTAATTTATTAATCAAGAGAAATTAACATACTTAGACTTTTATAATAATTATCGATTCTATAAATTGTAATATGATATTGTTATTATTTTTAATCAGTTAGATATGAATAAAAATTATAAAATAATTAAAGTAAAATTGTATACTTATAACTAATCTACCTACGCCATCTTAAATAAAATTAAAAATAATTTACGTATATATAATTTTAACACGGTTAATTTTATCTACAAACTCATTACATACTAATGAGTCTAAAACAATCATAATATATTATATTATTTATGTAGGTACTAGGCAATATGATAATTTATGTTACCTATTCGATGAATTCCAATTTCTATTGATTTAAAATTAGTAGGCAGATACTTATTATAATAATAAAATATAACATGGACTATGGAGGTAGGTATTACCATCAAAACAGTTTTTATTAATATCTAGGTACCCTACACATTAATATACCTATGTATTTCACTACATCCACCTTTAGAATACGAACTATAGCTAAGAATTATAAATTTATAACTAACTATACAAGTTTAAGACTAATAAATAATTTCTAGGTAGGTACCCATATTATTAATTGATAGAATTTATCTATACAATATGCTGTAATGTTGGTAGGAACCTAGTTATTTACCTATTTTATTTTTTCAATAACGCGATTTATAAATATAATATTATGGATAACTGTACATTAACTAATTAACTATATTATGTCAATGTTCCTAGTTCACATTTAGCTAATAAATAATAATTGAAGAAATTGGAAAACAATCCATACCTAGTTTATATGGTATGGTACCCAACAGAAAGCCAAATAATTCAATAATTAAATAAATCAATAATTTGGATAGACATAATATAGATGGTACCTATTCTGAGTACCTACAGGACAATTGGTGTGAAGACTGAGGAATTTTCATTCCCCAGTAGCTAGTTATCAATCTATGTATTAAAATGTACGTACCTACCTATACTTGTAGTTATCTAGTACCATGTAAATACCTGTATGTAATATTTTAAATTTTTTAAATTTTTATTTTAAAACATACAATTTGCAATTATTTATTTACACATGTAATTAAGTTTTAAAATGTTCCAATACGACGATACGTACCTAAATAATGATAAATTTATTTAATAATTCTATTTTGAACGTAATGGTCGTAATGCGAAATAATATGGAAACTACTGAGCGATAATAATAATTATAGATGAATAATAATAATTACTAAGTTTACAATGAAACTAGAATGGTCTTTAAGGCCAAAGGGAATGTGTATACAAATTATTGCTGTTCAAAACATTGCAAACTATTAACCAACATAAGTTATTTGGAACCTAACTAGGTAATTAAAAATCTAAATTATTAAACTATTCATAACTCAAAAGTAAAATAATATACTTTACATAGCCTGAAAAGTTCAATATATACTAATTTTAAAACGCGAAAGTACATATAAAATAAATAAGTACATAGGCAATAGTACTACCTACAGACATAATTGTCATTTTGTTACTACATACATTTTTTTCATTGTTATAATTCGGCACGAATTTGAATCCAATCACGGATTTTGTTGAATACTAGAACATGACCTAATTAAAATGTGTTAAGTTTTTGAATGTTTATTGTTAGTCAGAATTGCTTACCTGTTGTAAAAAGTCTAAAGATGGCATTAATTGTATTTATACTACGATTACAAGATATAGGTACCTACTTATATAATAATTAATAGAATCATTGATGTAAATATTAGTAGTTACTACCTATAATCAATAGTAGAACGTAATAAAAATCTAGTTCGTGAATTTGACAAAAAATAAAGGATAATTTTGTTGTTCTTAAGAAAGTATTATATATTCTAAAATTATGGTCCTTCACATCTAAAATTGAAAGAATAACTGATATTTACTGCTGAGCAGACGCTACTTCTAAAAGAAGATGAAGTTCATAACCATTAGTTTGTTTTAGACATTTTAGTAATTCAGTATTCATGAAATCTTCAATAATTAGAACTAGGTACATTATCAGTAGGTACCTACGATCTAATATAACAGTTGATAATGTTAATAATTTACAAACAATTGGAATACAATATATAAGTACATTATACAAAGTAAACACATCGAATCAAATTACTTAGATGCATTAAGAATTCAATACTGATAACATTTCAAATACTTTTGAAGTTAATAACCGCCTAGTATTCAACATACTATAGTAAAATTTTCAATTTTTTTCAAATGTTTTAATATTTTGTGTAAGGATAACTTTTGTTAGGTAACATTTATAGTACTTGAATAATTAGTTTTCTATAAGCAAATATAAAGGTAATTTAATAATAATAATATCAAATTCACAATATTTTTTGTATTTTATTATATTAAAAAAAATTGAAAATGATAAATTTGAAACTAAACATCAAAAAAAAAAAAAAAAAAATTATAATAATAATTATAAGTTTTTAAATTAAATAGTAGTAGTAAAATTATTTTTTCACCTAAAAATTAGCTAAAAATGTACATATCACGAACATAACAATATTTTTACTCGAAAAATTAAAAAAAAACACAATGTTATATAATATATTTATATTACATAAGTATTTTGTACATCACAAGCAATTATTTTGTTTAAAATTTTGTGAATTGTAGATAATTGAATGCACATGCTTACATTAAATGAAGCTTATATTTTAACTTCTAAAATCAGTTTATTTTCCAAAATGCGGTAAATAACTATTAACCCATTCGGTTATTGTACATTTCACACTAGTAAAACCAGGTTGAAATATTTAACATGTTTTATTCATAGTACTCTTGGATGAAATTACTCATCAACTGTTTATTAATTATTATTAGAATAAAATTGTTCAATAGTAAACAATTTTAAATGTGTACTTAATTTAATAATAAATAATAAATATCTTAAAAAAAAAAAAAAAAAAATAGTAATAAAAACCTGAATGCCAAATAATAAGATTAACATAAGAATAAAACATTCACATAATTATATTTTTGATGATTAAGTTTTACAGTTATTGTTAATTCAAATTATACACTTAATTCAATAATAATACAAAACAACTTAAAAATTTGTATCATTTTTATTTGGGATATAAATAACAATATCTTATTCAATATTACATCAAATTAAAATTGAAAAATATTTAAAATTAACGGTTATATTAAATTTTAAAAAAATAATAAAAATAGAAAGTACATATTTAGATTGAATTTTAACAGAGCAGTAATCTCACCCAAGTCATAAATATATTTTGAGTAACAAAATAATAATAATAATAATAATAATAATAATAATTAAATAAATAGTATAATAATTTTATTATACGATCTGGACGAACCAAGTGCTTGAACTCAGAAAAAAAAATATACTTAAGCTCTTTATGGGCAGTTATAGGAAAAAGTAAGTGAGGTATTGATTGATGTGTTCCTGAACCAAAACTTAATTGAAATTAACATAAATAGATTTACATATATTTGTTTTTAATAAAAAAGTTAATTGAAACGAAACAGTATTTTGTTTAATTATTTACAGGAACTAATGTAGGGCGCGTTTATTGTTATATATTATATAAAATTACTACTTAGGTAACTTAAGTATTAATATATTTTTGACATAAATAATTAAAAAATGTTTGTTTAATAAGCAAACCAATCAAATAAAATCTATACTTCTGAGTCCTTTTTTCTTTTAAACAAGAGAATGTGAATGTACTTTATTTGATAATTCTTTATCATGTACATTTATTTATTATTTTTTACAAATAAAAAAAGCAATAAATGAATATTATACTGTCTTACTGTCTAGTGTCAAGACTAGTGTCAACAATTGAAGCATCTTGGCATCATATATTTTTATTGATCGTTGACGGAATGCACAGGTGACCAAATGCTAACAGTCTATTATATGTTATTTTAGTATGTTTTTTCTTTTAAAGATATAATTATATTGTAACCTATTACTTTAATTACAAAAAAAAAAAAGGAAAGAGATGTTTCAAAATTAAATACAAAATAATATTTAATGTTTTGGATAATTGCAATCTCACGTAATGGTCGGAACGGGAACATTTAGGGCACTGTCACGCGAGTTAGAGTGCGAGGTGGCGCGTAACAGCGTGACAGCTTCTCGTTCAGAGCTGCATTTAACCACTGTTAGTCACTTAGGACGAGGAGTTTTCTTCTTTTTACGTTTAAAAAAACAACAACATCTATAAACAACAGTTAGTTTAAATAAATTATTAAAAACGTATGCACAAAATTTTTAATCATACTTAGTGTCATCAACAATTTCCGTTTCAGCTTGTGCTGTAATAGGAGTATTGGAATGGCCAGCAGTTGGATCATCATTTGCCAATTCACCATTAGTCGAGCTTACCACCTTTAAGTATAAAATAAATGCAAAGAAATTAAAATATTTAATAAAATAATAGATCTAGATTAAATTACTTGAACACTTCCATGACGATCAGCAGGGGTTAAGTTTCCTAATGTGTGACCTGGAAGCTTGGAACCATCTTGCCAACCTTTTGTTCCAGACTGAAAATTTACAATAACTTAAATTAATATAATTCTTATTACTAAAAGTGTATTAGCATTAAATGAAATATGACAATTTGTTACAGTAAAACATAATTTTTACAGGAATGATTCTACTGGTATTAAGTAAATTAAATGAATATTATACATATATTTATGGATTGTACTATGTACAATGGTATTTGCAGGATAAAAAAATTGAATGGTCTTTAATGAAATTGATACCTTATTGATTAACAATACACTATCATCATTATCATCACTGTAGACTGACATTTCGTCATTGTCCTTGCACATTAATAATAATACAATATGATTTGATTAACAATAATATAAAATAATTTAAGTTTATAAATAATTTTACCTTGTTGCCAGCAACTTGTCTTTCTCTATTTGGTGATAAAATAACTTCTTGACTGGACTGTATGGAACCAACTAATGTGCACTGCAAATAAAAAAAAAAATTTATATATGATTAAATTATTAAACCTAATAAATATTTAGACATTAAATTTAAAAAAAAAAAACCAAACAATTTTTAATGACCACTATTAATGTTATCCATGCGACTTACCAAATTGCTTTCAGATGTTTGAGGACTTTCATTGGTTATGTTGCGTATAACGCGAAGTATGTTAAACAAGCCACGTTTCTGATTTTATAGCATAAGATAACACAAAAAAAAAATCATGCAGCATGCACAGAAAGTATAAGAATAAAAGTAAAGAGAACCAAAATTATTATGTCGGTAATAAAATACGATCAATGAATAATAAAATAAATAAAATGTTATTCTAAGACAGCAAAATTTGTAAGCTCAAAATAATCTTAGTTATGGATTTTAATTTTAAATATGTACAAGCATCGAGTATAATATATTTAATATTTATACTAATTTAATTCACAATAATATAATATAAAGTGAAATAAATTAATAAAATGCCTAATAAGTGTCATTTTAAATTATTTATAAAATTAAAATAATATTGATTCCACATTTTTTTAACTAATAACCATTCATTTTTCACATTTTTAAATTAGTTACTTATTACTAGGTAAGAGGGGACTTATAGAGTTTGCATTGTTTTGCACAATCACAAAAATAACAAAGTAAAATAAATACATTTTATTCTAAGATAAAACTAGTTTTGTAATGTTATTTTGCATATAAACGTATATTTTAAGGTGTTTTTTCTTTTGGGGCATATTCCTTTCATTTTATACATTTGAAAAAATGTTTAATCCGTTTATTTAATTTAATTAATATGTTTACCATCAATGTTCTTATTTCATTTAATAAACAACCAAAATAGTTAGAATTAAATTTATTTAAAATGTTTGTCATATAATATAGTTGTAGTCACTTATCTGTTTGCAGACACATAATTTATCTAGAAGTACTAGGGGATTGATAATTAGATTAATTTTCCATTTATTAATTTTATCTATAGATAGATAATTTATAGTTCATGGCAATAAATATAATAATATCAATACATAGTTAGATGTACAACAGATAAAAACAGATACTCAGATATATTCACATTACACATTCAGAATCTATTTAGTGTTTCTAAATTATTAACTATAGATGTCATGATTTAGATTTATTTTATCTTTACATACAAAATGCCTAAAGTTAAAGTATCTATATTTTTGCAATAGAAAGTAACCATATTTAATAATTATTTATAACCAGTTATTAATAATAATTATTTAAATGATATACTTAACAAAAATAAAATACTTGATATTTAAATTTTTAATTACTAAAAATATTAAAAGATCTTAAAAACTAAGAGATAAGCAAATTGATAGATTATAGGACAATTTTTTTTTATATCATAATAGTATAAATTATGATTTATCATTATTTCACAGTAGTAAAATATACATAAATAAGAAAATACGTTTATTTTAGAAATGCATAGTTTTTAATTTATGTTATTGATATTCATGCAATAAGGTCATTATTTATTGGGAATTAAATCTTTTTTGAAAAATTTAAAAAGTAGAATTTATAAAAATATAAAATAACATACCATTGTTTTGCCCGTCCAATCAAATTCAGAGTCATTAACATAACCTTTTTTCTCAAACAAGTTTTTGAATAGTGTACGCAAATATTCATAGTCTGGTGTCTCAAAGAAATCCAGTCGTCTAACATAACGTAAATACTGAGCCATTTCCTCTAAAAATATATTTAAATCAATTATAACTAAAATCATTTCATAAACATCAATAAATACCAGGATATCCATCACACAAAATGTCTATAGGAGTGGCTCGTTTTGTATCACCAATTTTTTGATATCTTTCTTTAAGAGTATCAGCTTTTAAGCCTTGCCATGGTAATGAGCCTCGTAAAAAGTACATAAACATATGTCCAAGAGCTTCTAAATCATCTCGCCGACTTTGTTCTGTAAAAACCATATAAACTCAATGCATATTTTTTACAAAATATATATTAAAAAAAATTAATTTAAACTATTAAAAAACAATGAGAAGGGTAGCAGAGAATATTTCCACTTAATTATTAAATTTTAAAAGTTTTTTAGCTTAAAATAAAATATATTAATATTTTATTCATTAACTGTTGAATGAAAAACTTTTTAACAGTAATATTTTCTTTTTCATCAAAAAAATACTTTTAATTTATTAAGAATAATTGTATTGAATAATATTAAACATTAAAATAGTAATTATTAATTACAAATGAACTTTTATTTTTATTTTAATATTAAAGGTTCTTGAAATTTATACATAATTAATGGTTAAAAGAACCTGAAAAAGTATATTAAATATTAAAATAATAGTAATAATAAAATACCTTTTCCTAAATGTGTATTTATGCTCATATATCTTGCTGTACCAGTTAAACTTTTATGTTCCCGGTATGGTATATGTTTATTTGTTTCTAAATCTATGTATTCTTTAGCTAAACCGAAATCTATAACAAAATATTATTTAAATTAATTAAGAAATCTTATCAGTGTAAGCAAATTTGGAACATGTATTCCAAATTTCTTCAATAAAATATAGTGTTATACCTATAATATGAATAGTTTTATCTTTTTTTGTTGAAGTGCGACCAATGAGAAAGTTTTCAGGTTTAACATCTCTATATATAAGATGTCGACCATGAACATATTCTATCCTGTGCAACTTTAAAACAATACAAAAAAAAAATAATTATTATAATGAAAAATAATGAAAACTAAGATTATTATATTTTTTATCATATAAAAATAAATATATAACAATTACCAATTGGGTAGCAATCATGAGAACAGTTTTGAGCGAAAACTCACGCCCACACATATCAAATAAGTCCTCAAGACTAGGGCCAAGGAGTTCCATGACTAAAGCATTATACTTGCCACATGGACCAAAAAAAAATACTTCTGGTATGCCATCTGAGAAGAAAGCAGGAGCTATGAAATTAAATAAATATTGTTATGTTAATACAAGTTAAAAATGTATGTAAACTTCTTATTCCCATTACCAATGTTCCAATATAAATAAAAAATTAAAATTGAAATATTTTCTGAATATATTTATGCTTACCGTGAGATCCAAGTAATTTATAAAAGCGATATTCCAAATGCAATTGAGGCGCTTTGGATTTCATTGGCTCCTAAAATAAATGAAAAATAAATTAGAAAATTATTTAAACATAAACCTATTAAAGTTATTGAATACATAAATATATTCTATCTAGCTATTATTTAAATTGTGTTGCATTATTAATTATAAATATAATTATAATGATATGATTCTTACCATTTTTATTGCCACATGTTCGTTTGTGTATAAGTTTTTACCTGAAAAATAAAAATATATATTATTAAACATTAAAAAACATGTACTTAAATAAGTTTTGAAGATTATTTTATTATTGTTTTTTTTATAATTTATAAATGATGTGCATTATAAATACTAATATGTTAAAACATACGTTGTAATTAAAATAGTTAATTCATTAAATTATTTTGAAAATATTATTTAGAGATTATGAATAGATACATATAATATATATATATTCGTTGATAATTTATTTAAAAATACTTAAATACTTTAATAAATCATCATTAGTATTATTTATAAGTTTTTATTACTATTAAATTTAATATAAATTCCTCTAAATTAAAAAAATAATACTTAAAATCATTTATATGAAAAAAACGATTTAGATAATTTAGTATACATCTTAAAAACATATTATTTAAAAACTAGAAAATAAATCTTTAATAAGAAATTATCAATAAAATATTAGATAATAAGATATTCATTATTTATCTGATATACAAAGATAAAGATGAATTTTAAGTGGAATTAAATGAGTTTTTAAAGAACTAAATCTCCACCTGAGTAGTTATGAGTTGTGACTCTAATTCAAAATCAAATTACCAGCATAGAAACTTCATGACCAATCATAAAATTATTTTTATAATTTATTTAATATTCTAGCAATTAAAAATTATTAATGTCTAACTCAGAGGATTTGAAATTTTTTTTTTATACAAACACAACAGACTAAATCTAAGATATATTTCGACATTGCTAAATTGCCAGTCAAAGTCGTTTGGAGGTGGGTAGAGACACAAAATTAAAAAAAGAGAATAATCATTTTAATATTTTATTTTACCAAGAAATTTACTGATTTCTTCACAAGAATTCTAAAATGAAATATATAAATAGGTAGAATCTTGGAGTTCAAAATGAGCTTGACTGGCTAGTCCGCTAGTCCAAAAAGAGGTCTAAGATTGAAGATTTTAGTATAACTTAACAATTATTTTAATTTAAAATAGATTTGTCTGGTTAAAAATATTAATTTTTACTATTACACCTCTTAATACACAATAATATTATTTAGAGATTTAAAAAACAATAAGGTATAATTAAATATTTTAACAAAAAAAAAAAAAAAAAAGGATTGACATTAACTAGCATTTTGTAAGTAAAAATAAAAATTATACCATTATTAAAATAAGCTTAAATATTATTGACCAAAGGGAAATTTATTTACCTGACAAAGGGTCTTTGGGTTAGTTGGTAAATAAGAATTTCAGTAAAATAAAATGTCCAAATAAGTCATAAATATAAAATAATGATCATTTCAATTGTTTTTTTTTTTTTAATGTCATGCATAAATTAACAAAAATAGTTCAAATTACACACATCGACACATTTAATTAAAAAAATATTCATAATATATACTAAATAGTAAATATACACAATTTTATGAAACTAAATTAAAATTAATACACTTTTAACCCATTATTATTACAACTTACTTTTAATTAAGTAATAATTTGGTTCATACAACTCATTACTTCAAAAAAATGCTGAGACAAATACTATGCAACTCTGCATTTATGAGATAAAAAAATATTGCCAACAAAATTATAATTTAATTGCTTTAAGTAAGGATTTGATTTTGTTGTTTAATATGTTTTCTTTAAAATAATTTGATATAGAATTAAAAAAACTGCAAACATTCCAAAACAAAGTTTTAAGAACGGTAAAAAACACTCCATGGTTTGTAAGAAACTCAAGTATACACAAAGACCTAAAAATTCCAACTCTTCAAGACTACATCAAACAATTGGCTATGAGCTTTTTCAAATCTATCCACAAATCAACAGGCTCAATGTACTACCATATTAACATCAGACCACCTCCAAAACGCCACTTCCAACGCGGATGCTCGCATGACCTAATTCCTCAAGAAACATTTTAACTTTAAGCTTCTGACTATTGTTATCACCTAACTTAAAATTGTAATAATTTAACTATCACACTTAACATGCCAAAATGTATTACCTTTCTTACATCTCTAGGTATAGATAGCGAAAGCTAGAAATACCTTATTGTAATTTAAAAAAAACTTGATATAGAAAGTATACGCTATCTTTAGTTTTTTTTCTATGTGCAGCTAGTACTAGCAATTTTTTTTTTTTAATGAATACATAGATGTTATAAAATAAATATGACACAATTTTGACTTACTAGTTTTTAGTATTAATTTAATTTGAATTTTAATAACTGTTTAATTAATAGAGGTGTGATTCATAATAATTATTAACAAATATACTTGAAATGTTATTTGTTTATAAAATTTAATTCAACAAATGGGACATTTTAAAATAATGTTCCCAAAAGCTTATAGAATTATTAAAAAATTCCAGTTTTACTTCCTCCTAACTAGACTCACCCATTGGATTTAGTAAACATATCTTATATTCACTCTGTTTCAAATAAAGTGACGTATGTTTGTGCACAACTATAATGATTTTTATATTTTAAATACTCAACTGTTATTTTTTTTTTTAATAAATATTTTTGGTTATAATGCCCAATGCCAATAAATTATTAAACAGTAAATAGTATTTTAAAAACTTGTATCATATAATAGATACATGCATACTAACTAAATTTCTAACTTAACCTAACATTTTATACTCGTCATTTTATAATACTTATTGTTATCGTTAAACTCTTTTAATTGGTTTCATTGAACTTTATTTACTTTTCAGAATTATATATTTGTATAAATAGGTTTATGTAAATGAGCAATAATATTATTCATTAGTAACCGAAACTAATACAATTGATAATTCAGACTTAGTGATGTAACCAAGATCTTGAAAGGTTTCACCCTTGAACTAGGTAATATGTCAGAAATTATCCAATAGTAAATAGTATAAATAAAATATTAGCTGGTTATAAAACTAATATAGATGAAACTTAATGATGACGAACATACAATATAAATGTTTGCCTTAAGTCCTAGTTTTATTCTCTTGATCTTTATAAACAATGACAACATAAAGTAAATAATAAAAGCAAACCTTAATAATTACAGATAGATTATATTCTAAAAATATAACAAAATTGCAATTCATGAATATATATAGCACATGGAAATCTCTTTTTAGATCAAGATACGTTTAAGCAAGTAATCTTGCACTCTCAAAATAATAACCAGCTTTATTATCTATTTACAAATATTGTAATTCAAAATTATTTTCAATGATTAAATAATTGATATACTTTATATATCTAACCTTATATTTTATGATATGATGAAAAACATAATTTATTATTTAAAAATTTCCTATGTCATTATTGTTTATACCTACTTCATGAGATTAAATTAATGAAGATCTATTAAAGAATTAATTTTTTAAATTTTGTTCATCTAAAGAGTAACAAAGAATTGTAAGGAAATTAAGTTTTTTAAGGATAATAATAATATTTAAATTTCATATCAAAAATTTAAGAAAATGAGCCATCATTTTGTAAGTATTTATTAAATAAATTTTTTTTCATTAGAAAATAGAAAGCATATTATATCCACCAAATTTTTTTTTTATTTCTAATTTATTTTTTAGATATTTAAATTTGAATAAAATTTAAATCTAAAAATACATATTAACTATCTAAACATAGAGTCTGCATTTCATTGAACAATTTTAATATCATCTAAAGCCAAAGATAATTTTAAAAACTAATTAAATTTAAACTCAGACACTCAATTTATACAAAACATTTGCACTTCATACGATAAATAATATCTTAAATATAACTTTTAATAATCATTTATTTTATGAAATCTTGTTCCTAAAAATATACACATTTTTTAAAAATATTAAGTTCATTAATTTATTTGATAGAAATATTTTTATAAGAGATTTCTTAAAGTTAGTTTAAGTTAATAGTGAAATAAGTAATAATTATATTTAAGTCACATAGAATAACATTAGACATAAATATTGAAATAGAATCAATAATTACAAAAAAAACTAGAAAAAAAATGTTACGGGTCACTTTGCTAATGTTTAAAAGGATTAATAAAACAATCCTTTTATTGTAAGTTAAAGTCTAATTTAATATATTATAGAAAGTATATACATAGGTAGATAATGCATTTATATTTAATCTAAAAAAATAATAGAATAATCCATTTTAAAACATTAAAATTATAAATATTTAGTGATAAAAACATTAAGTATTAATCAATACAGTTATTAGTTATTGTTATTTTAATAATTATTATATTATTCATGAAGTAGGTATAATATTTTGATTACTACTTAATAGGGTTTTTTTTTTTTTCAATGATTTAAAAAGTTTTAAACATAAGCTATATAGAGTATAAGTTTAATATTAACTTGAATAATAATTCTATGCAACTGCATATTTTGAAACTATATAGAATAAATGTTTCTACCTAAAATGGATACAAATACACAATATAATAATCATACTAAGAACATAACCTCAAGAATTAGGTATTATTATAACATTTGAAAAACAATATACAGCAAACTTAAGTTTTAATAAACACTATCCAACTTAGCAATTCATAGAACAACACTGAAAATTAGCCAATAATTGAACTAAAACATTACAAACATTTTAATTGCATGTAAAAACAATTTATAAAATAAAGTTTAGAACATTTATGTGCATTAATATTAAATAGACCTAGTTATGAACATAATAGTATCATTGTTTTAAATTCCAGTCTTAATATTCTATAAAAAGGTATCCAACTGACGGTATTTCAAACTAATTAATGTTTTGAAAACAACATATTAGTTTTCATGATTTTTAATTTATTACTAAAACATTTAAAAAAAAAAAATTGGCATATAATGCCAAAGGGTATCTCAGATTTGGCCTGTCATAAAATGGTTGGAGACTCTTGTTTATAAGTCTAAACAACTAAAACTACAAATCTAAAAAATCAGAAAATGTAATAGGTAAGTGCAAACTTTAAACTAGATCTTAATTCTTTAAAATTAAACATTCTTTGCCTCCAGAATTTTATTATGAAATAAATACAGGTAATCTTTAAAATAAAAAAATAGCCACACTGATTAAATGAATCTAAGATAACTGATAAAACTAACTTCTATTGATAAAATAATCCTATATTTTTAATTTAATTAAGAATTAATAATAATAATTTTACAAGTACATAACAGAAGTCAGTAATAGGTAACCCACAAGCCATATTCGGCTATGGAGGGGAAATAAATGAATCGCCAAAAATATTTTTTTAATGCTGACTTTCCATACATAATAAATTTATTTTGATTTACATGTATGATATATTTGGAGATTATTACAGTGTTCATTGTTTATCACTATTTAAAATAATAGTCATGTTAACACAACAATTATTAACAAATATTTAAGTTTTTTACAACTTTTGAATTTTTTTTTCAAATTATCTGGAATTTAATTGGTGACCCCTAGTAAATAAAATATTATTTAAAAATATTGTATAAACATAAAAAATCAACATATTCTTAAATATAACTTCTGAAATGTATGTTAAATGCAAAAACATTAGAAAATATAAATAATCTTTAAAAAAAATAAATAGGTTATCTATATAACTTATGTATAGACCATGGATTTATATGCACTAAAAAGTATTGGAAGAAATATATTTTATTCTTATACAATTCACAAATTAAAAAACTTAAAATAATTAATTACTTAAATAAACTAAGTATAAAAAAAATTTTCTTTTTAATATGTAATATATTTTAAATTTTGTAAAAGTATACAGAAATAATATAAATAAATTTCACCATTAGATTCAAATTATTATGATTCATGAAGATAACAGAAAAAAATCTAAAATGGTGAAAAAGAAAATAAGTGATTGCATATAAATCCGTGCTCTGGTTATTATTTAATGCCAACAAAATTATTTTTAAACAATTTTTTTTTTAATTTTTGCATATTAAAGCAAAAATATGCAAGAACCATTAAATACACAGAAATATGTAAAAAAAAATTCACCATTGATTCAAATTGTTATGATTCATGAAGATAACTGATAAAAATCCAAAAATGTAAAAAAGAAAAAATATGTAATTACATGGAAATCTGTGCTCTACTTATGTATAATGAAAATTATTAGGGAACTTATAAAAAAATTCATAATCAATATTTAACTAAAATAATATTGTATAGACACTTGTTTTGTAAATAAAGAAACTTATAATTTTTTCAATAGTATATTACATTTCTAAAAATAATGTACTTAAACAATAATTGTTAATAATTGAGTGTATCATTTTTTGTACATATATCATCAGGCATAACCTATTATTTTAGAATCTTAAAAGTTATTGAAGTGTATTAAATTGTATTATGAATTTTAATTTATTCCATGTACAATCTCAGATAAGATTAGGTAATATACAGTTTGTCAGGTACTTGATTGTTATTTTTTACTTTTACTATTTCTACTATGTAGCATGTGGTAATAATAATTAATATTGGAAACTTAATACATTTGAAGATTTTTTTGTTTGCTTTAATATTTTACTTGTTTTTATAGAAAATTGATTCATGGCATACAGAATTTTGTAATTTTTTGATAAAATTTGGTCATTTAATGAATCTGTATATTTTCTATTAAAGTATATCGCAGTTACATTGTTTTAAAAAATTCAGTTTATACCAAAAATAAATAGTTAAAATGGAAATGGTTTACCTATTTTTTTCTTTACATAACCATCACATTACTTTAATCATAAAATCTTTAACTGGTTATCAAAAGGCTCAAACAGATAAAATTTTTATTTATCTGCTTCATATAACAAAAAATAAATTTGTTAACTGGATTGTATTTATTGTAAGATAATTTATATTGCCATTGTTGGGTTTAAAATATTTTTTGTAGAAGAATATTACTCCTAAGTAGTAGTGAATAGTATATTTTTCTTTCAACAGATAAACCTTGCTTTTTTAATTAATTTTGCTTTTTAGCTTATTTTAAAAATATTAATCGGTTAAACAGACATTTTAACATAATTTTACTCTGTATTTTTAGGAAATTTCATAGTATTTTTTTGTGTATTTCTGAAAAATTTTATAATAAAAGGCTTATCTACTATTAATAATAATTTTAGTAATAAAAATACACTTTATTTAATCTAGGTAAAATATCTAAATTATATTTTGACACAAAAATTAAATGAAAAAAATAAATAAATAAAATTATGTTTAACCAACCAAGTGTATGAATAAAAACAAAAAATATTAAAAACAACCAAATATTCTTGATAAGTGGTTTAAAATAGTTGATAGTGATATAAATTAATGGATTCTGGAACTGGATATAGTTATTGTATATCTTCATCCTTTTAAAGTCCATTCATTAGAGTTATTAAATCAAAATATTTAGAAAGACTAAGGCATCTTTTTAACTAACAAACAAATTTTTATATGATATAGTCAAGTCATTTTGAACTGTTGGATGGCTTCAATTAATTTAAGGGTGGTTATGTATATCCAATCCCTGAAATAAGTGATTAATCTAGATTATACTATATCTTAAATTAGTCTATTATTAATTTAATTAATTTTAAGTGATAAAATTTTATTTTAATTAAGATTAAATTGTCTTAAATGTCTGGTTTTAAATTAAAACGAATATTTTTAAATAGGTAATTATTTTAAAAAGTTAATTGATTAAATAAGTTTGTAAATAAACACAAATTTCTACATTAATAGGAAAAAAATATATAATTCATCTAGATGTAGTTATGCCTACATTTAATTCAAATTTTATGTTATGAACACTATCAAATAGAAACTGCATTTATAAAATGAACTTAAGTATATTGAAATACAAAGGTTAACTAAAAATATAGTTTTTTTCTTTGTACCAATAACCAATAAACCTAATAGATTTAGTCCATATTATTATAAAACAACAATAAATAGATCAATCTAAATAATATGTGTGTCATTAAACCGTATTGAGTGATATTTATAATATTCCATTTACCAAGTCTTAGCTCCCCAAAATTTCCACAGCCAATCTTCTTGCCAACACGGAAATTTGGACCAACCATGAGTACACTAGAATTGGCTGATGATGACAAGCCATGTCGTCCAGCAACTGCTGAATGCATTGCCCTCGATCCAGTGGATTTTCCACCGCGCTTGTCATCCTTACCGTTTTGTTCCTTCTCTCGGTCCCTTTTCTGCATGGCACCTGTTTGTAAATATCCCTCGACGAAAATTGGCTAATTTTAGCTCATTGTACGCCAAAATTTATTATAATTCCTTGACGTTCACACGTTGTGACCCAAGACAATAAACACTGTTATCATTGCATTAATTTTTTTTTCAGAAATTTAATTTACAGACTGAAATAGAACGCCGGTTTTAAAACTGCATTCTTCTAGTTTAACTATAGACTAGTTAAAAAACAATAGTTACAATAAAACATACGGTTATCCGTGTTGAAATTGAATAAAATTGAAAACGAAACAATTGCAGCTGAAACTCTCCATTTTTTGTGACTGATTAAAAAAATAATATATATATTACATAAAAGTGTGTGTGTATGTATATTCATATTACATATATACATTCACTAAACATGTGTTTCGGTATCAATTGCACTAGAGTGCAGTAGTATCGCTTAGTGCAAAGAGAATACAATTTAACCGTATATAATTTTTTATTTTTTTTATTGCTAATCTAAAAAGTTACTACTTTACTAATTTACTATTCAAATTTTCGACATTTAAGTACTTTTCTACAATAATTAATATTTTTTATATTTCATCATAGTATATTACTGATCAAATTATTTGTTCTCTTACTTATCTTCATGACCTTATGACACTTTGAAATCTATCTACAAGTAGTGCCGGATTGGCTCATAAATGAACCTCGGCATTTCGTATAAATTTAAATCAAGTTCGATTACATTTAAATATAATTAAAATTTTATAATAAATATTCCAAAAAAAATAATATTAATTATCAAGTATGCACATTATCCACAATTCAGTGTCGTAATTTTCGACAAAATCGATTTTCGTTTTTTTTTTTTCATGTAACTCGAAATGAATAACCGTAGAATGTAGATACTTTAAATTTTCGTTCACCAAATGTTTATATTATCATTTTATATTTACGGACTTTTTTTAAAAATATTTCAGTTATTTAGAGACAAGATAAAATTTTAATTTTTTTAGTTTTTTTCCTATAAGTTTTGAATAAAAATTAACCACGAGTGTAGAAATGCTCAACAATTCAGCATAAGATCCGGCATAAGTAGTTCTTACATCTGTATAGGAATAATAAAAATATACAATTTTTTATATAATTAAAGTTAACATTTCATCAAATTTCATATAAATCGCAAAAACATTGTTAACTATTTTGTAATTATAAATAATACCTTATAAAATCATAAGTAATTCGTATTGGAACCATAAAATCTGAAAATATGTAAATTAAATTATTTTCTGTAGAAATTTTAAGTTCAAATTTGAACGAAATTACTTATTTAAACAATCAGTAACTATTTCAATTTATTTGTTATAATTTAAAAACATTATTTGTGGGGACTAAAAATGAGTACGTCTTATATTATTATTATGAATTTTATTATACACAATAATATTTTTGATTTATTTTAATGTTCTATCAGTATATGCTATATACTATACAATTATTTTTATTATTTTACAGTATTTATTGCAAAAAGAGGTTATTACATTTTTAATTACATAAATCGATATGATAATTTGATAACAACGAATATTATTATAACAATTAAATATGTACTAATAATAAAATAATACAATATTTTCGGAAAAAATTATATCAGTCTACCATAATACTAAGAATAAAATAAATTACTTTAATAATTTTATCAAAGAACATATCATGAAACAAACTTGGAGATATAAGTTAACAGACCGACTCGCTCAGAATCATTCTTTGTACATGTACAATGATATAACAACATTAATTATTAATTTAATACACACATAACAATGACCCATTCGACATCTAATTCACTGCATAACGGTACCCACTAGGCACTAGCCTACCTTTAAGATTCTGAGACGAGCGATGAATGTATTGATTTTACAACAATGTGTGTTTATTTTCTGTCTGTCATCACCTTTTGAGCTACTAAAAAATAAAAATGCATAGATTTTCAAAAGTAGAAGTGTTTCTAAGTCAAAAATTGAATTCAGTTGGTACTCTATCAAAAGTAAAAGTTCCCACTTCCCAATACCTACTTATTTTTATAATTGGTAATTTTAACACAAATTTAATTTTTAACAAAACCAATTTTGTTATTTTAGTGAGATTCTAAAACAAATAATCGCTATTCATTGTAATTTTCACCAAATATTAATATATCATTTTCTATTTACCATCAAATTAAAAAAAAAAAAATGTGCTATTTATTGACATGATAATTTTTTTTCTAGAAATTTCGATTAAAAATTATTCGCTGGTTCACTGAATAGAAATGTTTGAAAATTTAATGCAAAGCTCATCGTAAGTTTTTAAATTATCAATTAAAAATAAATCAAAAATCTAGTCAAAATATTTTTTAAACATTTAAAAGTTCTAATTTTGATCAAATTTTTTAAAATTTCTAAAATATATATAGTTAGAAATTCATAAAAAATATTTCTAAAACTTATGTTTAAAAAATTAATGCAAAGTTCTTTAAAAATTTTCAACCTATGTGTATAAAAAAAATTCCATTGGAAAGTTAAATTTATTTTTCTTGAACACTTGAAGCTTAAATTGTTTTATTATTACATTAATTATTTATTAGCAAAATAATCATTTATTCTCAAAAAAATTTTGATATTTTATTGTATTTCAAAAAAAAAAAAAAAATAATAAAAAAAAATTGATCTTAAAATTTTTAACAAATGCTTCTATTATCACCCTCAAAATATGATAACATTTTCAAAATTTTAACTTTTTTTTAACTATTTATAAACAATAAACATGATACATGAGAGTTAAGAAAATTTTTTTTGTTTTTATACATAACTATTATTAATTTTAGAAAATTAGGTAGTATTATAGTTATTTACTGTTTTTAAAATGTAAATTAAATTAATATTACCTAAGTACCTATTATTAATAACAGACTATTGAGAAATAAAATGCTTACAATAAAGTTCTTACGATAATAATTTTATAGCTAAACTTCTATACGATTGTATAGTAAATACGTAAATCATCAAGGAAAATAATATAAAAAATACATTTGGTGAACAAACAAGTGTACTTAAATAAATGATTTTTATTTGAATTGCCGCGAGATTTTCAAGAGGACAAACATTTACTTCGAATTATTGAGAATCGAATGTAGTTTAGATTTTATTTAATTGCTATTTGGTTATTATAAAATTATTAGAACAATATAACTATTAATAGTTCATACTTTATAATATGCGATATTGCGATATAAAATGCATCTTTTACAGAAAAATACCGAAATATAAGAGTATGACTTCGACCTCCGATCACAGTCGAATAATTATTTGTATTTACTACATTTACTATTTACATTTTAGTATTTTATGTTCAATATAATTTTGGTACCTACAACCTTCAAGCTACAATAGAAAAAATAAATATTAACTATGTTTGGTATAAAAAAATATGGTACATTGATAGATATAATACTATTACAAGATAAGTAGTAAATAGTTATTACTTATTAATTATTATAGCCAAATTTCTCTAATCACCAATCGGTTATTTGATCAAATTCATAAGTAAAAAGGCGTTTATTTATTTTATATTTATCAATAATTAATATTGGGCGTTGGAATTTTAATAGTTTATAAATTAATTTTTTTTTTTTTATGCATACAATATAATTTGAAAGTATATATCTTCATCAACATACAATATTGTATTCATCAGTAATCTTAGTTATAATACAATACTTATGTAGTTGTGCATTCAATAATCATAATATTTAATAATTATATCACAGATTAAGTGAAATAAAATTTATAGATGAATTATTATATTGGTTTTAGAAAAAAATTATAACTAATATATAAGTTAATGCCTATTTATTTTTTATGTATACATTGCAATACAAAGTTATGTATTGCTATATATATATAACTTATCAATACAATTGAAAATTAATATTAAATAAGAAAAATTTAAACCAATAAAATCAGTTTTAAACGAGTAGAAACTAGTACAATAAGCTTTCATTTACCAGCATAATTAGGTAGGATGGTAACCCTGGATAATCCGAAATGGGGAGAAAATTAATGCAAATATGCTTTTATCATATTTTAATAACATTAAATTATGAAATGTATTATTATTACAATATTATAAATTATATATATTTTCATATGTAATATTGTTATTGATTGTTATTGTGCATGTATCTAGGTTGTATTTCTTAAACTAATTCAATTTTGTTGAAGACAGCAGATAATCAAAGGTTTACTATACTTGAATTTACATAAGGAATAGACATTAATTTTAATAAACACAAAATAATGATTTTATCTGATTGAAAAAATCCATCAAATTAATTTGCAAGTTATAATATATTTGACAGCCATAGTTACAACTATTGAATTTGTTGACTAGGCAAAATATAAATGTATAGAGAATGGATATTAGTTGAACTGTACTTACTTTGTTTCTCTTATACTTATACAAGCCATTAAAAAATGGAGTTATTTATTTTAATTTAAAAGAAATTCATAAAGCATCTTATTTGAAAAAAAATTCCAAGATTTATCTTGATTATAAATACACCAGTGAATATTTAAGTAGTAAAGGTTATTAAAAAATGATAAAAAATTTACAAATGTTTTCTTTGTACACAAGTTTCATCCATATAAATTTGATAATGAGCTAGTATTATCTTTATTTTTTTGAAAAACTTCTTAATTAATTTCATTAGTGTATCATACGTATCACATTTTTTATGTAAGGGTTATAAGATGTTTTGAAGTCTTCAACCATGTTTAATGCATCATTGAATACATAAAATCAAAACCGTTTATGGCGAAATTAAATATTATAAAGTGCTTGTGACTATAGAATCTTATAATACAATTAATAAATATGAAAATGCATAAAAAAAATTAATACATTTTACCATTTTAAATTATGATTTATTCAAAACAAATAATTCATTTGTTTAAACATAAAAAAAGTTAACACAATTTCTTAAATTAATATGAAAAAACCTTTAGAGTGACTAAATGTTAAAATCATTACCTGAAAAGCTCTGAAGTTTTTAAACAATGTAAACATTTTGTATTTCTGCTAATAAATAAAATTATTTTATAATCAACTGAATGTAAGATAATCAGATTAAATAGTTTTATATGAAAAAAAAAATTCAAATTTAATTAACCATACCATTTGTTTTATAACCAATTGAATAATTAGTACATATATTATATTTATTTTACATAACCAAAATTATATAATAATAATAATTTATTAAATTTTAAAACTAAAAGTTCACACCAAACAATGGATTCTATTTAATGATATCAAAGCAAACACAAAGTAGCACTACTATTTTCTTCCATAAATTATAGTGAAATAATTTCAGACTGAATAATAAAACATTTAATTTCTAAATATTATATTATACCATTCATAACAAGTAAATTGATTTTCATTAATTTAGTCAAAACATACATAAGGGTTTAAAAGGCTAAATAATTATTTATTTATTCAAGTATAACAAATTATGTGTTTTTTAAAGAAATAATGTCTACAAATTTGGTTATTGTGGCACCAAAACTTAAGAATTGAAATGCATAAATTCGTAGGACTGAACCAAAAACTATTTTTTTTTTTTTGGATTTACAAAAATTAAAATATGTATTATATTTATTTATTACTTTGGAATGTTAAGTGGACAATTGTCCACTAGTAAGTAGCCGTTCAACAGCGGCATTTATATCTCCAAATGTTGCAATTAATGCTTGTAAATTGGCATCTCGATTGACAAATCCCATTGCAGACAATTGTTCCAATTGTGAACTGTATCTTTCTTCTGGTGGTTGAGTATTTGCCACTGGATTACTGTTATTTGGCACTTGCGATAACTACAAATATAAATAAAATCAAAGGGTCATTTATTTTTTAAAACTAAATAAAAAACTAAGAACTAAGCATACATATTTTAAAATAATAAATGAAGTAACATAATATGAGTTAGATAAAGAAAACAATTGTTATGAATAATCCACACCAATAAGGAAAACATTTTAATATTTTAACGAAGCGATGCAAATATTTAAATAAAAATTATATTTAGACGTAATAGTTTCAAACTAATTACATGCTTAATTGCAATAATTTAAAAAATCTCAATATTAACCAGTTAGTATTAAAGGAAAATTTTTAATATCAATAAAATTATTGCTAGACATTAGTTATGTAGTTAATAGAAAAATAAATAATTATAAAATAATCTAACTTACCATTCTTCTCATGAGTTCAGCAAAATTATTATCTTGACCTTCAGTTGATGGCATATCACTAGATACAGTTGAATCAGCATTAGTAGTTGTATTGGCATTTGGTGTTGGAAAAAAAGACTGGCCACCCAATGATCCTCCAATATTTGGCATGTTAGTACGCAGTGCTTCAAGGCCTCTTTGTATTTGATCAAGAGCAGATAATACATTTGGATTAGTGGACATATCTTGAACTGCAGGGTTTGACATCTGTTGCAGGAACGCTGGCATCATACTACGGAATTGAGACTAAAAAGAATATTTTTTTAATTAATCAATAAATATTTTATAACAATAATTATTAAAATTTTTTTACCTGAAGTTCTGGATTATTAGCAAGCAATGGATTGTTACTTAACAAGTTGTTTGCCATATTGGGGTTGCTAGTCATTGCTTGCAAAGTTGATTGAAAATATGGAGTATTCATAATACTTTGCATAACTTGTGGATTTTCAATCATTTGTTGCATCATAGAGTTCATTGTATCCCCATTAAACAAGGTACCTCCAGTTCCTCCAGTTGGTAGATTACCTGATGTTGGTGCTGCTCTTCCATTAGAAGTATCAGATTGGTTAGTTCCAGTAGAACCACCCCAAGGATTTGGCAAAGGATCGCGATTTTCCTGTCCTTGTTGAGGATTTTGTTCTGAAATAAAATACATTACATAATATTAAACACAATTATTTATTACTCAATAATAAATAATTGCTATTTGTTTTCATTTACCCATTAAGTATAATACAGCCTACAAGTGAAAGTCTCATAGATTATAATATTTAAACTATAACTAAATATAGGAGTAGGAAGTTAATAATATATACATAATAAAGTTTCAATAATTTTTACCTACAAAGGATAATTTTCTATTTTTTTTTTTTTAAACAAATAGTATTTACCTAAAATCGTTTCTAATATTTGTAATATTATATTGAAATATACGAATTAATATTAAATAAAGTATTTATTATTACCACCACCACTTTCACTTGGAGTTGAAAATGTATTACGGCTAAATTCTTCAGTAGCTGCATTCATAAATGGTTCTTGAACATCTCTATACATTCTTTGTAAAGCACTAAATCCACCAGGTATTGATTCCAAATTTGATAAAGCTCTATCTTGTGTACGCATCAGTTCTTGTAACATTGATGGATTTCGAGCCATCTCCATAGTTTGCCGTAACATTTCAGGATTGTTTAACATATGATTTATTTCTGGATGTCTCTATCAAAATAAAAAAATAAAATAAAAAAATGAAATTACAAAAAAAATGTTATCAATTAGGTACCTACCTCAACTAATTGTTGCATTTGCGGATTAGCCAAAATCAATTGTCTCATATGTGCAGGATCACTCATCATTTGTTGAACCATTGGACTATCAACCAAATTTCTTAACATATCAGGATTATCAAGCAATTCACGCTGCATACGTTGTTGCAACTCCATGAAATTAGCTGAAGTGAATCCCATAGATTCCATACCGGGTAAGCCACCAAGCATACCCAAATTAAATGGAGAAGCATTAATATCAGCTAAAAATTACAAATAAAATTAAGTCTAACAAGATTTAAAAACAAAATATTAATTATAAGCACCAGGAGGTCTTGGTGGTTGAGTCGATCCTGTATTTGTAGATGAAGAAGTGGTTGTATTGTTTTGAGGCGCATTAGTCTTGATAACTAAATGCACTGTTAGTCCATCTTTAATATTATGAGTTGCTAATGTATCTTGATCTTTCATGATTTTACCAGCAAATATCAAACATAATTGTGACGGTTGTGCGTTAAATTGTTTAGCAACCACATCTTTAAACTGTAAATATGTATAATACATGTATTTGTAATATATAAAAGATAATTTTTTGTATTTTATGCTATTTCAAGTGTATTAAAATAATAAACATATTGGAACAGATTAAATCAGGTTAAACTCAGCACACCTTTATAATTTATTATAAAATATAGTTTATACAAAAATAAACATTTAATTATTTTTATATTTTAGTACATTTTGATATAAGTATTCATAATAATTACTAATTACAAAGTTTTTAATTTAAAACTAATTTAGGCACCTACTAATATAATTGATACTAAAATTATAATACATAATTAGTGTGATTTTTATTTGATTGAAGTTAATTTAGCGTATTTTTATTCAAATCTTAGAAAAAAAATTTGAACTAACTACAGTTTGGTTAGTTAATGCAACTAATGTTATTTTTTATTTTACAATTAGCATATATAGATGTTATATATAATGAAAATCTACGGTCTGGTTTAAGTACAAATGTAAACAGTGAACAATAAAAATCAATCACATGTATTATTCAAAAACTAATTGGTCAATTATTGATTCATTATTAACTAAAAGTTAATGAATTATAGCTAATTTTATGTCTGGTAATAATTGTTTAGTAAACTAAGTTCAAGAAATAATTTTAAAAAAATTGAAACAGACCACTGTTTAAATTCACCATATGAGGGGCAGATCCAATAAGGAGGGCGAAAGTGGCGAAAATTAAATAAAAAATAAAATATTATTGGGTTGAGCATTTTTTATTTGATTATCTTTTTTTTTACTTTCTATACATCCTCACCCTTGGAAAATTTCTGGATCTGCCTCTGCATCATGCAAATGAATAAAGGTATAAAACTTAATATCTTGTTTTTTGTTAAAATACCTATAGATTATGCCCTATGCAACGATCGTAGAACTATAAGAAGTAGATTTTAGTATTTTAATTATGTTTAAATCAATTTAAATTGATCATACCTACCATGTTTAATTTAAAAAATGTAATAATATTTATTAAAAAATATAATAAATATTATTTAGTATTATTAGGAACCTTAGTAATTAGAAATTATATTTTACATTGAATATTATACTGTATGTATAATTATTTAATAAACCAATGTCTGTATTATTAATGTTATTTACTTTCAATACCAACCTAAGCATAAACAGATTTTAATAATATATTAGTCTAAATATCAATAAATCTTAATTTGGTTATGTAATTCAACTATCAATTAATGTTAAATTCTTTTATTTTATAATAAAATAAATGCATCAATCTACTACTCGCAAGTAGCTTGGTTACAATATTTTAATTAATAATTATCATATTAGTTATGGTTATCGTTAATAATAATTATTTACTATGTAGGTATCTATTACTTAACCAAAAGTTTAATAGTTTAAATAACAAATATTTTAATAATTAAAGATTGTAAAATGAGTCAGCTGAAATAATTACATAACCTTAAAAACTTAAATGAATAATTATTTTATTTGTAATACCATAAATAAATTATGAATAACATTAATCGTCAAACATATAAAAATCAAATATTTTGGAAAATGTTTAAGCACGTATATAATATACTAACTCTAATCACTACAATACATACGTGTATATTATATCAATATACATACTTCACTAATGGTAGCGTTTTCTTGCACTTCGACTGTTTGCTTTTCTTTGGGCGTTTTTACAGTCACTGTAATAGTTTTTGCATTCTCTTCACTGTCTGACATTTTGCGGAACCTAAAGATCCGGACGGTGCAAAAATAACTTGACAATAACTATTGATTAAACACTGACAGTCGGCAAAAAAGTTTTGCGAATTTTGGACGTAAGACCAACTATAGAAAATAATCGTAATTCATAATGATAATGATAATGACATGTATAAAGATACTAGATCTTGGAATAAAATATCAGGAATAATGAAAAGAAAACATATGAGGGCCGTGGAGTAGAAATAAAACTGGACAATGATGCTGTAGTTTTGTACACCATGAAAAATGCCGGTTCCCATGGTATTACTGATAAACTTAACGATACGCGCTTTTTCGATAGTATGACTGCACGACTGCACGAGGTGAATATTACAAACTAAAAGTGTATTACAAAACTATATTATTTTCTTTGACCTTACTACTTTTTAGTTTCTATTTGTATTATGATATAACAACTGTTAGTTATTCAAACTTTTTAAACATTTTGATATATTGAGTTTTAAAATTTTTCACCATGAAAATCGAAGAAGTAAAAAGTACTGTAAAAACCCAACGTATATCAAGCCACAGCCATGTAAAAGGATTGGGGCTTGATGATTGCGGCGAAGCTATTCAAATGGCTTCTGGATTAGTAGGACAAGAAGATGCTAGACAGGTATAAATATTGTGGTTTGTTTTAAGTCAATAATGCGTTTGTTGTTGAATGTAGACCTGGCTTAGAGATTTTAATTTTTTTTTTAATCTTGTGTATGTCAACCATTTAGTTATGATCATTAATAATATTGATTACTTAATATTCCTATTATTAAATTAATGCAACTACATTTTGAATTTAAGCTTTAGATTAGTATCAACTGACTAATAATATTTCAATCTTTAGGCTGCAGGTATTGTTGTGGATATGATAAGGACAAGGAAAATGTCTGGCCGTGCTGTTTTAGTTGCTGGACCTCCAGGTACAGGCAAGACTGCTATTGCTCTTGCAATTGCTCATGAACTTGGAAATAAAGTAAGTGTTGATTATCTTTATTAAATAAATAAATACATTATATGTATTGAAGATATAAATTTTATCAACTAAAATATTGTGACTTCTTATTTTAAAAATATTAATTATTCAATTATTAGGTTCCATTTTGTCCAATGGTGGGATCTGAAGTATATAGTTCTGAGATTAAAAAGACAGAAGTATTGATGGAAAACTTCCGTCGTGCTATTGGTCTTCGTATTAAAGAAACAAAAGAAGTATATGAAGGAGAAGTAACTGAAATGACACCAGTTGAAACTGATTCTACTGCAGGAGGTAAAATTAAACATCTTATTCAAATTCATCATTTACAGCCAGGCTTAAATGGGAAAAATGATAAATTATTATTAACTTTTGAGTTAATTAAATCTTACCATTAAATAGTGTGAATAAATGCATGGTATAAATAAACAGATAATATCTTTAAATTAAATTAGATAATTTTGAGATTTCATTCCGTATAATTATAATAACTTATACGTGTTTTAATGGTAACCATGGTTAAAAAAACAATAATTTTAATAATAATATTGGATATGTGTAAAAGTTCCTATTTTTCTTCATTTATTTTACTTTTTTATTATCAATAGTGGTACTAAAACCTTCAACAGACTCAGGTATAACAGTAAAAAAATTCAGCCAAATCGATTCAGTAATTTTCTCGGTTAGTGCGGTCGTAAAAACCTCTTACAATTGTATATAGTTATATATATAAATACCTGTAGTTAAAAGTAAATTATTAAATTATTATTAATATAACAATATGATTATACCGCAAAAATTCAATAATTTGACATTTACTTGTGGTTCTTTATTATAACATATAATAATATTATAATAAATACAGTAAATATTATTATAAATCTTTATTGTTAATCAAAAACTGAAATCTATGACCATTTTGCTACCCTTAAATGCCCTCAGTTAGTCATATAGTGTTACAAAACACAAATTAAACATGCCTCATGTTACTAACAAAAAAAATTTTAAAATACTTTATTAAGAATTTAGTTTAAAAACAAAAATTTGATTGCATCTAGGGAGGAGGCTAAAATATTCCTAAGATGGACCAATCCATAAAATAATTAAGAGAATTATAAAAGACCTTCAATTTTTGGTTATGATAATATTAAACTTATGCAATTTATAATTTATTTATTATTTGTTAAAATTGTTTAATTTATCTATTTATCATCTCTGTTAAAGTGTTTAAGTTAAATACAACTTTAATTTATTATTTTCAATTTTTATGTACATGGTTACATTTACAAATGAACTTAATTATTATAACTAGTGTAGAACAATGCTTTTTCATATATCGTCAGCTTCTTGGTTTATTAGTTGTTTTATATTATTTCATTTATATTTGTAATTTTATATACTTAACTGTTGTCGCAAATTTAAATCTTTAAATTATCTAAGATAGTTTTTGTGCATACAATATTAAAAGTGTGACTTGAATAATTTTACCAACAGGTTATTCTAAGACCGTATCACATGTTATTGTTGGATTAAAGACAGCCAAAGGTACAAAACAATTAAAACTAGATCCTACAATTTATGAATCCTTACAAAAAGAAAAGGTCGAAACTGGTGATGTTATTTATATTGAAGCTAATAGTGGAGCAGTTAAACGTCAAGGAAGAAGTGATAGTTACGCTACAGAATATGATTTAGAGGTATTTTATAAAATAATATTAAGAAGTTAAAAAGTTAAGTTTAAAGTAGTATGATTTGTTTAATATAAAACTCAATTTTTTAGTCAACTTAAAGACCTAAAAATGTTTAAAATTTCTAATTATAAAATCTAAGTTTTTTAAATGTATTGTAGTATAAATTTCTTTTTAATGACAATACTTAGTTATTTACACTTAAAAAAAAAAAAAAAACTAATTATGAAATAACTTCTCTTCTTAACTGTTATCAATATATAAATGTCCATGATTTATAAACGATAGTTTTTACTTCATGTTTTTATTTAGGCAGAAGAATATGTACCTTTACCAAAAGGTGAAGTTCATAAAAAAAAGGAAGTTATTCAAGATGTGACATTACATGACTTAGATGTTGCTAATGCTCAACCAAAAGGTGGCCAAGATATACTTTCAATGATGGGTCAATTAATGAAGTCTAAAAAGACAGAAATTACTGGTAAAGTTATATTAAAAGTATAAATTATATACATATGTATAACCTTTTTTTTTATTTTAGATAAACTAAGAAAGGAAATTAATAAAGTGGTCAATAAATATATTGATCAGGGTATTGCTGAATTGGTCCCAGGAGTTTTATTTATAGATGAAGTTCACATGCTTGATTTGGAAACATTCACATACTTGCATAAAGCACTAGAAAGTACTATTGCTCCTATTGTTATTTTTGCTACCAATAGAGGTCACTGTACTGTCAGGTTTGATATTTACTTACTCATTAATCATTACCATTTATTTTTATCATCTATACTTTTTACAGGGGAACAGATGATATTGTTGCTCCTCATGGAATTCCTATGGATTTACTTGATAGATTATTAATAATTAGAACTCTTCCATATAATCGGGAAGAAATGGAAAGTATACTTAAACTTAGAGCTCAAACTGAAGGCCACTCGATTGAACCTGATGCATTACATTATCTTGCCGAAGTTGGAACTTCTACTACTCTACGGTAATTTTATTTCTGTGTTTGTATGCACAATCTAGACTTGTCTCACATTAGAATTGACCCTTATCCTCCATTTGCATTTTATCGAGATATATTTGTACATGTATTCATATAATAAGCTTTATAACGTTAGTTATTGGTCATTTGAGTATATTTGTTTTTAATGTTTAAAAAAAATGGGGTTTTTATGTTAGGAAAGTTACTGCTAGATACCATTTATCTTAATGGTTATGGTTAGGTTAGGATTTAAGATTTATCGTGTGTTACTAAATTACCCAGGTGGTTACAAACAAAAAATTAAAATGTCAATATATGACTTGCACACATATACATATGAAATAGTACTTGTAGTAGACAATTACAAAATACTAATAGTTTAATATACAGTCAAATCTCGATAATTCGAAGTTGATTTGACTTGAAAAATTTTGAGTTATCAAGAGTTCAAATTGCTGAGTAATTTAAAATATAGAAAGAACAAAAAAAAATTTGTTTTTTTTTATTATTGTACTTACATAATTATTAAATATTACAAAAAAATTAGATGGTATTACAGTTATTTATTGTTTTTAAAATGTAAATTAAATTATTATTATTATAAGTTAAGAAATGAAATGCTTATGATAATAATTCTATAGTTATCAAAAACAATAAGCTTAATTTCTACATGATTGTATAATAAATCATAAACTAAAAGATTATAAAAATAACATTTGATAAATATACTTTGAATTTCCAAACGTTGAACAGATAAAACTTCGAATTATCACGTTTTAGTGGCCAATTTTCTCAAAATTAAATTTTGAATTACTGTGTATACTGTATACTTAAATGATTGATTTTTATTCAAATTACCTCGAGATTTCCAAGAGAACGAACATTTACTTCAAATTATCGAGAATTGACTGTATATATTGATGCATTTAATAACAAATTGGATGACATCAATTTGTGTTATTCCACATTCAGAACATGCAAATTAATGTTAATGGATTCCATTTGATGTTCACAATGAATGTATCAAGGTTTATAGTACAAACAAACAGCCTTAAATTTTAGGACTGTAATATACAGATCATAGAATTTAAGAGTATTAAGACCATATAGTTACAGATAAAATTATATTTTTGTACTGTCTATATCTTATGCTCTATGTGTTCCTATGAAAAAAAAAACATGAGAAAGTATAAGATTTTTCTCATTTCATCATGTATAATATTTTTTCTACTTATAAAGAACATTTTTTTAGTTGATAAATAATTCAAAATGTAGTCTACTATTAAAATCAGGTACCATATTTATTTTATTCTAGAGCTCTCCTAAATTACAGAGAATTGGTGTAAAATAGGTAGTAAAATCATAAGGTATGTCCCCTCTTATATAGTTTCTGACTTACAATTCAATTTGAAATCTCCCTCTGAGACTGAGGTGTTACATGTGTCCTGAGTAACGTCTTATTGAATTATAACGTTTAACTGACCAGATTTTATATTTAATGAAATAATCATATGTAAAGTATAAATATGATTTTACCTTGTATGAACCAAAAAAATTGTCTTCTCAACTATGGTTATATAACAATAGGGTATTAAGGAGTAAGGTCTCTCAAAAATCTTTGATGTATATAAAGCATATTTCAATTAGTATAAAAATGTATTATTCATTTTAATGTTCTAAAAACTTAAAAATGTCTTTAAGTAATTAAAAAACATGAAATGTTTTTGTTTTTATATGTGTGATATTTATTTATTAATATAAATTAAATTGGTTTTTAAATTTTATCAGGTATGCTATTCAATTATTGACTCCATCATCCCAAAATGCCAAGATGAATGGTCATGGTTCAATATTAAAAAAAGATATAGAAGAAACTACATCATTATTCATGCATGCTAAAGAATCATGTAAAATACTAAAAAAATGTGCTGATAAATTTATGAAATAATTTGTAACTTAAATTTATATACTAATATTTACTTAAAATTTTTTATTAAAATATACCAATTTTCTGTTTTTTATAAGTAATAATCAAATATATATATACATAAATTGCACATATTATATGGTTATACTTTCTATAATAATGTTTTAAAATTTTATTTAAGAAAAATGATATGGACTTGAAACATTTTATGCCCACTATTTCTATATTTCCTATTCCACAGTACGCAGTAATCTACAACCAAACTGGAATGAATCTGTTATGTTTAATAACAAAACTCAATTGTATTCTATTATTTTATTGTTATTCAACATTCACATCAGTAATGTACTAATGTACACGTTGCAACATCAATACTATGTGTCGTAATAATCACTACCTATCTTTTATATTGTGGTCCGTGTATTGAGCATGTCATCTATTTCTACTATTTAAAATGGACAATCTTAAATTGTGGCCAATCAGTGTTCCGTGATTATCAAATATAAGTCATTTGTTTATTAAGCTTCATAAAACTGATCTAATATATAAAACAACATTAGATATTAATTGCTGCCATCTGTATCAATGTTATAAATTAAAAGTTATGTAGTTATGTTATTTAAATAGTTGATAAATTCAAACGCTTACCATTATTGACAGAATGGAATTTTCAGTATTCATAATTCCCGCCACAACTAGAAACAACTTAATTATTTAGAAGTTCTTTGGTAAACAATAATTACGTGTCGTGTGATATCTGATAAGATATGAATATTTAAAAATGTAATATTTTAAAATAAAAACAATCTCTTCACTTTTCACTTGTGTCTTGTAAGTACTAAAGTAGATTAAACATTAGTACTAACTGCTGTAGTACTAATATTGTAGTAACTTGGTAGGCTGAACTAATAACATAATTCCAAACAGTAAACTTATTATGAGAAGATTTCTCTAATATACTGGTCACTAACTATAGTAGATTACCTTCTTATTTGTACTAGAAGAATAATTTCAACTGTTGTTAAGTATTAAAATATTTATTTTTTTGAAATTTCATTTCAATTACTTAAATTTAATTTTTATTTGAGTTACTTAAAACGTTTGAAATGGTAGATCAAGTTACTTTTCCAGACACTGTTACAGTACTAAAGTCATCAAATGGTTCTGTAGTTTATCTTGTTGGTACTGCTCATTTTAGCGAAGAAAGCCAAGAAGATGTTGCTCAAGTATGTTATGATATAAAATACAAAATACGTAATATTTACTTATATTTTTGTGTTTTTTCTTATGAATAATAGGTAATAAATGCGGTCAAACCAGATGTTGTTGTAATAGAATTGTGCTATAACAGGAATAGCATATTAACAATTGATGAATCGACTATTGCCAATGTTAAAGGAATTTCATTAGGTATTTATATTATCGATTGATTTTTTAATGGAATTTTGCATAACTAAAGTCAAGTAAACAATATCCTGTGATGAACTATTGATCGCCTTATTTTGTAATATAAGATATACATTTTACCTACTTAAGAAGAACTTTGGCCTCTTTAAGTAAAATACATATAAATATAAAAAGGTAGAGTAGACAAGTTGGCACTGCTTTGCTGTTCATCAAGTGTAGGGTTGATCACTTTTATTGTGTGTTACATTTGAATTCAATGATATATCAATATACACAACAAACAAATACTAGTGAAGACTATGTATATAATGAAACAGCCTATATCATTGAATATATTTATAATTAATATTAATTATAAATTTATTTTATTTGATTGTATTTTAATATTTTATTAATATTTAGTAAATAAAATTAATTCTGCCCTGATTAGATCATAGAGTAGGTATTTTTAATCAAACCACTTAAATAATTTAAGTATTGCACATGAGTAATACCATGGCAAAAATAAAAATAATTTAAAATAAAACAATATATAGTTCACATAAAATGCAAAAATTAATAAACATATTTAAAAATTTTACAAATAATCTTATTAATAATAATTTGAATATTTTTTAAGACTAGAGAGACCTTATTTTGTGACCTCAGGCATTTAATTTGTTGAGTATAGAGATTCTTTTATATTTCTTAGACATTTAATTTTAATAATATTTTAGCATAAATATTTAAGCAATAAATTAAAATAATTAAGAGCCTTTTATTTAATGTAAAATACATAACAATATATGATTAATTTAATTTTTCTTTTCTTGATTGGTGCAAAATCATTAATCATTTCATTAATATTAAATATAATTGAAAAATTCAATGTTTAGAATCATCACTTATCTGTTTATTTATACTTTATTTAAAAAGAGAATTTACTACAGTTTTTATCCAGCAGTGTGTGATCCTCTTGTAACAGCTAAGTTAATAGCAAAGTCTAATAGCAGAAACATTTAAATTAAAATACATTTTAATACTATGAAATCTGGTAAAAATACATGTAGGATTCTATTTCATTATTAAAAATTTCAGTGAAATATTTTGTACTTGCACATACAAATAGTAATGATTATTAATTTTTAATATCTATATTAATGCCTACTAAAATTTGTTATTTGATTATCATTTTAATTGGGAAGGGGTCCATATTTGTCGTCTAGTTTACTTAATTGAACATAATCAATGTTTAGTTAATGATTATATTGTTTAAGTCACAAGTTATAAATATCTGTTTCTAATAACTGAGACCCGAGACTTGATGATCTAAAAATGTATATTTTACTGAAAAAATTAATTAATATTGTTTTTATTTAAATTATAAATTTATTTAATTAAACTATATATTATATACTCCAATTAAGTTATTTTTATAGGTAAAAAAAATGTTAGTACATATTTAGTAGCCATGTTCCCCATCTAGTTAGTACTAGTTGTGGTATGGTAATGGTATAGTAGGCACAATTTATTTGAAAATATTTACTCTTGAAGGAGTCTTTAAAAATATTTTTTCCCCAATTGAAATGAGTTGATCAACTTTTGGGAAATATGTTCTTATTTCCTCCATTACTCTATGTAGTGCATGTGCTACACATGTTACATGTAACATTTTAAAATAAAATACTTTTAATACATTTGCCTGCTTTCACCATGTGTAATGCATGTCACATAAAAAAAAAAAAAAAACAATACGTTGTTGTGTTTTATTTCATTTAGCCAAATAATATGAAGTGCTCTATCAAAAAGTTAAGAAATAATGAAATCTGAAATAGTGCTATAATTGAATTTTTCCAGAACATCTGTGTAAATAATACATTTTTAACGATAAAGATAATGAACATCGATAATTGACAAGCTAATCGAAACTGAATATGTTATAATAAAGTATCAACGAAAAAAAATGCAAATCTATGTAAAAAAAAAAAAGTACTAAAATGAATAAAGTGCAGAAAAAATACTATTAAATGACTGTAAAGTGTAAAGCATAAAATTTCATAAAAATGCAAAATAAAAATTATACCATTAGATTCTATAATCCATAAATCAAATTTCTATGGATATTAGCATCACATTAGAATTAAAGAAAAAAATGCAAATGCATCAAGTTCCAGGCCCTATTAATAACAATTAAATATATAATACCTATAACAGTTATCATTCCCTATGTTTATATTAGTACATCACACATATCCACCTCTTGAGATCAAAACATGATTATAACACTTAATTGCAACTTGAAATAACATAACTAATTTAAATTTATAATTTGATTTTTATAGAGGATTTGAAAGGATCAATAAAAAAATTAGGCTTCACTCAAGGTATATTTTATCAACTGATGATAAATATATCAGCAAATATATCTCGTGATCTTGGCATGATACCCGGTGGTGAATTTCGTAGAGCTGTTGTTGAAGTATTAATTAATCACAATTTTTCTTAATATGATTTACATGTATGTAACTAAATATATTTTTTATTAAAATTTAGGCCAAAAAATATGACAGCCACATTTATCTAGGTGATAGACCAGTTGATATAACTATAAAAAGAGTAATTTCAATGTTGAGCTGGCCAAAAAGCATTAAACTATTGGGACACTTGTTATTTACTGCAGATTTTAAAATTACGTAAGTATTTATTCTTACTTATTAATAAATATAATTTTTGTATATTAAAATATTTTAATATAATTAGAAAAGAAGATGTAGAAAAATTCAAAAACAAAGACTTACTAGAAACATTAATGCATGAAATGGCTGCTGACTATCCAGAGTTGGAGAGAGTAATAGTTGACGAAAGAGATAAATTTTTAACTTATAGTTTACAAAATTGTGCTGGATTTGTAATTGATAAAACTGGAAATAGGCAAAATATATGTAATTCAAGTTAGTAATATACTAAATTTAAAATGATTATATGTTTATTTGTAAATCTTTGAATAATAACAATAACAATTATAATTTAAATAGAACCTCAAGTTGTTGTTGGCGTAGTCGGATTAGGTCATGTTGCCGGTATTAAAAAATATTGGGAAAAAATAACTGATGAACAAATTTCAGAACTAATTATGTAAGTTATTAGTTGGTTTTATTAAGTATCTTTGATTAATTTCTGTACATACAGCATGGACAAAATGTCACTTGTTTGTTATCGCTCCACCACCATCTAAAATTTTAATAATCTAAATCAATATCTGCATTTCTAAGATATTCTTACACATAGGTTATTCTAATATATTATCTATTTAAGGATAATTACTAAAGTATTTTATTCTGTTTATTATATTAATATATTATGTTCACTATATTGTGTGTAATTTTAATTTAAAATTTATATCTTTTTATAAGAAGTATTAACTTACTTAAAAATATTATTAAAAATAAAATTTAATGAGTAATTTCCTTCAATGTTAAAAACTGGTATTCAATATTTACAGCAAAAATTATTATTTGAACAAATAAAATGTTATTAATTTATAAATTATATTTAAGGATCTTTAGAAAAGCGTCTCATTTTTTTTAACATTACTATGAAATATTAGTTGTTGTTAACTATACTATTATTAATTGTTAATAATTTACTATAATTATTATTAATCATTATTTAAATGTTTTATTATGCTTTATAAGAAATATAATAGTTCGATAGATGACTATCTGATGGTGGAATGTTAAATTTTATACCGTTTAGTAGTGGGGCAATTACAAATAAGTATCAACAAATTATACTTACTATTATTAAAGTTTAAAATTAAATAAAAGCATATAGTCTTATATTGCATACAATTAATTTAAGAAAAATATTTTAATCTAAATTGTTGATATATTTTTGTTTAGAGTTCCACCTCAATCAAGAAGTAGCAAAATTATCAAAGTTGTCATAAAGGTTTCTGCTTATGGTTTACTTTTGTGGGGTGTTTCAAAGATCCCAGGTGTGAAATCATTATCAAGGATGGCTTATGATGCAGTTACTTCTACATATGTTCAAGGGAAATTTATAAAATTACATTAAACTATCAACAATCATTATTCCATTATATATATTTTATGGTATGTATAGATATCAATTTTGAATATTTTTTATCTTATCTTCTATGTTAACTAAATTTGAATGCTCCTAGTTGTGTGTAATGTTGAAATTAGTGGCGCTGAATGATATAAATTTAAGTGAAGCAAAATAAAAATATTTGTACACTTACTCTCACTGAGAATATTGTCTACCTCTAATAATTAATAACTTAAGTTATTTATTTAATTATTTAGTATAAGTAATATTTAATGTAAAAACAAAAACACACATACAAATTAAACCACCTACTCTCTTTATTATATGAATCGATCGCTTCAATTCATGTATAGATTCAGCGCCACTAGTTGAAATGAAGTGAATATTAAGTCGCTATTCAGTATCAATTTAGATGTAACTACTCAACTAAACCATTATGAATACTTCAGAATAAATCTGATCATTAGATTAAAACTAATAGTGTGAAAAACATTTTCAAAGTAAAAACAAACATTAATACTTAAACTCTTTTACAAATTTAAGAATCATAAATAGAATGCATTTTTTTTTTTTTTGTGAATTTTTATTTTGAAATTAAAACTATACTGTCTTAATCTTAAATAAACTTAAAGGTAGTGCTGCAGCAGCAGGTTTCTATGCTTAGCAGTAGCAATGAGTGTGGCTAACATAAGCCACTTTATTATTCTAACAACTATTTAGCTTGTATTTTGCTAAGATTAACATAGTAAAGTAATATTTTGGTCATGACTGATTGACAGAAATTATTAAAACTGACAGTGAAAATTGATTTATCTAAAGATTTGGTCTGACTAAAATGTACAAAAATTAGTAGTTACAACCTAACCTGACTTAGGATATGAAATAAAATTGTACTATACTGTTGAACATTGTGCAATTTAAGTGTTTTCTTTTTTGTAATTTGAAGTATACAAACTAATTATTTTCTTTCTATTTATTTTTTATTTATGGCATATTCTTTTTTTTTTTTCAGTTATAAATAATAGCAAATACAAATAAATATACTTAATAATGTATAGTAATAATCAAAGTGAAGATTATTACGATCATATTGATAATTCACTTATATATTCTTCAACAAACATTCCAGGACCTGGCTGTAATATGAATGATTTAAATAGCTGTCCCAATCAAATGTGTAACTGTACTAATAATTTGTGTCAAACACCTAGCTGTGAATGCTTAGGTATAGCTGGCTATAATAATTATGATAATTTTGGTAAGCTAATCTCAATTAATAGGTCTATTTATGAATGTAATGATTTATGCAAGTGTACTTCATGTCAAAATCGAATTGTTCAACTTGGACCAAGAATTGGTTTACGCATTTCTCACTGTAACAAAGGCTATGGATTATTTACCGATATTGTTATTGAAAAAGGACAATTTGTTTGTGAATATGCCGGTGAAATAATTGATTTAACGGAAGCACAGAGACGTTCAAATTCAGATAATGAAAATTATATATTTGTGATAAATGAACATTTTTTTGGTCATGTAACCACAACCGTAATTGATTCCACAGTTATTGGAAATATTGGTCGATATATTAATCATAGCTGTGAACCTAATTGTATGATTGTGCCAGTGCGGGTTGATTCGTTAATTCCAAGGCTAGCAATTTTTGCAATAAAAGATATTCAATGTAATGAAGAAATAACATATCATTATGGAGGTGAAGGATCTCTCCCTCAAAATACTTTGTCCGATGTTAAATGCTTATGTGAATCATTTAGTTGTAATAGATTTTTACCTCGTAAAACAGGGTTATTTTAATAATATATGTATTTAGTTAGTGTACATATTATATATCCTTTAATAATAATTAAATGTAAGAGTAAATAATTTTAATTGTTGTTTAAACATTTTTGGTAAAAAAATAAAATAAAATTTATGTCAGATATTTTAAGTTTTAAGCAAGTCAACTATTCATTAGATAATTTTTTAGGAAGTAAGATGGATTATCTTATTTTATTGAATTTTAGTGTTGATTTTATTATGTAAATAATATATTATTTTATAATTAAAAATAAATGTTTTCCTTTTTAATCCAAGTATACCTAGTGAATAATTGTTTGGTTTTGAATTATTATTTCTATTTATTTTTGATTTGTGAGGAATACTTACGGGGTATATAAGTGACCAAATCGAAAATGTTCATACAATCGAAATAAAAAGTTCATTATGTACTAATTACTGAATGTCTGTAAATTAATATTTAAATTTTATTGACTACAATAGAAACCGTTTATAATGACACTAGCTATAGTGACATATTGGGTGTAATGATCTTAGATTGAAGTTCTAGTAACATTTTTATATTGTATTATTGTATATACTAATTTGTATAATAGCATCTGTATAATTATACGAATGTTATTTTTGGTTATTTTAGAAAAATCTTTTATCTATAAAAATTTTATTTTGCCGAAGGTACTATTACATCCAATAACACCAATACTTTCATTGTTGTGTTTTGTCATCAGTTTTTAATTTAATTTTATCGATTGTATACGAGTGTATGGTAATCGTCATATGGTTAACTGTTTTGAGTAAGCGTGATCTTTATACAAACATAGTTCAATCTAAATTAAAAGATTTTTTTAACACAATGTTGTAAATTTAATTCTAAAATAATATTTTTTTTTTTTTTTTTGTAATTTTGGTTATAATAACAACCAGTTATTATGACCTATTTTCTTTGGTCTTTTGAATGTTTCTGCTGTATTTATATTTCTTATAAAATAAGACTTAATAAATAAATGATAATGTCTTTCCAGCAATTTTTGATCCTATTTAATCACTTATAAATAAAATATCAAACATAATATCAATAACTATCAGTTATTTCTTCACAAATTTATTTCAATAGAAATACCCTTTGCACAAAAATGTTTATAATAAAATATAGAAGTACTTATTAAATTAAAATAAAAAACACAGCACATTTTAATATGAAAAATATATATTTTAAACAAATTAATTTTATTTGTTTTTTGGTACTTTACGATCTCTATTACGATTTTTAACATTTGTAACATCATAAAAATCACTCCCAACCTTTTTCCTTTTATTTCGTAACATTAAGCTTCTTTTTTGTTTGCTAGTTAGACTACTCATATAAGCCTCATGTGCTTCTTGCAGTTTTTCTTGTTTTTCTTTCTTTCTTTCTTCTTCTTCATCACTATCAGTTGAAGTAGCATTTTCATCTTCTTCGGCAGGTAAAGGAGTATCTACTGTTTCATCATCAGAATCATTTTCTACAGCAACGTTCAAGTCAGCTCTTTTAGTTATTGGTTCTTGATCATTAGCTGATAAAGGTTCTTCAAATCCAGGCGGAGGTTTATAATAAGGAATTTTTCCTCTTTGCCAATCATTTAATACCATTCTAGCACATAAGGCTAAGTCCGCATCACCACCTTTTAACAATTTTCCAGTTTTTATACCTAACTGTGACAAAAAATCTTCATGATCTTCCCAACTTTCTATTCCATAAGTTTTAGACAAATGTTCAGTTTTTACTCGCTCCATTAAAGATGGTATATATTGCTCAGGATCTGGCACAAGTTCAACTCTTACAACACCCTTTAATACTTTTTCTGTATCCGTTTCTGTATTAGCGGCATCATATACTACTCCTGGACAATCGATGAGAAAAATCCTTTTCATCAATGTTATATATTGCCATACTTTAGTTTCACCAGCAATAGGAGCTACTTTACAAACCTTTTTAGATCGTAAGGCATTGATAACTGAACTCTTACCAACATTAGGATATCCAATGAAACCAACACTAATTTGTTTACGTTCAGAATGTAATTTTGTAAACTGTCGCATTAAATTAATCACGGCACCTTTTCCAAAAGGATGAGTTAGCGAAGCATGAAATGCTACAGTTGGATATTCAGAACTAAGAATAGCAACCCATCTTTGAGTAACCCACACAGGTACAAGATCAACTTTGTTTAATACAAATATTAAATGTTTATGAGGTTTTTCTTTTTTTAAAAAATTTTCAATATGAGGACAACGTGTTCCAGTAGGATCCCTCACATCCAAAACCATTACAACGACATCTGATGAGTCAATTACTTTATACAATTCATTCCAAATTCGTCTACTTTGACCAGCAGCCATTATCCAATCGCGAGGAGCAGTTCTTTCTCCTGTATCTTCTCTTTCCAAATCTAAATCTTTGTCATCTGAATATGATTCATTGATAGAATTTACAGTTTCTGATAATTGTTGTTCATCCCTTACATATAGATTAGGACGCTTTCGGGTTTTTTTGGAACCAAATACACTTTCAAAACTTTCAGTTTCAAGAATATGTACGCGTTCATGTTTTTTCTTTTCATTTAAAAGAGTAATTGGCAATCCAGTAGGTTTCATAATAATATCATAGGGGTTTTTAACTGCTTTACCTAATTCTTCTTGAAATTTTTGTAAAGCATTTTGCCCTATAACTCTAGTATTATCAAACCATTTACGATTAGGTTCTACACGAGCCTGAGCACCACATGGTAACCAACCTTGAAATGGTGCTGCATGAATGATTTTACCTTTCCTATCACGTTTAGCTTTGAAGTTTCTATACATTTGCAATCTTCGAATAGTGGCTTTTGTTCTCACCTTTGCCACACCTTTAAGATTTTCTGTTTTACGTTCAGGATTCATACTATGGGCTGACCTATTGAACCCTTGAGTTCTAGGCGCCTTAGAAGCGGAGCTTGTTTTAGGCATTTTTAACTTTATAAAAAAAAAAATATATATATTAAATTAGAATTCATAAATACATTTTATAAAAAGTATATTCAATAAAATATTACGCATGAGATTTAAAAATGCATTGACTTACTAAACATTAATTTGGATGTGATGGTTATATAAGTATATACAAGATTAATAGAACAGATTAATAGAAATTTAAAACAAGAATATTTTAATGTAATATTTTTTGACTGGTCAAATTTATGCGTAATATTTACTAAATCTAGTAAAGTAAATTATTTATTTATAATATTTAAATGTGTTAGTAATTTTTCAAACTATAACTTACTTTTTATAGATTTCTTTATATTCTTGTAATCCTCTTATTAGTTACTAGTTAAGTTTTAATTAATGTTGATAAGTGATAACTATTAACTAATAATTAAACAATAAACATAGAATCAGGTAGAGCCATTAAATAAGTAACTATAAAAATAATAAAGTATTTAAAAAAAAAATAACTTCACCATTAACAACTCATGAGCACGAGGCAAGACCTGTAATCATGGTAAATATTATAATTGTTTTGTGATAAATTATCATTTATCTCTTATCTTACCTTAGTACCATGAACTAAGATATATATGTATATCTTAGTTCATGCTTAGTACCAATAAAATTATTTTACTGCAGTGTTGCCTTTCCATGTTTTAACTTTAATTCTTTTTATGAATTACAAATTACGAATTAAATGAATTAAATCATTTAAGACCGATTAATTTGTTTTAATATGGCAACATAGGTTATGTCTATGTCTATAAATGGCACGAATATTGCTTTTATTATCTATGCACAGAATAGATAAAATTATAAGAATGATTCATTGAGTTACCATTTTTATTTTTTCTACTATTGTAATTGGATGTTTAGTTATTGATAACATGATAATCCAAATTCCAAATAATCCAAATCCTAAAGTAAAAATTAATAATTGTTTGAACAAAATTCATTTGTTGATACTTGATAGTTGATATTTTTTATAATTAACATGAAAGTGATAAATTACAAACCAAAATTTATTATTGTAAAATTGAAGTTTGCTTCTATAATATACCATAAAAATTATAGTATTTACATTTAAAATGTCAAAAAACAAATTTGCTACACATTATTTTTGCGTATGTAATCAATCTTATAGCCAAAAACGTCAAGTACGGAAACATGTTAGCCTATGTAAATATGCCCAAAACCCTACAAAAAAAGATTTGTTACAATTGGCAATTTCAAAATGTGAAATCTATTCTATAAATGATAATCTAAATGTTAATAAGATTCAGTTAACAGAACGATTCAAATGTGGATGTGAAAAGCGATTTCTGTCTAAAGGTGGTTATTACAGACATATAAAAAAGTGTAAGCTACGTCCTGAACAACAAATTGTAACTGGGAAAACTAAATGTAACGAACCTGGATGCTTATTGACGTTCAAGTACATAAGAGATTTTCGACAACATTTAAATGAAAAACACCAAATACAATTTGAAGTTGAGGAAAAAAAGTTTAACAGTTATGCTGGTAAATTATATGGAATACTTCAGTTTTATATTTTACTTGAAAATTTAATTATATTAATTTAAATAGCTTAAAAATTTAACATTTTTCTATTGAAAATTATAGATGTAATATTAGCAGAATACAATTTTAATTAATGATTCTTCTAATATAACTTAATATATCTAATTTATATCATTAACCTTTTATGGTTTCCAATTTACTTAGTAATACATTTTTAAAATTAAACCTTTTGAACAAAATTTTTATATTAGCATGTCAATTAAATTGTATAATATTAATATTAATACAGTAAAAATTTACTTTAACGAACATCAATTAGAAAAAACACTGCTTACAATATGCAAAATGCTAGGTTTTGACATAAGTTCATTTAATAGTGTATTAAATTAAAATATATGTTTACATTGAGTTTAGTTAAAAATGAGATACTGGTTATAAGTGTTATATCATTTAAAATAAAACAAAGTATATATAAACAAACTTCCAGTTACTACTAGTAGGTCGTTAGTTTTTGGCCATTATTGAACAGTACTATTAACAAAGCTGAGCCTAAAGATCACCCTGCATTAATAACTCAAAAACTTTTATTATGAAGAAACTGACGATGATAGGAAAGAGTTTTTATGAGGAAATTCGATTGACATTAAGTACTTCATGAACCAAAGTTTGAACAAAAATTAAATTCAAGTGTAGGAAAATTTTAAGTTATGTTATTTAATTTTATGTACAAATTTATGTCATATTAAATCAAGTATGAATTAATATGTGTGTATCTTTAATAATAATAAATAATATTTACATTCAAGTAAATACAGTATTAATTTTAATTCTAAGTTAAACAAAATTGTCTATTTCATTTTCTGCTTCTAACTGGTTACAACCAATGCTCATTAGTCATTATAATTGAAATTGCATAAAACAAGCTACTCATCACAACAACAAAAAATCATTATAACTGATTTATACTGTATATATTTATAAATAACTATTTTTTTTCCCATTCATATATATTTTGTTTTAAAATCAAATTAGAGAAAAAAATAATAATATATTGTTGTGAATTAAATTACTTTTTAATTTGAAGTTATAACTATAACTAATTTAATATTATGTTATTTTCAGATTTTTTAAATTGGAAAGTTAAGTATGAAACAGAAACTCGCAGTTGCTTTTATCATCGTAAAAATTTAACACGTAGTGGACGTAGAGTGGAGTATTGGTATTGCAACCGTTCAGGTAGTTACAATAGTACATTACAAAGTCGTAGGCGAAAGTTAAAATCTCAAGGAATTCTTAAAATTAATAATAATTGTACATCTTCAATAACATTAACTGTAAATAAAATTGATGACACTGTTCAAGCTATTATTTACCATACACATTATGGACATGAAGCCGAACTTGTACATTTACGAATTCCTAAAAGTGATAAACAAGAAATAGCTTCCAAATTATTACAAGGGGTTAACATTGAAGATATATTGACATCATATAAAGAAGATGGATCATCTAAACAAACTGAACGAAAACATTTAATAAAAAGAAGAGATATACTAAACATTTCTAAAAAATATAATGTTAATATTATATTGCCTAAAGTACAGCCATCAAAAAAGAAAAAAAATTATGAACATGACCAAAAAACAATTTCACCTTACCTTCCGGATTGTATACCAAATACAACTGTGGCTAACAAAAAACATTTTATTGCTTCACAACTCCCATTATCTCTTGTAAGCCTAATTCGTAAAGATGCTTGGAGAATTTCTATGGAAAATAATTTAGTTACAACACATTCTTCAAATAATTATAACCAAGATATTCATGATGTCACTAAAAATGATGTACTATTATGTTCTAGTGATGATTGTAAATCTTATTGTAGCTATTGTAATATTTGTTACCATGCATACTCTTGTAATTGCTCAGATTATATCTCAAAAAAAATTATTTGTGAACACGTTCATTTAACTGTACTCTTTCAAGCAAATTCACAGAACTGTCAGTATGAAAATCACATAGAAAGATCTTTATATGGGAATCAAGATCATACTAAGTATACACAAAATTGCATAGAATCTTCTAAATCACTACCTCTTAAAAAAAATCAATCAGAAAACAATGAAATTTATAAACAAAACATGAAAGCAGAAAACCTTAAAAGTGTGAGACTAAGATTAAAAAAATTAATGATGGACACATTAGAAATAATTGATGAATGCAATAATAGTGATTTATTAGAAAATGTAGAGAAACAAATAACTAATATGACATGTAATTTAAGCACAGATATATTAGAAAATACTACAAAGAAAAAAAATGAAATGCAAACAATTTTACCAGAAAAAAATATTGAAGTTTATTATGTCTTTTAAACTGTATTAAAATTGTTTATAAACAATTGTTTAACTATAGCGTCAATAAGACTTTCATTATGTAAATACAATAAATTTGGTGTTATTTTATACTTTGTAAAATTTTAATGTGCAAATCCATAATAATGTCACTTGAATATATTAAATGTAAAAGAAAAAAGGTTTTTTTTTTATATATATATATATATATACTCGTATAATATGTACAAGCTAATGAACTTTTATATTTAAATCAATTTATTACATAAGAATATTTGTAAAACATACTTCATATTTATTAACAGAAAAAAAATGTGCTTATTGTTTAATGTTGATCAATCCGGTCCAATGCTTCTATAGTTAAAACACTATCTCCTCTTATAACCTGTAAATGATAAGTTAATTTAAATAAATGTTATATTTATTTAATTTTTATAATTAACAAAAATAACATACCACCATCCCAATACTATTTACAACACCATCCTTGATTTTTTCTACAGTTTCATCTAACACAAGATTCATAAATGGATCAAAACCACGTAGCACACCTGCTACCTGTCTATTGGCATTTAATTTTACTGTAAAAAAAATTAATTAAACTTATTATTAAAAAAAAAAAGAGTTTAATATAATTCTGGTAATAATAGAGCATTCTTACATTGCAATTTCTTGTCCAAATATCTGAAAAAAATAAAAATGTTTAAATATTCAGTAGTAATGTTTTTAATTTTTTTTTACAAGTATAAAAAAAGTTTATTAATCATGTAAAAAGTGAATCAATTAATGACTTAAAATACAATTATAGTAAATAATAATTGGTGAAGATTAAAAGGTGAATTAGACAGAACAAGTCATGAACAATATTTAAACAAGACAATGACTTAAGCGAATTACCTTTTCAACTCTGGAGGATGTGCTTTACTCATGATAAAAGTTTGTGATAATTTTTAAAGAAATTAAACAATAAATGACTAGTAAGTAATCGACAACAGTCGACGGTAAAAAATTAAAAAACTAAAAAGTGCCTATTTGACTAATTCGTTCAGTCACCGGTGTTTAACGTGAAAAAGCGTTTATAGTTTACAGTGTTAATACTCAATACTGTATAGTGTTTACAGTACTTTAAAGTCTTGCTTGCGATTGGTCATAATATTCTCACGCACAATTGTACCATTTGCGTTCAGTCGGTATAGACCAAAAAGTGATAAAGAGTAATGCTTTATCCCAATCATGGAATAAACAATAATATCACGATATTATTGTTTTTAATTGATAAGATAATTTTTAAATATTGTGTTTTTAACAATTTATTATGTGTATTTTAGATTTCAAAAGCTAGAAACACATACAATGTATTAAAAACATAACAATGTTATTTAAATTTATTTTGTCATGACTCAATGACATGAAATAAATTTAGTGAAACATTTAAATGTTACTTTCAATTTAAAGTATTCTAGATATTTGTACTGTAAAACGCATATTATACTTAAAAATTAGTGGGGTTCATGGCATTCATGATTAAATACATGTCAGTATTCTAGGTCTTACCTACTAATATATTTCGTCCTAGCCTCAATCACGGTCAGTGATTATTAAATAAGTTTTTAAATGTTAAACATTGAGACAATTATTTTTTTTAATACAAACATAGTAGACAAATAAGTATGAAATTAGTAACGAAATTATCAATAGTAGGTAATAGAATTTAAGACTAAAAAATCTTATATTGAAATAATTAAATTATAAAAATATATTTTGTACATACAATGATATAAATCAGGATCATATTTTAATTTAATTAAGTTTTTTTAAATATTATTTTATATACATTATTAAATAATTTTTTTTTTTTAATTGATAAAAGATAATAAATATGTAAGCGTTGGCTAAACCGTAATAAAAAAACGTGTGCTATATCAAATTGTCAAGTAAGGTTATGAATGTTATGATAATATTTTCTTTCCTTTTTACGAAAAATTAAAACGCAGAAGGTATTAAACGTTAGGTACCTTTTAAATTTATTCATTTACTAACTTTCATTAGTATTTTATTTAATATAATTTAAATTAATCAATCAGACAATATGCCTTTGTACAACTTCAAAAAGATCACGGTTGTACCTACCGCAAAGGTAACAAAATATTTTGTATTATATAGTCATACATAGTTGAAGTTAACTTATTTAATCCTTTTATTGGTTTTTTTTTTCAGGACTTTGTTAACATTATGTTATCAAAAACTCAACGTAAGACTCCAACTGTTGTGCACAAACATTACAAAATATCCAGAATAAGATCTTTTTATACACGTAAAGTTCGATATACTCAACAGAATTTTAATGAACGCTTGTCAATGATCATTCAAGAATTTCCCAAATTAGATGTATGTATTATTTTAAATTTTAGTTAATAACATATTTTATTATATAATTTTTTTTATTTGGAAATTTTTACAGAATATTCATCCATTTTATGCTGATTTAATGAATATACTTTACGATAAAGACCATTACAAGCTTGCTCTTGGACAACTTAATCAAGCAAGACATCTTATTGACAAGTAATTTTCTTATTTTATAATTATAATTGTGTTAGCATAAAACATAAAGTAAAATTTTGTTTGTAGTGTTGGTAAAGATTATGTTCGTCTCATGAAGTTTGGAGATTCATTATATCGCTGTAAAATGCTGAAGAAAGCAGCTCTTGGACGGTAAATTATTCTAATGTACTTATAAAATCAAATTAACAGTATTAATTTATTTTTAACATTTTAAAGGATGGCTACAATTATGAAAAGACAAGCTCCCAATTTAGTTTATTTAGAACAAGTTCGTCAGCATTTATCACGTTTGCCATCAATTGATCCATACACTAGAACATTAATATTATGTGGATTTCCTAATGTTGGAAAATCCAGTTTTTTAAATAAGGTAAACAATTTTAAGTTCTTTTTTGAGTCATTTATAAATTTTTATATCCTATATTTTTTTAAAGATAACAAGAGCTGATGTAGAAGTCCATTCATACGCATTTACAACTAAAAGTTTGTACGTTGGACACACAGATTACAAATATTTACGTTGGCAAGTTGTAGATACTCCAGGAGTATTGGATCATCCTTTAGAAGAAAGAAATGTTATTGAAATGCAGGCTGTTACTGCTTTGGCTCATTTAAGAGCTGCTATTCTTTATTTCATAGATGTTTCTGAACAATGTGGTCACTCAATTGCAGAACAAGTTAAGCTTTACGAGTCTATAAAACCATTATTTACTAACAAGGTAAGTCATACAAATATTTTTCTCAATTTTATTAGTAATTCAAAATCTTAGTTTTGTTTTTTATTTTTCATTAAAAATTAAAAATATATATCAAATAAATGCAATAAGCTATGTTGATAAAATGTTTTCTGCTAATTTAATTGTATTTATATTTATTAAATATGTAAAATTTTGTATTATATATCTTAAATAAATTTTATTATAGCCATTATTGGTCGTGTGTAACAAAGTTGATGTTACACCTATGGATCAGTTAAGTGAGGCTAATCGTGAAGCATTAAGTATTTTTGAAAAAAATAATGTCCCACTTTTGTCAATGTCTGCTGTAACCGATGAAGGTGTTATGGAAGTTAAACAACAGGTAATTTTGATATTTATTTTCTTAATATTCCATGTTTATAATTTTGGTTTTACCATTAGGCATGTGATACTCTCTTAGCTTATCGCATTGAAAACAAAATCCAAGCTAAGAAAGTTGATTCAATTTTGAACCGTTTACATGTAGCACTACCTAAAACTCGTGATGAAAAAGTGCGACCACCTTGTATACCCGGTATATTTAATTTATTTTATTAAATTAATTTTTAATTTTTCAATAATATATTTGTTTTCAATAGAAATGGTATTACAAAAACAAAGATTGGCTGAGCTTCAAGAATTTAAGAAGAAACTCGAGAAAAATTTGGAAGATGAACTTGGAGATGATTATGTTTTGGATCTTAAGAAGAATTATGATCTACCTGATGATATTAAATATGACGTAATACCAGAATTTTGGAATGGAAGAAACATTGCAGATTTCATTCATGCAGAGTTATTGCAGGTAAAATATTTTTAATAAAATTATCAACTTATTAAATTTACTTGTAAATAAATACAATTATAAATAGTTGATTAAACTTTGAACTTTTTTATGATTAAAATTTAGAAAGTTGAAGAACTTGAAAAAGAAGAAGCACTTCGAGAAGAAGCTGGATATTATGCTGTACCTAAAATTGAAATTGATGAAACTTTGCGAGAAATTAAAGAACTGGCTCAAAAGATTAGGGATCGAAAGATTATTAACCGCAATGAAAGTAGAATATCTCGACAATCTAGTAAGCCTACAACACCTAGAACTGCCCCAGCTCGAGCCCGTGGTCGCAGTGCTACAGACTTCAGAAACCGCATGGAAGATCTTGGTGTTGACATGGAAGGCACTGATGAAGTAATAAATTTTAATTATTTTAATCTTAAATGTACCTACTCTAAATCAAATACATTATTTGTATTTTTAGGCTCATTTTACAAAAACTCGTGGCCGTGCTCGTTCATTAACAAGATCTCAGTCAAGAACAAATGCCAAAAAACCACGTTTGGGATCTATGCAACGTTCAGTATCTACATCAAGAAGTCAGAGTAGATTACCAAGAGATCAATCTGGTGTTCGTGACTCTTCGGTATGTATTATTTCTATTTTCTTACTATATGTCTTCATATAAATTACTTTCAATACATATGAATGTATATGCATACTCATATTATTTGCAATAAATTTTTTCAGATGCAATTGAAACTTAAAAAAGTGGCGCATAAAGCAATTGCGAAGAAAGTTAAAAAACAAGGTCTCAAGGGTGAAGCTGATAGATTCATTGGAACTAAACGACCAAAACACTTGTATGCTGGTAAAAGAGGCATTGGTAAAACAGAAAGACGTTGATTCATTTACGTTATACTTTTTTTTTTTTTTAAATAATTTTTATTTCTTTCTAAAACTAAAAGTATTTTGAATAAATTAAAAAAAAAAACAAGTTGAATGTATAACCTGTTTTCCAATTTATGACAATGAATACGATATAGTATTGATTTGTATGTTAATATTATGTATATTGACTAATAAACATGGATATTGTATTTGACTACATTTTCATTGATATTTTTATCATATAATACATAATCAATAATCATTGATTTAATGTACATATTAATTATTGCTTAACTCATTTAATGTATGTACAAACCAATAGTTACAAAACCAAATTATTATTATTATGATATGATTTGATTATTTTTACTACACATAAAATTGTCTATAATTTAATTAATATTAATTTAAACATTAATGATTGGAAAAAAAAAATATATTTGATTATACTCAAAATTGCCAAAAACAGGATTTTCTTTCTTAATTAAAATGTATGTGATATCTTCTTAAGTATTAGTGAATATCAAAATTAAAAAAAAAAAACAAATTTATTTATTTCAATATTATATTAACATGATATGATTCTGACATATTTTTGTGATGTTTAATTTTTAAACAAAAATGATCAAATTTTTAATTGGATTTATTAACTTTTTTTGAGATAAAAAGTATTGGAGATACCTTTTGCATTTGAGTTTTCAACTGTTAATGTTTATTTTCAATGTAGGGTTTTACTACATTCAACCTCTTAATTTTGTTTTACAATCTCAAAATTGTTTGGAAAAGAAAAACTTATAAATTGGTTTATTGTGATTTTTTTATTTTGCTTGTAATCTAATAGAATAGTGAACATTGTAAAGGTACTTCTTTCATAAAATTAGAGCAATAATCTTATCTGTGGATACAAACAGTGTATGCCTAAGAAAATTTTCTATCCATTAACATTAACTTTTATCAATAATTGATTATTAATTATTGTTATTTGTGATTCTAAAATAATTTAATTGTTAATTATAGTTATTTATTAATTCATTACATACCAAATATCAAAATTTAAAAAGGTAGACAAGTAAATATTGCTTTGCTGTATAGTAGATGTCAAGTGATCACTGTAAGAAGTGTGTTAAATTTGAATTAAATAATTGATCATCATAAATTTTAAGCATAGATTGTCTACCTAAATCATAAAGTATTTTCATGACATTTTTATTAAATTGATTTTTTTACTATTATATTAACTTTGTGAGTTCAATTTTTAAAACATTGCATTTATTGTATTAATGAATATTATTTCATTCTTTATTAAAAAATTCAGTGAAAAGATTCATCATTCATGATGACATTGTATAATAAAAAGTAATATTTTAATATAAATAAGTATTTTTAAAATGTAATTGCGTGTAACAAAATTCATAATATACGTTAACATTGTTATCCTTCCTTTAAATCTGTAATTTCATCAAAATTTGAACATCAAATGTTTATAAAAAAAAAAGTTATTAAAATATCCTAAAAAGTCTATTACCTAATCTATTATTTAGATTTTAGATCATAATATGTTGACTGGGAACTAATAATATCACCTATGTATATTATTATTCAATAGTTACCCAGATACTTATCTTAATCGCGTATTCTTCCTATAGACCGTCTATTTATTAATATATAACAGATGTATAATGATTGAACGAATTATACTATTTTTATTTATTCGTTATTTGCATATCACAATTTAATATAATCGGTCATTTACGAAAAAAAATTTCAGAAGACAATGGGAAACTGTAATGGTAGGCTCACATATCATTGTATATTATATAACTATAAAACTCAAATAAATAAAACAACGGTCAAGTTGTCGCACGTAGATTAAAACCCCATAAACATCCTTTCACCACAGATGAAAGAAACGACTTATGATATATGGTCATGAAGGGATTGACACATGATTTGTGGCAATGTGCCGCAAAGCGTGTGACCCAATTTCGTGTGCTGCCAGAGACAAGGGATGGCCCAATGAGGGACTCTGTCGCCTAGGGGAAAGCCTATTTCTTTAGAAAACGCGGATACCTTTGATGGTGCCGCCTGCGACTCTGGCTGGCTTGACCAGGTCGTCTTCTCTCATCAGTGCATGAGCACCAGCCAAGCTATCAGTGCAGGCGCACCAGACAAGTGAGCAAGAGCTCTTCCCAAGACCACCACACACAAAATTCTGCGAGCGACAGCTGGACTTCTTCATTTTTTATAAGTCAAATCAGAGTTATTTTTTCTTATTTAAATTTAAGTTTTCCTTAAGTCGATTCGTAATTTGTGTCATCTTATATCTCTTTTCGAGAAACTTACAATAGGCATTCACTTATTCACTGCGGCGAATCAGGTAAGGTGCATGTCTAAAGTACCTATTATTAGTACAGGTTCTTTTACTATTTAATTTACATAACGGTGTGCTTGATTACATTCTCGAATACAAGACCTCGAGAACCCTCCGAAAAACAGGAGGAAGGTAATAACGCGAGAACAAGTTTATTCAATAATTATTAACATCGGATTTACATCCAAGGCTTGTGTCCCTTGTGTTTGTCCGGCTACATTTATTATCACTATATTTTTAACTATATCATTTTTAATTTATTTTGTTTCTCGTTATTACAAAATCTAGTGAATGCTCGCAGCACACGGTTTGAAAGCTACTGCAGCTATATAGGTACATAGTATATAATATACCTATAGTCTATACAGATGCGTTTAACCATTGAGTATATATAGTACTATATAATATATTCAATGGTATAACATTAAATTAATTAATGTTTGAATAATTATTAATATTTTAAATTGATTAAATTATAATATATTATTTAATTGATTTATAAAAATAATTTTTACACAAATCTACCTCGGACAATTTATCTCTTTTTCTTTTTTTTTTCTACTAATTTTATAGCTAAAATACAGTGCATTGTCTAATACTCTTATATTATCATCATGACTGATGTATGATCCCTTATGATGTATCTCTTTACTAAATATTAAAAAATATATAATATATGACATAATATTATAGGTACTAATATATGTAAATGTAATCATATTAGCATTAAGTTTAAATGACAATGCCAGAAAGACTTTAATCAATAAAAAAAAAAATCTATTTTTTTCTTACGTACACTTAATTTAAATAAACAAATTTTTTCACCACCAGATGGTGTATCAATAATTTTTGTTTCATCCCTTACAAATCAAAAAAATCATAACTAATAATAATATTATTGGTACCTGAACTATGCAAGAAAATAATATCAATTACGTCCATGTGACATAGTTCACTGTTACACTCAATATTTTAATAGATATTCAATAGTATAGGTATGTTAAGTATGACATGTTACTACATGGCAATTATCACTATAATTTTCTATTTATAGTCTATACCTATTATAGTCACAATAGTATAACTTATCAAACATTTGTTAATTTTATACAAGTCTTCTGAAATCCTGACGGCCAATATTATCGAGACAATTCCAGCTGAGTTAGGTTCGTAAATAGTCAGCCGTTAATTCTGAGCGAAACAATGAGTGTATTAGACATTAATATTTCAACGATGTATATTTTTTTTTATTTTTTTTTATTATCTTTGTGTTCAAAGATGTTTTTTTTTTTAGTAGAAAAAAACGCTCTGATCATCTTCAAGGTAGATTTCTGGCAGAAAATTGAAAATAGTTTAAACTTTGGTAGGTTAAAATTTATAAGTATAAGTTGGGGCCCAAAATTTGAGTAAAACAATTAACTTATTAAAAATACAATAATTCATTTAAAGCATTTTTTGAATTTAAATTGAGTGGTGTTTTGAATTTGTTCAAAGAGAATATAAATAAATATGTAATTATTTCAATGAGATTTTTAGTTGTGTCACCTGCTGACACTGTTGTTATCTTATTTGTGTCTTTTGATCCAGTGATAATGGTTTTCCTTTGAGTTTATAATAAAAAAAAAAAAAAAATCAGGACACTTCTTATTGTTACATTTTATGTGCACATTTTTATAAAAAAAAAAAAATTATGATGTTTTATGAATTTGAGATACATAGGTATTTTACGTACGGTTGAAAATGGTGAAGAAAATATTATGCGAATACTGTAATTTAACATTTGCAGACAATTTATCAAGTCGTAATCTACATTTCAACAGCAACTCGCACAAAAAGAACAGAAGAAATTACTTTTCTTTGTATAAAGGTACATACAGTTTTAAAAGTTGCATGAATGTATACAATGTCAATGTTAAAGTATAATTTCAGACGCCATAACATTATTTCTCGAGGAACGTCAGAAGCAACCGTGTCGACGATTTAGAACTAGTGGACAGTGTCAATACGGTTCTAACTGTAATTATTCTCATTACACCTTTGAACAATTAATTAATCTAATCAATCAAGGTAATTTTTATTTTATATTTTCTTAGATTAGATTTAATTAGTTGTTATCAGTAAAATAAAGCATGGTTTGTAATTAATTATTACAATGAATAAAGCCCATTTATTATATTTACATAAAAAAAATATATCTGTCTTTTATTAGGTAGTTGGTGGTACTATGAAAGTAAATATTAGCTTACATTAACTGTTAACTACGTTTAAATAATGATTCAAATTTACCCATTTATTTAAATTTGTGCTTTTTTATGTGTATATATCACGTATTGTGTGTAATTATTAATGTGCGTACATTTATAAAAAAATCAAATACGTAATTTAAATAATATATTTCCTATTAAACTTTAGGTTATCATAGAGGTACCAATAATCATGATTTCAATAATAATAAATTTTCACATTGATAAAATATAGTCAACTAATAATTTTAAACATGAGAAAATCATGATTTTGTAGTGTATGAACACTCATCTGTTCAATATCAAGTATTTAAGAAATTATATATGTGATATACCAGCAAATGTAGTAACCCGTATCAGATTCTGATTTTAATACGAATCGGTACGTATTAAATTTATTTTCTTGAAAATGTTGACTGATTGTTTGACAAATAATTACAGAATAAAAATATATTACAGCATCTAAATTCATTTTGACTATTTTAATAAGATGTTATTAAATAAAAGGTAGTTAATAACTATTATGTTTTATGTTAGAAATAAAATTGTTATTTATTGCTCTTATTTTTTTCATTAAATAATTAATTAAAAGTTATTTTCATACAATAGTTTTACCATTTATTTCTATAAATAATATTTTATGTAATATATATTATTAAATCAAGCATAATAGTACATTATTTGACATTATTTTTTTGAAGTTTTTTATGTAATACTATTAAAATATATAGTTACTAGGTATTTTGTTAATATTGTATAACACTCTTGCAATATTGCGAGTATCTTTAATAAAATATAGGAACTAATTTATCTATTAGTCAAATTAGATCCCTTAATGTTATCTATTCTTTAATTGTTACTTCATATGGAAGTAGGCTAATTTCAAGATTAAATATTTGTCTAATAATCTTAAACTTATGTTCTGTGTTATTGATTTTCACTATACAGTTTATTATAATTTAAATGGTTTTATGTCAAATAATTTTGTACTCATCTCAATGAATATATATTGCCTTTTATTCAAATGTATAATAATTTATCTTTAAATTTCTGGTACTTAGTATTCCTGCTTATAGAATATACAACAAAATAAACCAGTTACACAAATAAAAATTAGTATCTATTATTAATGTTTATAAGTTATAACTAAATATTTATAAATTATCTATTAACTATGTAAGTATAACATTGAAAACTACTAAATAGTTAATTTAATAGTAAAAATTATTTTAGTAGGTATATAATTTTATTGATGATATTTAATAACTTATACATTTTGTTTACAATGTACCTATGTATACATAATTTATAATTAAACTGATGCTCTTTATATTAATTAAATAAATAAATAAATAATATAATAAATTTAACAAAATAATTAAATATTTCCATTGTAAAGCATGTATAAACCAAGTATAATTTTATTTAATAACAATTATTAATGTATTTTAGATTCCATTACATTCTTCTATATTCGATGATGATGGGTGAACTGGTGGCCCTTGGGCCACATTTTTATCTGGCCTGTTCTAAAGTTTTAAAAATATAAGTTATTTAATACATTTAATGTCCTAATATTTTAACTAAGATTTAAGTTTAGTATATAAAATAAATAAATGTGTATTTTTAAAATATTTATAATTTAGTTCAGGGGTCTCAAAAATTTTTTATTTGAGGACCACATAAATTATCAAAAGGTTTTAGTAAACCAAAATGTATGAACTCATATAATTCCTTATCTTATTAATTAAATATACTTATAAGTATTTAAAAAATAGTTCTTGTAATATATTTAAATATACTTAGTATTAATTTAAGTAATAATTTTTATTAATGAAAAAAATGAAATTGATGTTATTTTGCTAATATTTTATTGAATTGAGATTATTTTTACTGATTCCAATTTTTAAAATTGACTCCAAATGTTTGTCAGACATGGCTGATCTATATGTTAATTTAATGTATTTTATTTTAGAAAAAGCTTGTTTGCACAAATAAGTTATTTTATTTTAAGATTTGTGATACATTTAATTGCAATTCTTTTGAAATTTGGATATAATATATTTAGAAGAAATTTATAAAAATCAACTAAAGTTTCTTCACAATATTTGATTGTTAATACATTGTTAAATTGCAAAGAAGAAATTGTCAAATATTTTATTTCTTAATGCCTTCAAAAATTGTACTACTTAAGTACAGAAATACTTTCTTTGCAAATTAAATATATTTTGTTATTTGAACAAATGACCAAAAAATTCAACAATCACTTTTTATTTAAAACAACATTCTGAATCTATTTTTCTTTTTAGTCATCTCGTGAATCTTAAATTAGTAAGCAAATCTAATAGTTATTATAATAAGTTAACCACAGATGTAGATATAAATGTAACTGAACAGACATTGTCAATTGATTTCGTCAATATGACTAATCTTTCTCACTATTTAAATGTTATCGTTTAGTTCGTAAATTATAATACAGGTGATAATTGATGTGTGTGCGCTTTAATGACTTTAAATATTACTCATATTTTTAAATTATTTATCATCCTTTAAGGGGGGGGGGGGGATGATTAAAGCTTGTTCTCAGACCATAGTTTGGAGATCACTGATTTAGTACGTCATATAAATCTCAACATGAGTTAAATATTGTTAAAAATATTATATTTGTTATAAAAATAAAACATCTAATATATAACAATATTTTTTGTGACTCATAACAATTTAAAGTTTTACAAATTGCCCCTCTAGTAACATTGAGTTGCCTATCTCTAGTGGGATCACCATATTTTTGAATCATAGAGGGGGGCATATTAAAACAACCCACCTATCCTTCAACTTGAAAATGTTTTAATATGCAATTCACCTTGAAAAAATGTATTTAACATTATTTTAAAATTTTATTCAATATACATGCTATGTCATATCATATTAATAGTGATTAAAAATTATAAAATATTAACAAAACGCTATTAATTGTTGGAATGTGGTATATATATATATATTTTTTTTAAATACATTTCTTCATAGTTATTATCATTTATCAAGTATCTATACTCTTTGGAATAAAAATAACGGTATTCATAATAATCTATTTTCCCGGAATTTTAATTAAATATATTATCTATAGCCTTTAGGTAGATAGGTTTTAATTATTTTATTACACCGTTAAATTACTAGTATCCTAATTAATCTGTATCTCACAATTGGTTAGTTACTCATTTCTAAAATCCATCCATCCAAAAATTTTGAAAGATAATTGTTCCTAAGATTGATTTAGTGATGCCACTGCCGATGCTGGTATGAGATGTTTGTACAATAGAAAAGCTTGTGCCTCTTTAAAGTACATTGTCGTTTGAAAATAGTAATATTTAGTTTTCAATCCTATAATGATTATTATTTATCGATATTCAAATTATTTTAAACAAAACCCAGGTATTTTCTCATAAAATTAATTGCATTTTTCTTGTACATCAGTTATTTCAAGTATCAGTATGTTTATTAAATATTGAATTCACATTGTTTCTTTAAAAAAATTTTTGAACATAACTGGGTAGTGGCATTCATTTTATCATGGAATATATTTATTTCTGATATCATATTATGAATTATATATATTCTAGCAATTGTCAAATTAAAGTCTGTTTAAAAAAGAATTTGTATTCCATAATTATATATTTTTCTTGAGTATGTGTTACTGGTATCTTCTTTAAGTAAATTTTTAACTAAAAAATGCTGATTCTGTAATTTTCATTCAACAGTTGAAAATTTTACAAATAATAAATGTATTTACACTAAAATTTTTAGTTATGATTTTATGAATATTGTTTGTAAAAAACTTGTTATTAATTAATTAAAGTAATTTTATTTAGATATTATTTTTTATTTGAGGAAGTTGCAATTTGTTTCCTGTAACCTTGTTTTATTTAGAGGATGTTACATAAAGATTATGTTATCTCTTTTTCACATGTAAAACGGCAACAATTATATGTATTTATTTGAATTGAAAATTTTAAAATAAAAATATGCATAACAACTTTTGTGGTATCTTATAGTATTTTGTTTCTTTGTATAAAACATATTTCACAGCATAAATGTTTAGATACATATTTTTTTTCTATCACTTAATTCAAAATAATTTATATTGTTTAAAATACAACAATGATTAGAAAATATATATATAATTTTATACTTTTGAAATTGTTATTTTAATATTGAATGTTTTACCTTTAAAATAACATTCTAATGTATAAGACATCTTTGTAAACATATATAATATATATATTACGTAACAGAGGTATAAACAATGTCTGTATAAGGCATTTTCTCAAAGTAAATATTGAGATGATATCCATAACAACAGCTATGAAAATTAATATTTATTTATCTTAATTATTATTCCATATTTATTTTGAATATTTTTTTCTTTCAGAAAACAAAATAAAGATTTGTAGACAAGCTGAAAAAATTAATTCAATTCCGACAATTGATTCATGGTTAATAAAGTATCAACAAAACTTATTCACTAAAACTACAAGTAGTGAAACAAATACCAAAAACTTACAATTAAATTATCAGTATAGAAATTTACCATCTTTAGCTCCAATTGCTAATTTTGATAAACTAAAGAGTATAACTCTGAACACTTGGTCGTGAGTGTTATTTTAACTAACAATTGATGCAATATCATAATCAATTAATGCTTTTTATTATTTGATTACTCAGGAGTTTCCAAGGATGACTTCTATAGTTCATCAAAAAAACGGAACAGACTTAAACAACTCAATTTCTTCATCTACATTGAATTCTAATTCCAATATGATCTTCTACAAGTCTGAGTTCCGCGAGCAGTCTGAGAATAATGCTCTACCAAATAAACCAGTTCAAGACTGTTTGACTGATAATCCTAATCTAAATATTTCTATTAGTAATGTAGTAACAAACTTCAGTTTAAAATCACATTTAAACCTACGATACTTAGCTCTAAATGGTAGTAATATAGAATACAGACGTGAAAATGGGATGTTAACAATGAAACTCCGTAAACCAAATGCAACAGCCACCATATGGTCTAGTGGAAAAATTGCTTGTACTGGTTCTACATCTGAAACTCATGCTAAAATTGCATCCAGACGTTTTGCTAGAATCATTCAAAAACTTGGTTATCATAATGCTAAATTTAGCAGTTATAGGATTGTCAATGTTCTTGGATCATGTTCATTACCATTTCCGATTAAAGTCATACAGTTTTCGGAAAAGTATAAAACAATTGCTCAGTATGAACCCGAGTTACATCCTGGTGTTACTTTTAAGATCAAAGAATTAAAAGCTACATTGAAAATATTTTCAACAGGCAGTATTACAGTAACTGCTCCAAGTGTAAGGAATGTTTACCAGGCAATCGAGCAAATTTATCCCATGGTATATCCATTTCGTCGTGAAAAAACCGCAGAAGATGAAAGAGTGATACGCAAATTAATGACAAAAAAACGAAATTTCACTGATATTGATGATAATTTATCAATTTATAACTCGGAAAACAGTGTAACAAAAAGAAATTGTGATGGATTAGCCATTGGCATAGTAAAAGTTGAAAACAATTTAGAAAATATTATTAAAGAAGAATATGAAAATGATCTCTGAAAAATATTTCAGTTACCCAAACTGAACACCACTTACAGTTTAGTAAATAACAGCAGAATTTTTTTTATAATTTTTGTCAAATGTTTAAAAATAAATTATAACCTAAAATGGAATTATTAATATTTTTAAAATGATCATTATGATAAATGTACAAAAATTAATTTTTTTAGTATTTTACTTTAGTTGTAAGCTAATACAATCTAGATTACTAGTCTTTGTGTTTTACAAAATGTACATGTATACATGTAATATTTATATTATATCTATATATATTTTTTTTGTGTGTTAATGTTCCTCGTTAGTTACAAAAATAATTTTGCTTTTAAGCTTTTTCCTCATATTATTATTATTTTTTTTTTTTTGTTCCATTAGTTATATATATAAAAAAAAAAAAACATTTTTATGAAGTTTCAAAATAATTTTTCATGAATTTTAGTATGAACAGCAGTAATAAAAGCAATAATCATAATTTTAATATTAATTTTTTTTTTAATGAGTAAATGAGAAAAACGTGTTGCTTTTTAAATTATTGGTGCATTGGTTATTATTTTACCTAAAAAAAATTCATTTCTTTGGGAAATTAACAAAGTTATTTCATTATCATATTTATGTTTTCAAGCGTATGTGCGATAGTTATGATTATTTTTAGTTGATAAATAAATAATTATAGGTTTTATTTTGTTCTGCTTATTATATTAAATTAAAATAATAAAATAAATTCTTGTGATCTATTAAATTGTTCTAATTTTTTAATATTTACCTTATCTTATAACCTATCAAATTCCTTTATCGGAAATTTTGAACTTAATTCATGGTCACGACGTGAAAACTGTAATAATATCAATAGTTCAGCTGTTTTTTTATCGTCGATGATGTGTTATGTTTTTTACCATGGAGCACGGACTATATAAGGCATATTAATGTGCATACCATAGAGCTATAACGTGGTAAGTTAATACGCTTGTGATAATCATAATTCATAGGCTAAAATTATAAAAATAATAATGTTCATATTATTCATTCGGGAAACAAAACCCAGCAACACGACAGATTAAAAAAGTATGTCAACAACTCGTGATACGAATGTAGCAGTGATGCTGCTGTAACGTAGCATTTCGCCAAACCGTTATCAAAAGTTATAAGTTCTAACTAAAAATAAACAAGTGTTATGTTGAACTAATGTGAAACGGCGGCTTGTCGACGCCACAAGTAAATTTCTGGGAGGAGGGTAAATGTGTAATTTTTCAAAACCAATGTATAATTGACATGACTATTTAATTTTTTGTGGCCAACAAGATCTATAAGGAATTCTATCTGTGTCAGTGTGTCGGTCTGGCCCATTTTCGATATCACTTACGACCCATGGGCCATGACTCGGAAATTTCGTACTCGCGTTGCTCTAATGAAAAAGTCAAGGTTGTTTAACGCATTGTGCATGTCGTTCAAATATTACCTATGTTTTAATGATTCATTGTACATTTGTACGTGAATAAATGTGAACGAGTATTTAGATCGATCTTCTTCTGGATCATTTGACTAGGTATTGTCTTTTTTCAAAGCAAACATTCAATTTATTAACAAGGGTAAAATTGAAAACTACTTTTTCATAATATTTGTGATTATTATTTTTTTTTAAAGCTTGTACAATATAAGGCATTAGAATTCATTAAATATTACCAGTCCAAGGGCTCAATAACGAACCAGACGGACCAGGGATCACTGGTAATTAATAATTTATAATGTTTACTATTGTTTGTTCCACATACATACCTAACTAATTTTTAAATGCATTTAAATAAAAAAACGTTATATAGATATAATATCGACTTTTTTACGTCAGAAAAATATGCATTACAACTTACAAGTTAAAAAGAATAAACGAACAGACGACAGTGGTGTGTATTATCGGTAGCCTAACCACAACGCCGTTGTGCGTCATGGGATTATAATAATTTTACAATACAGTTTTTAATACGATCATAGCTATTATGACGTTTAGCATATTTATTATAAGTTTTTCCTAACAGCAAAGAGCGTGTGGGTGTATGTAAATTCTATCGATTGTGACCTTTATAAAAATAAAATAAAAAATATAAAATCAATTTTCAGTACTGGAAATGTATAACCATTGTCGTAGGCTCGTAACTCAGATAAAATTTAGGAGGTAGGATGTGTTAGAGTTATGTAACTATTGACTACTATTCATTTTTCTGTAATAAAAATATAAATTTAATGTATTATGTATAAACTATAAACTACATTTAATATAATTTTTTTAAATTGTATAACTATCTACGTATAAACTGGCTTTATATTAATTGTATTTTAACATTCTAAGGACATCACAACAAGGGGTGGCAATAAACTCGACTTCTACTACAACATTTAATATTGTTTGTCTTTTTTATTTATGGAAATTTTTAGTCAAAAAGGTAATTATTTTTAAAATTTTTTTTTTTTATGTATTATTATTAAAATGTTTCAGCATATTAGGTGCTATTATAAGTACAAGGTAAGTAATTATAAAATTAGGAAATAAAGTTATAATCAATTTATGTATAAAGAAAAAAGGATTCTGAGAGATAAATTAAATTAGTGAACTTATCTATTCGCAACTTTATAAGGAAAATGTATGAGGTTTATGATATACTAAATTTATCTTATTATTATTATAATATTTTCTTAATTTGATAGATTGAACTAATTTTTATCAAACGCATTGGTTATAAATTGTTACTTTAAAATCACTATAGGTACTGCGTAGAATGGTTTGAATAAATTATGATATAATAATAACAAAAAAAAAATTGTTTTTAAATTTAAAATATAGTTAAAACTTAATGTGGGGAAAAATATAATAAATGAAAAATATCTGAATCAACATTGATATTATATACTGTGTACTTACACCGGTTAATCACTAACAAAAACAAATTGTTCAAACTTGTTACGCCTTCCTCTTATTTCCTCTTGTCCTTGTAATTTGTATAATAACCTTATTTTAAATTTTTAGATAAATGTATTAAATTGAGATACTGGTCATATAATGTTACAGTATACCTACCTCAAATAATGCATTTTATCTAACCTAGGCGCATGAATATTCATAAACAAATTATTTATGTGTATTATTTTGTTTCATATTTTATTAAATTCTATAAATATAGGTAGCCCTAGGTTATAGACTTAACCGGAGGATGTGCAGGGTAATTCAGTAGTACCCTTTAAACATAGGAAATTAAAAAAAAATTCGGTTCTATCTTCGCCAATAATAAAAAATTCACTCACTCTAACAGTATTATAATATTTTTATGGTAAAAGGCTCTGTATATACGTATTTACGCACTTTACATGGAGGATAATTTATATTATATAATAGTAATTTTATCATTAACAAGTTAGTTTGGTAGATATTACTTAATATTATATAGGTACATCGAAAGGTTGTCTTGTATATTAATATATTATTAAGTTCGTAAAATAAATTAACTATTATCGACTATCGTCGCTATTTTTGTTATTATTACAACGAGTAGATACTCAGTAAATATTAGATGAGCTATCCTGTGTTATGTTAAAAAATAGGAAAATTATAAATCAATAATTAGGTAATATAGTAAAAGCATTTAAAAATCCATTAGTATATGCTATATATATATAGATGTATATTTATATGTATAGATATAGGTTTATTAAAAAACAAATACAAGTGTATCATAGTTTATTGATTAATGATTACTAAATTAATATAGGTTAGCATTGAAAATATTGAAACATTTATCTTTAAAATTTAATTCTATATGACTACACAGGATATCCTGGATAAATAAATTGGAATAATGGATGTTAGTATGTTTATCCTTGATAGATATTTTAAATTTTTTATACCTACGTATATCTCATTAGCTCATAAAAAAAAAAAAATAATAATTAAAAGAGCCACAGGAGATATAATTTACGATTTTAATATTTTATTAATAATAATGCTTAACATATATAGCTTATAGATATTATTTTGTTACTCCTTAATAATAACCCATGCATTATAAGCTATACTCTACAATATGTCTTATTCAATTTTTTGCTAGAGACTAACATAATGATTAATAATTATTTTTTATAGCACTTAACGATAATCATGATTAAGCTTATTAGAACTGAGGACTTGGCTATACATTGATCATTGATTACAGATCAATGATCGCCGTAAATAATAACATAGGTACAGCGTATGTAAATTATATTTTATAAATGATATGTTATACGATATAGATCTTAAATAAAATGCCTTTCACCTAGATTATTTATGAGATAATTTAAAAGCAAAAAAAAATTTTAATTTATTTTCAGTTTATGTACAGTTTGTAATATATATATATTTTTTCTTAAATAGACATATTTTAAATGTGAAATGAAAATGATGAAGCATTTAACGTTTGACAAAAATTATATGGATAATAGGTATATTAGTACCTTATTCGTAGTTGTATTTTATATTTCTATATTTCACACACAAAGAATAATGGTTAACATAGATACATGTATTATTTTTTTCAAAAAATAAGTAAAATATTACATTATAATATAATAATAATAATAATAATAATGTTTTATTTAAATACAATCAACTTATTAACCTATGAACATGGACATGTAATATATATAATATGTCCATGCCTATGTATGATAAATATTATAAGTAATAATTTATCACTGAAAACTGATAACAATGGTCAATGAGTTTAAAATTTAAATATTAATTATAGGAATATGAAAAAAAAAATTGAATTTTAATGAGTTAAAACTATAGATTCTGAGCGGAGCGATTAATGTATTGATTTTATAAAGATACACTTTTTTTCTATGCATAAAATACGATTAACAATCTAAAAATATAGTTCGATTATTTACTTTGAGGGTGATTTCGGATAGAAAATTGTATTTAGTTTTAATTTAATTTTTTTCTAATTCAAAAACATTATACACAGGGGACTTATAACTTTTTAGTAAATTATGACTTATACTACACACGCAATGACTTCAGAATATGTAAATAAATTTAAAAAAAATATCGATTAATACAATGAACCTATTCGTATTGTTTTACGGTAAGGATTAACTTAAAAGTTAACAACAATAATGTCTAATGATATAGGTAAATATAAATATAAATTCTAATAGTAATTAAATACTAATAATACAATAAGTGTAGTGTTTTCAATAAAAATTAAAATCAACCTACTGTAATACTACTAATAAAATAAACGTTTAATAGTTATATTCAAATTAAATCATGAAATAAACTTGATTTAGGCAGACCATCTTAGTTCAGAAATCGAAATCATTTTTAATTTTCAACGATAGGTTTATTATTTAATTCAAACTTAGCTCATCCATTACAATGACCAATTCAACACCGGCGCAGGGCGTGATACTCACTCGTCTAAATTTCGTTTTTTTTAAATGTATTGATCAAAATTATTATGCTAGATAAAAAAAACCTTGAAAATATAATACATATGTATTAATATAGTTCTTCATAAGTTTTTTTATGGGAATTTAATAACAAAACTTAGTGTAATGTCACATTAATTTTTATGAACATTTGAACTTCAAATTATAAAAAAATTAGATCCCTACTCATAAAATATATCGATTTATATTCAAACGATTTTATTATTTTGATGTAGTTCAATGGTATTATAATAATTTATAATTGTAGAAATTTGAAATATTCTTTTATTATCTACTTAAATTATTATTTTCTTTACATGATAAAATGTTTAAACATTAATACCAATTTTAAGCAAATTATTAGCGTTTAAACATTTTCTGATTTTTAAAATTTTTTTATTAGTGTATATTAAAATTTTTCATAAAGTATAAGAAGTTGAAAAGATTTATAAGATTCTGTGTATGTTTTTATTAAAAATTAAAAAAAAAATTTTTTTTAAATATTTCAAGTTAAAATTTTATAAAATTATATATTTAAACAAAAAACAACTATTTTAACTAGGGATTTTATTATAACTTATGAAATATTTTATATTATTCATGTGGATTTGAAACTTTTCACCATTGCATTAATAAATATTTTAAATAAATATATAATTATTAACAATAAAATATTATAAAATACCTGAAATACTAGTACTACACATATTATTTTTAGTATATTATTATAAATAATAATAAAAATATATTCATTATGTAATTGTTTTAAAATAAAAATTACAATAAGTTAATCAATAAATACTTAATACTAAAATGATATTTTATTTAATAAATGTAATAGTTATCAATAATTGATAAAATTATACTATTTTTATTTATATGATAATTTATAATATAATAACCACAATACAATAGATTTTACATTGAAAATAAATAATGATCAATATATGGATTTTATAAGTACTTACATGGATTATTATTATTATTGTACTATTTTTTTCTGTTAACGAGATCTTTATTGATAATGTCAACTGTATGTATATGCGATTTGTAAATAATAGATACCTACTATTAAATACTATAATATTATTAGTTATTACCTACATGAAATATTTTTATCTGAGCTTTTTTGACAAGTGACTTACTTTTTGTTCCAAAAAATTTGATCAGTCAAATTGATTAAGATGTGTTACATGTGCATCATAAAATTAAACTGACATTTTCAGACTATAGACTGTATATACCTAATAAATAAATTAATATAATGTATATATATATATGACTATATCATTCAAAATAATTCTGGGTGATTCTTTTAAAACAGGACACTTATTATATCTTAGTCAGTTTTCATATTAAATAGAGGTAGTATCATTGATTATAAATACTAGTATTTATCGCTGCTTACATACTCATTGGTTAGTTGCACTATTATAAAGCATACCTAATAGGTACCTAACATAAGTAACTATAAAAATATATAACGTAGATACCAGTAAGTAGATATCCTTGAGGCTTATTCTTCCGTCTGCTTTTAACTACAGCTGCGAGTTATATATAAAAAAAAAAAAAATATTATTGTGAATTATTAAAATTACATCTTTGTGACTGTATTATAATAATGTTGTCATGTTTCCTGTTTGTTTTAACTGTCAAATATTTTTAATATTTTATAAATGTATAATTGTATGCATATTTAAAAACAAATACTATTGTTCTCTATTGTTTATAATATGTGTACACTGTATTGTGTATCTAGTACAAAAAATATGATTTAATATTATATTTTAAAAATACTATAAAAAAGATATGGCAAATTTAATATTTATTGTACTGAGTACCTATTTCGACATTTTTTAAAGTACCTACTTCTATATATATATATATATATATATACATTGGTACATGATGATTTACAACAAATAATAAGATTTCTCGAAAAATAATAATAATAGGTAAGTAGGTATACATAAAAGTATTTGAAAAGAAAATTTAATAATTTTTTATAGATAACGGTTAACATAAACATCATTAATATTGAAAACAATTTTCCATATAAACAAGTTATTATACAATGTATTATTTTTATACCAAATTAATGTTATCTGTAGTATTTTGTCTTTGCTTTCTTAGTTTTAGATACTAAACGAAGCGATAAATGTACCTATTGATTTTACTTTGGTGATGTGTACCTACTGTACCTATGTTTTTTTTCGAGTCTGCAGTATACACGATCAATTATAAAAATAAAATAATTCAGTTTTCAACTTAAAGAATGGTTTTGAATATAAAATTAAATATCTAGATATTATATTATAAAGAATTAAAGAAGTGATTCTAGTAATCTAAAAAATAAAATCAACAAAATTTAAGGAAATTTAACGAATATTTTTACGCAAATCCAGTTTTGTTTATTAGTCCATAACCAATAATTATTGTTAATTGAAATTTTCACCAAATGTTTAGGTACATAATAATTTTCTATGAATCATATAATTTTCATAATTAGGTACTGAAATATTTTTATTCTTTGTAGTTATTACGCATTTGAAAATTATTCACTAGGTAAAATTTCTCAAAATTTTAGTACTAGATTTCTCATAAGTTTTTCAACCTATATAAAAAAAAAATATTTTACTATAAGTCAAATTATTTTTTTGTTATAACTTGGAAATTCAATAGATTAAATTAAAAGGGAAAACTGGGGTGGATGATGATGATTGCTTTGTGAATAGTTCTGTACTTTTATATGCAAACAAAAATGTTTTTGTTTTACTTGTTTGGTATTAAATATCTATAGGTAACAGACTGTTACAATACAATACCTATAATATAAAGTCATTCATTTTTAAATTTTAGTGCTTACACGTTTATTTACTGTTTTCCCAATGACTCACATTTGTCATGTTTTTTAACGTATATTATATTTGAATACAACATGAATACTCATTAGAAATAAAGAACGAGTTAACGTTAAATGACAAAAAATGAGTTCTATATATGTTCTACAAAAGAAACATGTATACCTATTTTTTTTCATTTATTTACTAGGTAATTATGTTTTTTTCCAGTTAGTTTATTTTTTCCAGATGAATTAACATTCATCTCATTAAAGCTAAGTTTCGACTAAACTTTAAAAACTGTATTTTTGACCATTCATTCCATAATTTACACAGTATAAATATTCATTATTTATCCATTCCTGACTATTTAGAAAATTAAAATGTATCATTATGTATAATACTAATGCATATTGTTATAGTTTTACTATAAGTATGTACATAAATTATTATATAAATATAGCTACCTAAGTACTTACTCAATTATTAAAGTATTAATTCTATTTTATAAAAAACGTATTTTCAATAAATTATTACTATAATAAAATTATATATGTATTCATGAATCTGTATTTCTGATCATATATTTATTCTGATGAAAGTGTTTACTTATCTTCATCATTTTCTTTAAAATATAAAATAATTAATAATTGTTGAAGACGTGTGTTTTCTTCATTTAAATCAGTGACGCCTATAGTTCAACTGTGACAAATTTTATATATAATTTAAATGAATGGGTGAGTGGGTGTAAACACTTTGGCCACTTTGGGGCTTATTGAAATTGGTAAAAATTGGCAGGACAGGCTTAGAATTACCGTTTACCAAGAGAGACTCGAAAATTAGCTTATATTTAGTTGTAAAATAAGAGTTAATGAACCTCTGGAGGATTTATGTGAGTGGTAGTTATTATACTACTATAATAACAAATTTGTCATAGGTATTATGAATGACATCAGTGTATTGATTTAAATTCTATATTGTGATCAATTTACCAAATTTAACCAGTTTAATATTGTAACGTTAAGTATATAGTAGGAATTATCAATTTCAATTTGTTAGTAGATATATTGTATAATATGGCCCTATTTTTTTTTAAACTGAACGTCACAAAAATATTTAAAAAAACGAAAACAAAATCGTAAAATAGAAAAAACAGTAAATATAATAATTTAAAAAACAACAATAATATCATAAAATGGAAACAAAATAAAAATTATAGTACTAATAACGTCATACATCATAGTAAACAAAACATTGTCAAGTACCAGATTAATTTCTCATAAAAATTAAAATATCTTTTTATTTACTTTTATAACTATATTAAAATTGTATTATTGAATATTTATGTATGAGTATATACTTTATTATTTTACTTATAATTATTTAATCGTGTGTATATATTTTTTTTAAATTAATTATTATAAATACGTGCATTATGCAATTATTTAGTATGCAAACATTATTCAGATATTCAGTATCAACATATCAATTGGTTTAAGGTAGTGATAAATAGTTTATTTTTTGTTATTAAGGTTAAACGATGTTAATAGTAGATTAGGTAATGATGTATTTTGTAATTTTTTTTTTACACGTATATAAATAACAAAATAGTAGATTATAAGAATATTGTAATTTTTAATTATTGTAAGAAAAATAAACTCATACAATTTAATGGTGATGTCAGAATATTGGTGTCTATATCTGAATATGACTTGAAACCTTCGATTACACATGAAATTTCTTGGTATTTTTTTTTTGTCAATAAAATAATGGATAGTATTATGTAAACACATATAAATATATATTAACACGATGTATACATTTTTATATAAATTCTAATTATACTTTAAATATACAAGATAGTTATATGGATATTTTAGAAAGAAAATATTAAATTTATAAACCAAGTTGTATATACATATTATCGTGTATAATAAAAATAAAAGATAAAAATAAAAATTAATGAATACACGAAAAAAGATCATTAGTAAAGAGTAAAATAAATTTACATTATTTATAGAATTTCCTGAAGATATTAAAATATTGGAGTAGGAGAATGACATATATTTAGTCGATATATTTGGTGGATAGAAAAGTTGTTTATATCTTGAGTTGTGAGAGTTTATTTTCAAGTATTAATCAGTCTTGGACAATCTGTAGTATTGTTCAATAGTTAATTTAAACATACCTATAGACTATATACTATATATTACAATAATATGAGATCCAGTAATTTTTTTCCATAACACATGAAACATACATTAAAAAAAATCTTATAGCATATTAATATGTTGTTTACATATTTTTACGTATTAAATAATTAAGGTAGAGATACTTTATTTATGGTATTTTTATATTACACACTGATATAGATGTCATTTAAAATGGATGCGATGAACTTGCCTGATGATTCATACAATATAAATTATTTGTTTGTATTAAAATTTTGATTTAAGACTGAAGTGAGATTTAACAATGTGGTGATGTATATATAAATAACTATCTACCTATACAAAAACATATATATTTGTAAATATTATCAATTTATAATCTAATGAAGTCGTGTGCGTGAGAAGATTTTATAAAATTATGTGTATATACGACATATAGTTGTATACGCGTTCTTTATTATTACCTATGTGTTGTATAAACTATAAAGAGATTTTAACGCATATTTGTCACGTCAAGTACCTAATGTTTATACTGTACGTTGTACATCATATTATGAAATATGAATTTTTTATAACTTTAAGTTATAATTTATTGCACATTACTATAGGTAGGTACAAAATTATTCAATAAAGAGGAAGAATTATAATTTGGGTAAATTCGTTTTATTATGTATAAGTAGTGGAAATCGGAACCGCAGCTTTGTGTATATTATGGTTTGTGTACATTGATATAGTTACCTAACTAAATTGCCTACTGAGAATTTTGTTTTAAAACAAATACAATTAATTTTAAGGGTAGTAAAAAAAAAAATCACAAAAAAATATTATACAAACATTGCCACTAATTACAATTTTGGTTAGAAGAGGATATGACCAATAAAAAAACATTAATTTGTAAACAAATTATTATAGTTTGTGTTAAGTTTTACATACTTATAGGCCTTATGAATAGTATGAAAATAAGTTCTTAAATTTTATAAAAACTTAAATCCAAAAAATGTTTGATTTTTAATAATTATTTTGGCTAGTACATTAGCTGAAGACGTTTATATATATTTTCTATGTAGAAACTATTATCGTAAAAACTTGAACAATTTCTAGTTTTGAGATTTCAGGCGTAATTGATTTTAGAATTAATAATTAATAATTCAAAAATTTTCGAATGAACTATTAAATTTGAATATATAATACAGAGTTTATTATTAAGGGACTATCCATTGTTGTATGTGATAATGTCACTGTAGTACTAACGTAAGTATACACTTGTCAGTGATGTATAATCAATAATAATACCACTAAAGCAATATATAGCTAAAACTTTATATTAAAATAGATTAGTGGCGTACTCCAAATTTTTCATTGATGGTGGAGGAAAAAAATTTGAAAATAAATAAGTACTTACTTAACTGTAGACATAAAACAAAATTTAAAAGAATTAAGTCAGACACGTATTCTAGAGGGCGATGAGAGTAATCCCTCCCCAAAGTCCATATTATAGTATAATATTATAGACATATTATTTTATTATTAAGCATTGATTTATTATTTAAATTACGGTTGTTTAATAAATGTATTGTTACTTCTTAGGCATAAAAATTGTTTTTTTTTTTTTATAATACAAGAGCACCCTGACACCGGAAATTATAGATAATATAAACTTATAATAGAGGATTTAGACTATTCGACTATTTGTAAAAAAAATTAATTCCCCCCCCCCCCAAAAAAAAAAAAAACCGAGGTCCCAGATACGTCGATAAGTAAATGGTATCCTGTTGATATAATATAATATTGTAGTACATTATATTATGTTATTGATAAAAACGTAATAATAGCTTAGTTACAATAAAATTAGTTTTTATTTATTTTAATTTGTAAAAAATTTTTTTTAAATAAAATTTAATTGTTTTTAATTATTTTGAGAAAATAATGATTCATAATTAGCTAATAATTCTAGATTAATTTAGTATTAATTTAACATAGAATTTGTAATAATATAATGTATATAAATACAACTTTGTTTTGTACTTCCTATTATATTAATTTAGTTCAATCAAAAATTGTTAAAACAAACAAATACATAATATTATGAATTACCTTTATATATATAATATATATACACATAAATATTATGAAATACCTATATATTATATACAGTGATTCACCGATCACGCTCAACCCTTTTATATTTAAAATCAAATTTTCAAAATTTTTAAGTGTACTTAAAAATAATAATATCTTTAAATACTTATAAATACACTATTTAAGAAATTTCATAGGTACATATTCTGTTTACGATACAAATGTATTTTTCCAAAATAGAACCACCACTTCTGATTAAAAATTATATAAAACAAATGATTTTATTTAAAATGTTGTTATATGTAAATCCATTAAGTTGTAAATTTCGTATGTTATTAAGCCTTAATAATACGTATCCAATACCTACGACCTATCTACTGGGGATAATAGTTGACGGATTACAGTGATAGAATTATAATAAGTGCAGGAAAGTTGTATTATGATTTTAAAATAATTGTAGATACAATTAATGATAATCTATACTCATTAATATTTTTATAATTTGTATACATTTTCCGAGTATAATAAACATTTCACTAAATATTATATTACCTACTTATATTATGTTAGATGTTGTACATATCAAATTATCAAATCATTAATAATGAGTAATGACTATTATACTTACTACCTATACTTAGTAGTTAGTACCTACATAATGTTTAATATTTCATAAACTGCATGTTCAAATTTGAAATATAAATTTAGATACTTCATTATTAAAAAAAAAAAAAACTAAATGTTATTTTTATTTAAATAAATAAGTTTGATATTCATGGGATATTATCTTTTTAATTTAATAAGTTTTAAATGTATTAAAATATGTGGTTTTTAAATGTAATAAAAATTTCAAATTTTAATAAATCAGTAATTTAGGTTGCATTAAGGAAAAAATAGACTTGAACGTTTTTGATGAATTAACCCGCATATAATATGTTATATGCTATACATCAATACGTAAGTATAAATATATAAACATTTATTTGGGAATTTTTGATAAGTAAATCTGTTATTATTTTTGACGTCTAGTATGAATGTCTGTATGTAATTGTTAAAAGTAGATTATTTTAATTTTCAAGTTTTAGTTACTTATATATAAATAATTATTAATTATTACGATATAGACATAGTACATAGGTGCCCTTATATATACAAAAAGGAAATCGAAAAGTGAGCTCGTATACTTGGCTATACTTAAAAACATACGCTGGTTTGTTTCTTATCGAATAATATATTATATTAGTGTACAGAGAAAACATTGACAGAAAAACAAATAGATACCAGAAAAAACATCGGGTGAAATAAAATGCTGTGGTCAACGGAAATTTAATATATATATGTATGTATAAAATATATTATTATGCGAATTGCGAATTATTATGCGCATACGCGGATGTAATAATATAACATTATCTGCAGACTAATACAGCGTGAGTATAATATTTGTTTGTATTGTAATTTATAATAATATGATATTTTATTTGTGTATACACTATACCATAAGTACGACGTAAAAAATTGACGAATTGGTATATTAAATTATTATTATAAAAATGTATTATTGCGCACAGTGTAAATTTTCATATATGCACGATTATGAGTCACGTTTGATGTTTGCACTTTGTGTATACTTACAAACTTATACTTACTTTTTACTATATGTCTAGTATGTCTACGCATATGCAAATTCGCGATGTTAAGTACGTAATATAACTCAACTATACTATATAGCTACAAGTGTTGGGGCAAAATCCCAAGGCCTGCGCCACCGCTACCGTCGGTCCATACTCATTATACAGACGTTTGCGGCGGTGCCATAGGTTTATCTATGGGATTGGGCGGGCGGGCGGGTTACAGCGTGGTAGACCAGTAGGTACTGAAATCCGTTTATAGACGTATCGTACTCGCGTATAAAACGCACACCGTGTCGAAGCAGACCGCAGGCACGAACAGCAACCACCGCTGCTGTCGCAGGTAGTAATATTTTCGTTCAGTGTGAAAATCTCCAGTTTCCGCCGTAGCGTATTTTTTTCTCGACCAACGTCGTCGTTTTCCTAAAGCATACATTTCGCGGCCGTTAAATTGCGCGCAATGGACCGAGTTTAGTGCGCGTCGAATTCGTCACTCGAAACGTCGTGGGAATAATATTGTAGGTACCGTCCCATATTGACCGATTGCTCAATACAGCTTCGAAAAAAAAATAATAATAAATAATAATAATATATAAATAAGCGTTACGTGCGTATATGTATTGGCTGCAGTTATTATTATATATCACTGTATAATACAATTGTCGTAAAGTCGTGCGGTTTTTTTCTCTTCCGTTTCGATTTTTTTTGCCATATACTGTGCTGTATTACCGTTATTTATATATTATTTTCGTCGTTATCATGTCGTCGTACTGCAATTGGTTACGATTAGTGTTGGTGTTCACCCTGTTGGCCGTCGTCTACGGGGCACCTATTTGGGAAGAGCTGTTCGGGTTTTCACCCCGTCGCCGCAACATACAGCCGACGGCTAGGACTCCAAGGGCCGGCGGCAAGGAGAAGTTCAAAGCCACGTGCTGGGTTATCAATCCAGACAACTATGCGTTCCCAGGCCAGTCACCTTACCCATCGGCTCCGCTGTGCCCCTACTGAAGTCGTACTACATATACTATTATAGTATATAGGTATACGTATATTGATGGGTACCTATCTTAGGTTACCAATATTGGTATAAACTATGTAGGTACATGGTCAAATATAGTTACCATTTAAGTACGTCTGCAGTGATCACCATTGCAAAATTCAAATTTATAAAGTAAAATAATTTAATACGCTTAAGTAACAACTATAATAATAAACATACAGAAATAATATATAATCATATTATCTACCTATATTATACCCATACCTATTATGTATTTATGTATACCAAAGACTATACATTGCGTTACGTGTAGTATAATTATGTATATATGTATGCGTACAGGTAACTACTATAACTATTATATTGCTTTCGTTCTAAAACTACGTTATACCTAAGTACCTACTCTTAAGTTAAAAAACAATTATATATATATATAAATATCATCCTAGTCGTTATGACGAACACGTCTACATTATATTATATACTTATTTGTATGTGTCTGCATACATACGTTGTGTTTTTTTACGTGTAAAATAAACGATTCGTTTTTAAAAATCACACAATTTAGTAGATTGTATTATTATAACTCTTTTACTATAATATTACACTATAAAAATTCCTATCCGTAGTCATCCTATCTAATGATATTATGTTTGTGTCTATCACCTACACATCAACGTATATAATAGCATAAGAGTAAATGTAATTTAACAGCCATGTAGGCAAAGAACAATACTATGTTGTCGTTACAGCACGCTAAAATACGTAAAGTGTTTACACCTTTTATTCGAGCTGGTATAAATATTATGGCCACGTCTGAATTATCTAGTTAATAGTTAAATAGTTATATTTATTATTTGCAGTAATTTTGCTTGGTAATTGACGCTTGTTTTTTACCAATGTGTTTGTAAACGCGTAGTTTTTTTATGTGTAAAATAAACGATTCATTTTTATAAAATTATACAACAGTTCAGTAGATTATATCCACTATTCATTGTTGTGTTATTACTATTGTGTTAATATAACATTATATTATAAAGCTTCTTATCCATAAATCCAGTCTTAAGTATATAATATGTCTGTTCAACAGACTCTGTTGGCTGTTATCTGTTACCTGGACATCAACGTATAAGTATAATACAGCCGCTTAATATTAATTAGGTCGATGTAATTTTACGAATAAGTCGGCGAAGAAAAATATCATATTGTCGCTATAGCGGATTAAAAATGTGAAGAGTTAACACTTTTTATTCCAGATCGCGCATAAATACTACAACCACGTCTGATTTCAGACTTACCTATTTCGCTTTTTATTTTGTAATCCAGCTTGATCATAGCCGCTAATCTTATCCAATTTACGGTTAAAGTATGGATGTACATTAATATTATGGTGCAACAAATAGACAATGAAAAATTCAACACGGTTTTCTCGCCGACCGCTATTTAGTCAGGACTCTTCCAAAATTGGCCTTGGTGCGTCCGTCGAATGGTCAGTAACCGTGAAAAATAATTCGTTCGTAGAGCTGTACAGCAGGACGACGGCCGCGACGTTTTGTTTCTTCCAACGATGATGTGCGCGCTTATACCATGGTAGATACATCGACAATCATCTGCGGTAATTGGTAAATATTGTGCGAAGGCCGGTACCTGCGACATATTGTGAATTTATTTTGTGTTGTTGATATTAATATGATATTATATTATATATATGATACTTATATTGTATTGTCAACTGTCAAGTATGTTTATTCACCTACTTTTATTTATGGATAGTTTTCTACATGATCGCTTACGATGAACAAAACAATATAAATTTAATTTATAAAGTTATATTCAAATTTATTTGTACATACACATATAAAATCAATTCTCGACTATACTCAAAATTAAAAGATTCTTAATAAGTATCTATGTAATATATATATAATTTAATATAAGAACTCTATATATATGCATTTATCGACTATATAAAAAGTTCAACTATTTTAAAAACAGCTGCTTATATTCTTATAAAATATTAATAAATAATCAAATTTTAATTAATTCAATTTACTTATAATTTGTAAATTTTAATAACCAAGCACTGTCTACGTTCTTTATTAGTCTCATTAACTCGATAACTATGTAGTTGGTTTGCTTTGCTCGTTCACTAACCGATGTTTCAACGCTTTACAAGTCACTGATATTATTTTTTCCAAAAAAAAATAAACCACAAACAGCCAATAAGACACTGAAATATTGCTGACTAATGACTACAAGCTGCCGATTCATGTGCGATCTCTAAATGTGATTTAATGAAATAAACTTGAGTAGTTCAGCTTAGTAATCCAAAAATTCTTTATTGTTGATTTGTGTATTACCTTTGTAACAACTAACAGAAATAAAAATAAACAGGTATTATTTATTATATTTTACGTAACAAACCTGAAATAAATTGACGACTTCTCCGGTAGATTTTTTAAAAATTTTCTTTCATACAAACATTATTTTGACAATTACAAATACAAATAAAATAAAAAACAGGTCAAATCGATTTAGTCGTTCTTAACTAATAATCTTCTATGCACGCGGTCAATTAATTTTTATGATACTTAGATATAGATAGATAATAGTAGACTGTTTCGAAAAAAGATAAAATTAATTTTAGTTGTTACATGTATTTTTCTATTTTTGAAATATTAATATTATGCATTTCGATGAGTTAATAACGATGGCGTAAAAAAAAATCTACTAAAATCATTAGAATCAAAATGTTTTGGCTGACTACGTCTTTAATGAACTTTGATTTTTTTTTTTATATTTATAACTTGTATATTTTAACGAAATAAGAATGATGATATAATTATAATGTGTCACTCAAACTTTGTCACAAAGTTATAGCCATTTTGTGTTTATATAATTTATAATGGTAATATTATGAGTTTAAGTTTAGTAGGTAAGTGTAGATAATACGATTTAAATCTGGTTGATAATTTGATAGTTCAGGTTTACCGCAATTATGACCGAAGTCAGTAGTCGTAGGAAGAGACTCATGTTACTTTAACTGGTAACGTTACGAGAGGTTCGTTGGACCTCGAGTTTTACGCCCAAAGTTAATATAGGCGTAGAGAGCGACTACTTGTCGTACATAACTCGCAAGGTATACCCGAAGGGTAGATATGAAATTATTAAGTTATCAGTTTATATCCGAATGATATAAGAACTACTTATATGGGATCATGTAATAAAACTTTAAGAATTTTTACTTCATAAATAGCATAAATAGTTTTTTATCAAAATTTATAGATATTTTTTTTAAAAAATTGAAAATTTTTCGTGTTTATATAAATAGTTTTAAATATTTAAAAAATTATATTACGTATAGGAAATTTTAACATAAAAATTCTAAATATCTATGGTTATTCATTTTTCAATTACAACAATATCATTTATCGATGAATAATCTTAAAAAAACTTTTAAAAATTTAAACTATAAAGACTCAGTGTCGACGGTGCGTCTGTGTCACGAGAGAAGTAACCCGTTTTGAACATGCAAATTTACGGCAGCGACGGTTACGTGGTCCCGTTTCTTCACTATGTAGGTACCATATGGCATTTATTAACATTTTACTGAGTTGCCAATGGTTAACAATTATAATTATTTATAATCGTTCAACGTCGGTAGGTTAAATAGGGGGGGGGGGATGCGCGGATTCGAATGCCATTTGATCAGGACATGGGTTATTTCTCTCGTGGCACAGGGTACAGAAGAGAATTGCTTAAGCATTTCTAATTATAAAACCATTAGAAAATTTTTGAGATTTTTATAAAATTTTTCAAAATAAGAACTAATTTTAAACGCTTAAAAAATATTCTGACTATACATTTTTAATATTTTTTAGTTGGTAAATGAATAACTAATAAAAATTCTTGAATTAAATTTTCGGCAATAAATTTTTTTTTGATATTTGAAGTAAAGAAAAACTAAAAAAATTGAAAATTTTAAAAGTGTGTATTATATAAGTACTTACCTAGCTCAAAACGAATTTAAAAATGAAAATGTCTTCATGTATAGAAAATTATGACACAAAAACTTGGTGAAAATTTCGAATATCTACCATTTTTGTTTTTTTATTACAACAAAAAGTGCAAAGATAATATGTTTTTTTCGCTTGTTGTGTGTATGTAATGTATACATATTACATTATGATTTATGAGTAGTCAAAAAAATGTTCTGAAACTTTGAGGATTGTTTCTAATAGTAAGCTGCTTCTAGTTTGTACTTCAAAGAGATCAAATTTAAAATATACAACATTTTTCAAAATAATTGAAAAACAAGAACAAGTTAAGAAAAAACAGAAATTTTTACTCAAAATCGATTTTATATCATTTTCTATAGGTGCATTTTAAATTTCTTTTCTTTTTTTTTCTTATATACCTATATGTCGATAAAAAATTTTTCGCTGGCTTAAAATACTTGATAATTTAATATAATTTTCCTCGCTTATTTTTCATTTTTCAAAAAACTACATAAATTCATAAAAATTTTCAAATTATTTTATATTTAGAATTGAAAAAAAAAGAATGTTTTTCAAATATATCTAAGATTTGAAAATTTAATACAAGATTCCTTTTATATTTTCTACCTTTAATAGAAAAAAAAAAACATTTATTGAAGTTATATTAATTTTTTATGAGTATTTGAGGTCAAATTTTTATGAAATTATGGAATAACTATTTATTTTAAAACAATTTTAATATTTTGTTATAATTCAAATTCAAATAATCTTAAATAAATAGGTACTTGAAATTTTCACAAAAAAATGTTTATATAATAATTAATATTATATGGTTGTTTTCTATGCTTGATAAAATATTATTAATTATTATATTACATGAATTCATTTTTCTGAATATTTTGGCTACTTTTAATTTTTAGACATGATAAATTGTTGATTACATTTTTTTTTATTGTCGGTAAAAAGGAAATTAATAAGTAAAAAGTTTAAAAATTGTATATAAAACTCTTTAGAGGTTTCTTTAATAATTTTATGTTTATTTATAAGTATATTAAAGATACACAGGCTCAATTTTTTTGATAAGCATTTGAAGTTTAAATTAAATCGAAATTATAACATATTTAAACGAAGAGTAACGAAATTAGTTTTTTTTTTGTTATAATTATTCAAATAACAAATGTAAATTTGAAAGTTTTACGTATAAAATGAATTTAACTATACACAATAATATTTTCAAAATTTGTCAATTCATTTTAAGCTATTAGTTATCACTTATAATTGTTCCGTGAACTTATTTGTTTTTATATAATATATAATGATAATTTATTATTGAATTCAAATTTAACACTTCCTATTTACTCACTCGACACATACTGTACCTATATATAGTAATACGTTACCCACTTTCCCGTCTTTTTTCCTTTTATTTTGTAATGTAACAATGTTTTTTAATTGAATTCAAATATATTGTATTATTAATAATAACATATTATTTCGTGCCGAGATAAGTGAAGCAAAGAGACATTATTGGTATAATGGTATCTGACATCCGGTATTTTTGTTTTTAATTTATTTGTATTAAATTGATTCATAATAATATTCATTAAGTTATGTTATATATATATATAAATATATATATATAACATTTGCTTTATAAATTATTAAATATTCATGGATTTAATAATCAAAGTTAATACATATTAATAATATTAATTTTTTATTTACATATTATAATATGTATAAAAATGTTAACCTCTCGAAACATTTTATTTACTTTTTGTTTTATTTAAACAAAAGAATAATAGGTATCATCTGTAATATTTATATACGATAAGTAAATTGTAGAGTAAATATAACAACAACACGAATAATATGAGGAAGGAAGTCGGCCAGTGTGGAAACCCTCTGACTTGAGGGAGATGGAGTTGATGGAGAAGTTTTTTTAGTTAATTAATGCGGGTCGGAAGCCAAGAGATCTCGACGTGAGTATCTTTTTAATCGACGTCAGGAGTTATCTGGGATGAATTCACTGGTTAGTTAGATAGGTAGGTACTAGTGGGTTTGTTTAGTTGATTGATTTGGTGTGGAATTATTTTAATAGTTTTTAGCTATGATAGAGACTGTTTCAATTTTTATGTCTTTGTGTAATAAGTAATTTGAGACTTATCGTGGCGAAGATGTTATTTAGCGAAAAGAAATTACTGAAAAGCCTGGATGGTTTATTTTTGAGAAGACTTGACAGATCGGCATACTAGGATGCCAACTTAATTTACTAAAAAATAAATATATATTATTAAATTAAAATAAATTTTTTTAAATACTTATATTTATAATATGATCAAAGGTTTTAACATAAATTCAACAAATTTGAGTTGTTTGGTTATCTATAATACTATTCAGTAGGTACATATATTTATAAATTATAACCTATAGTTTATTTTTGTTAGTTGATTTATAACTTCTCTCACAAATAACACGTAAGAAATTTAGAAATATTGTTATACCGTTTATTTATATGCTATAGCATACCTAGCATTCAAAATATCAGACAATTAAATGTTGGCAAGATATTTGTATTTAAATATTTAATCATAAGTGGTGAGCAAAATATTACACACTTTTTATCAAGTAAAATTATTTTAATAAGCAATGAAAATTAGGGGGCACAGGATGGAATAAATGAGGAAGTGAAATTATTTTTTATACGTATTATGTAAAAGACAGAGAAAAATAAAGGATATTTTAACAAAAAGGATATCAATAATTACTCAAAGCTTTCGAGGATTATTTTATAAGTCTACGTATGTCTATTGAGAAGACAGAGAAAATATATTGAAAATAGGTATTTTTAATTTCATACTTTAATAATAAATTATATTTATTAGATAATATGTTAGAAATTTATTTAGACCAATGTACTACCAATAAAGCAATCGAATAATCGTAAAATTGGTTAACGGTTGATAATATTGATACAAAAACTTGGGGAAGTATATTCAAAAAATTTGCAGATTTTACATTGAAAAAAATTGTATTCTATCGTTTTACCAAATAGGTTTGTAGGAGAATATATCGTCGTAGTTACTACCAGAAAATTGCAATACATACAATATCATATTATTTTCAGTACAGTCCTCTTTCTGTTAGTAATGGTAAAATGAACAATAAAATTTGCCATGTTTAAAAATTATTACGTAAATACAACAAAATAATCGAATGAACAAAACTTTTAATAAACTGAACAACATTTCTAGTAATGTACGTTTGTTAGATAAAATCTATTTTTAGATTGAGTTTTTTAACGTATACCAACAACCAAACGATGTATAGTGAGTACAGAACATTTGCGATTTCATTACAAAAGCGTGTGGTAAAAACAACAAATAATGTTTTCCCGTAAATATATCTAAAATTATTAGATATTAGATACGTCGATAGTTTTTTACTGAGTGTGTGAGGGGGTGATAAATGCTAATTGGCAACAATAAGTTCTAAAAATTTTTTCCCGTAGACCACATGTCTATGTGACAATTTTTTTAATTTTCATGGACCCCTAATATTGAATTAATAATAACAAAATGTAATTATCTACAAAATTTTATATTTTTCTTCGATAGAAAACAATATAGATATGAAGACCATACCCTTGCTAACTGAAATAATGATAATGGAATTAATTCCAAGTGTTGGACACCGAGCTCAATTAAAATCAAATGATGACTATCCGATTTTTGCATCAATTATAAATATTTTTTTTTATGGTTTAGATAAAAATATTTTTGAAGTAAATTGTATTCTCAACTATTTGTTTTAATGAACATGTGTTTTGTTATGAGATTAAATATATACCTGATATAAAAAATAATATTTCTATCTGTAATAATTTTCAAGATTTATTAATTTCCCCAGCTAACAGTTTAAATATAGTATCTAATGGTAAACAGTATGTTACTGAAAGAAGTCCTTTTTAATTCTTTATATTATAAATTAATAGATATTTTATGCATTTTTGAATATTGTAAATTGTATTATTTTAATTTTATTATACAACTTATTAATTATCATACAATATCTATGTATTTATATTGTATTTTATCATATATTTGAAATATCTTAATTTTTTACTAATAGATTTTTTATTCTATAAATATCATTAAATTGTGTATAATTTGTATTTACTGGTGTTATATTTTTACTTACTTATTTTGTTGACTGATTGTAAATAAATACTGTACAAATATATTTTTCAATAAAAGTAAACTATTTAATATTTATTCTGAAATGTAATTTAAAATTTTCAATTTGTAAGAAAGTATGATTTATTCTTGCTAGATAATTGGTGTTTAGTAATATACTTATAATTATGTTCAAGAATCATATTATTGTCTATACAGAATTTCATTTTTTTTAAATAATAAATAGTAAATATATCATTGACTAATATAACAAATTAATTATATAATATGTTTACTATTATGACAATATCATTCATAATATCATTAAGTATAATATACTCAATGATAATAATTAATAATAGCTAGGTACCTAATAAACATGGTTGTAGTTATTTAACTAATACATACTTATTACCATATTGACTAGTAATTGTAACATAAAAATTATTTATTTATTACTAAACACACATAAAATACACTACTTTAGTTGTTTGGTAATAATATCAGAATCTTATGCGGTAAAATCATAATTTATTCTGTTACTCGTACTTACCTTACTGGTACTGATAAGTGATAATATATTGTTTAATGTTTTGTGTTAAATAATAACAATATATTATATTTATCGATGTTACCCATACAAATGGTTAGTTAATAGAACTGATCACAGTTTATTCTGATAACCAAAACTAAAAGTGATGTTAAGACAACATTTTATTAATTATTGTAAATAAAATTATTGTTGTCTCTGTGGCAACCACTTTTCATGGTCACATTAACCATATTTTGTTTCCCGTAACAAGGTTATAACGAGGGAATAAAGGTTAGGGAGTAAACGTGGGGCTAAATGGGGACGATAAGGTTTTAATAGGAATAAAATGTTAATTTCACATGATATTTTTCTAAAATTGGAGTCATATGATCTTATGTTATCTAATATAATACCACTATCAGCTAATAACAATAAAACAATTTTTCACTTAGTAAAAATTAAAAACTTAAAAAGCTCATTTTGGGGTATGTTTTATAAAATGAATAAAAATTTGACAAAACACACATTTTTTGATTTATTATTTTATTTTATTGATATACTTGAATACTTCTTATTTTATAGTACAGTTCATTATAATAAAAACAAATATCATCATCATTTTCAGAACTCGACATTGGAATTTGATTTTTTTTTTTTAACTTTTTTTCTTTTTTTTTCTTCTAATGTGTTATTTAGTGATATAGATCTTTTAATTTAAGTTTTAGAAGTTTTGTTGATTGATAGAGCCAAAAGTTCATTTTTATACGGTGATTCAGTTAAAATTGCAGTCTCCATTTTGCCCCAAACATGTACCTAAACTTCATTTTGCCCCTACGATATACTTATTCATTTAATTATTTTGGCACACGTTCTGACGATTATTAAGTATAATTTTTATGAAAATACTACTTGTATATACGTATACTGTAATTATTAATTATTAAAGTTAAAATAATTTACTTTCAAGCCGAAAAAAAATTGAAAGTAAAAATCGATGTTTTTATATCACTGTTGTCGCGGTAACACATTTTTCATGTTCTTATTAATAAGTAGTTACTCATATTATAATGTAAATTAAATAATTAAACTTTAACCACGTTTTCTCGATGAGGGAATAATTCTAAACAGCTGTTTTAAAAACTAATATTTTCATTATTTCCTTAACATTTAACCATGTTCCATGTCCCCATTTTGCCCCATGGCCCTGTTTTGCCCCACGTTCCCCTAGTTAGTTGACAAACATTAGCTGTATGCCATTTGAGCAAAATTTGTGTTATAATCTAAAAATAAAACATTAAAATAGATTATTTAATAGCCTACCAAATATTAAAGATTTAAGATATAATTAAAGATTATAATTTATAAATAATTGTGCTATTGTGCATAATATTATTTTAGTTGTTTGTTTCATCTAAATAATGCTTTCAATTTTTTATTTCATATTAAATAAAATAAAAAACATATAGGAGGAGTTTATATAAGTTTAATTATTTCCTGAAAGTTTATACTTGACCATGGAGGCTTGACCATTAAAATGTACTACGTCTGTGTATTCCTCATCATAAACAGCTTTACAGCGGCCGGTTTGGGCATTATTAGGACAACTGGTTATTGTTTGGGTGATTACGATTAAACGGAAAATAAGGTGCACGTCGTGCACTAACCGGACTGTTGCTGATTGAGCGTGATAAGAACCGAGCAACAAACTAGAACGAGAACGGAGGACGCAGAAGGAAAATTTAACAAGATCCAACACTAGGCAGATCCATCGATCAGAGAGTCAGCGGCTGATCAAAATTCCAATCACTTCATTTAAAACTGTCTCACAAAGGTCGACTACCCCAAGGCACGAGTAGGATACCCACTGACCCACGCAACGTGCTAGCACTCTCCAGGTGATCGTGATTGAAAATAAAAAGGGTAGTAGAAGAGGCTACCACATGGCGCAACTGCTCGAAAAACAAGAGGCTCCTAGAACGACGACATTAAACACAAAAGACCGAGACAAAAGGAAAACTACCTAAACCAACGCTGGCGCAAAGCACTTTAAACGAACGAAGCTGGTCCTAAGGTCATCAATATGTTGTTTTTTTTTTACATGAAACGTATAAAAATAATTTAAATGTGCACCCATAAATGCCATAACTGTAACAGTTAAAATTTAATAATATGTCATACACAATTATTTAATTAAATGATCGCAATGTCGCGGAAGTAATACGAAAATAGTTCCCGCGCCATTGTCGGTTCAAACAGGAAATAAAAAGGTAGGTATCCTAATCGATAATTTTTTTTTCGAGTTAAGGCATAAATCGAAAAAAATACTTTAACAAAAAAATGAATTCAAATATAATATAATAGTAGTAGTTATTTTTTTCATTACTCAACACATAGGTACATTATTAAATATTAATACACATCATTTAGAAGCGAGGAATCAATTTTCTAATAACTATGAATTATGCCTCTGGCCGACATAAAATAATAATTACTTAGGTAGATATTGGCTACCTACTGGTAAATATTATTTCATCTTGTTTGTTATGATATAAATATATAATATACCTACTTGTATTATATAATTCAGGAACCACTAGTGTTTTAATCGCGATTATTATAATAGTTCCACTATGGCTGACCATTCGTTTGAACCACCTTGGAGCGCTGACAATCCATTGCAGTTTGGAAATATTCCGGAAAATCCAGTAATTAGTGAAATTATATGTCAATTGGATGATTTTTTACGGCAAAGAGAAAAACTCAGTTGTCCTAACGATGAAATAGATACCAAAATATTATCAGTTATTCGATGTGCTATGGATGGTCTTAAGAATTTAATAGAACAAAATTTAACACCATTAACAGACATCCAAAAACGAGTTTTAATCAATAAATGTAGATTTATCATTAAAGATGCAATCAAAGTTATTGAAAAAACCTTGAAAATACAATCAACTTAAATTAAACATTATAAAAAAATGAATAAATATATATACCTAAAAATAAATGTTGACTTCTATAGAATAATTATATTTTTATAAATTTATTTAATTAATAGATGAACGTAGAAACAATTGAAATTTGAATCCTAAAGATTACTTGTGTATCCAATAATTTTTTATAACCCTAGTAATATTTCCTGAAAGGCTTTGGTTAAAATTAATTAATTCAATAAATAGTTAACACTATAGTAAACATTCATTAATTTTTTTTTTATGAAATTCTTTATTATTTTATTTAAATGTTTATAATTTATTTTAAACACTATTCTGTGCTAAAACCTATTTTCTGATTTCAAACATTTTTCTATTCGTATAAAATATTTATTATATTTAACTGATTCATTACATATATAATAGGTTATAATTACTTAATTACCATGTTATAGTATTATTAATTTAAATTTGTAATTAGTAAAATATTAACATACATTTTAACACTTATGACTTTAAGAATAATTAAAGTTAATACATATTTTAAATCATAGTCTAGACCTCTTTTTTACCCTAACATTTATACAATCTAAATGCAACTATATAAATATATAAATTGAATTTTAATTTTAAAACATTAAGTTAATTTTATGTTTATGAGTTTCTGCCTTAACTTATTTTAATATAATATTTGGTTTTTTAGAAAAATAAACAGTACAATTTATATGAACATGTTTGTTTTTTATTATTGAGTATTTATTTAGAAAATAATTTTAATAATATACAATAACACGGTTAATGCTTTGTTCTATTTTAATACTTGAGATCAATTTATACATTAAAATAAACGTCAAATTACAGTTAATATCATATGTAAATTAATTAACTTAGTTTTAACTTGGAAGAATAGATAATTTAACATTTAATTTAAATTAAATATAAAATAGAAGTGTACAAAAACTTAAATAAATACCATATAAAATTGATTTTTAAATACAAATGAATTTTAAGTTAATACAAAAAATATAAAGTCAGACCATTTAATTAACTATAAAATACTATCATTTGTTTTTACGTGGTCTACCTCTTTTACCTTTTGGTTGTTGTGCTCGTTTAGCCAAACATCTTGGACAATACCAAACAGCACAGTCTGGAGGACACTGGATACCGACACATACCCAATGATACCACACATCACATCCATCACAACCAATCATTGGGCTTCCATCATCGGGTTTAGTGCACATAGGACATATCCATACTTGGTTACCAGCTTCATCAAAATAGAATGCTGGAGGAGGAGTTTCTTCCACAAGAGGTATAACTGCAGGCTGAATGGGTTTTGCTACAACTTTAGTTTTAATTTTTTGAATAGGAACTTTAGGAGGAGAATCAATTTCATGTGGTATATTTACAGAAATATCTGATTTTGATTCAACATCCACTTCAACTTCCATAGGTTCAGGTTCTGAGACTATAGTTATATTTGTTTCTGGCGATTTCTCAACTGGCAAAACTTTTGTCGTAGTTTCTAATCGAGACCCAAATCTAAATTTTAGTTTTGGCACTTTATTGGTGGATTTTAATTTTTCTTTTTTCTTTTCTTTCTCTTTTACTTTTTCCTTTACTTTATCTTTTTGCTTTTTTTTTTCTTTTTTCTCTCTTTTTTTTTCTTTTTTTCTTTTTTTTTTTGTTCTTTGCGATTAATATCTTCATTTTCAACTTTTAATACTGGACTGGTTGGTTTTTCTATAATATCAGGTACATTAATTACAGGATTAATTATTTGAGGAAATGCAGTTGGTATTAATCCAGGCCCAGGAGGTAAAGGACCAAAAAAAGAAAATTTGGGTAAAACTTCTTCCATTTTTACTTTGTTACTATGAGGTGTAAGAATAACCTTTTTTGGAACTTGTACTTTTTCAGTTACATTTACGATATCAATTATTTCATCTATAACAGGTTCTGGAATAGAAGGCGGTGATTCTTGTATTAGAATTTTTTCTTCCTTTGGTTTTTTTTTCTTTTTCAATACTTCTAATTTTTGTTCTTTTGGTTGTAAAATTACATTTCGTGTTTTAGAACCTTTAGATTTCTTTTTTGTTCCTGATTTAGTTTTCTTTTTGTTAGTTAAAGTTTTTTGTGATGGTTCTTTTGTTAAACTAGGTAAAATTACAGATAGTTTGGATGTTTCAAGAGGTTTTTCAATTTTAATTTCTGGGAATGGCAATAACTTAGAGTCAGCCAATCTGCCTTCTCTAGATGGTGATAAAAAGCCACCAGATGTCATGACTACACTAGAAATCTCTCTTAATCGTTTGTGTAAAATAATTTCTTCTGGTTCTTCTTTTATATCAACAATTTTATTTTGAATTTGTTCTGTATCCGTAGTTTGCTCTTCTTCAATTTGTTCTGTATATAATGATGGAAGATGTTCATGAATATGAATAGGTCTAGTGACAGTTTCTCTACTTCCTGGCTTCAGTGTATTTAATATATTTTTTCCTGATATTTTTAATGGAGGTAAATTATGAGGAAATTTAACTGGGCCTGTACTTTTTAGATATCTACGTAATTCAATCAATGAAATAGATTTCTGACGAAAGGCTTTTTCTATGTCTTCAATATCAGGTACATCATTATATGCATGTTCAGCGTATTTTTTCGACGTTATTGACAAATCACTGATGTAGTGATGAAGAATGTCGGTCATAATTTTCATCGAAGAGTCTGTTATAGAATGCCATCCAATGTTATTACATATTTGGGCAACAGAAATTGTCAACGTTTGTCTGATGAAGTCATCCATAATGGTTTTTATAGCAATATTTATGTAATTCAAGTAAATAATTTACTTACGTGTATAATTTATTCTTTTTTGAAAGTCGAGAAACATAATGTGGCGGTTAACGCATGCAAATTTAAATATTTTATTGTCAATGTTTACATATTATTACATAAACATTTACTGTTATTTATTAACGTGATTTAAGATTCTTATCACTCCCGTCCTATCAGCTAGCGTCTATTCAGTACTGAAATTTGAACCTTGGTTGTGGTAGATATTAATAATTTTTATTCATTAAAATAATAATTATTATTTCTTTCTAGAAATTGCTATATAGACAATCAAACAAATTACACATATAAATATAATATATAGTATATACCTATAATTGCATACATATATCTGTATTCATAGACCATTGTTTCACATCAAACATTATAAAATCTAATTTGACGTTTTATGTATTTGGTTACACACAATAAAAGTTAATACACTTATACATGTATATACTATATTTTAAATATTTATCTGGTACATGCCCGCCACAGTATTATGGAGTACAGGCGGATCTACAAGATGTAAAGGACTGGTGACGAGAAGTTGAGTGTTAAACTAAGTTAATAGCTCTATATATTTAACTATAAACAGTTAAAATAATTCGTGAGGTAGTGTAGACTGTAGATTATAGTTGATAAGTTAAAAGTTAATAATAACACGTTAATTAAGATATATAAATGCTATATAGTATTAGTATATAATACACTATTTAATTAATTTGATGTTTTTTTCGTCGTCTTAAACTCTTAAACAATAATTGTGTAAAATATTATGCAATATTGGCAAGACTGGATGGTAGTCTTCTGTCGTTTGGTTTTTTGTTGTGTGACCTTATGTCGAATAGTTTTTTATCGAATGGTTTTGGAATAAGTTGAGTTTGGAAAATCAATTTGTGGTACAAAAGGTAGTGATCCTAATTTAGACACCGGTATATATTTTCATAAATACTCTGTTATCCTTATCTATATTCATGCTACCAAAATTATCAGAACATTCAGAACTAAGATTTCAGAAAAATAGAATTATTTAGTTTAAAATAAATATGTTTTAAGGTTTTAACTCTAAGGGTTTTGCAGGAATATTAAATAAACTATATTTTGAAAATAAATATGACTTCGAGAAATTTATTCACATTATTTTATCGATTTAAAAATGGTTATAAACATAAATGTAAAAGCTTAAATAACATTACTTTTTATAGTTTTTCCAGCCAGTCACATGACCGTAAGTAAAGTTTGTTAATATTTTTTAATTTATTTTACTATTTGCAATAAGACTTTGTTATAACTTGACTCAACAATTTAAGATTGAAAATAGCTTGATTATTTTATACTTATTAAGTCAAACATATAAATAATGTTAACATAATTTACTGTAGAAAATAGCTCTGACACTGACATGTGATAATATATTTATTATTGTTCCAGGAGAAATTACTAAGGAATTGAGTAATAAGTTTTTTGCTGAACCTGTACAAGATTTATTGTTTAAACTTACTCATGTTGATGTACAAATAGCATTTAGAAAGCGTTTTATTGGACAAAATCCTGACACTCCAATTTATAAATTTATGACCACTGCAGAAGTTGAAAAAGTTTGTTCTTTTTTAATAATTAAATAATTGTAATTATAAATATATATTCATAGATTTCTTAAATATTTTATTTTTTTTTAACAGATGCAAGCTGAAGTTAATATTAAAGCTAAAGAAAAAGTTCAGATGCCACCAATAGTACCATTACGTACTGATTTGGGACAAGTTTTGGAAATTAATAAGGATATTATTGGTTTTGATAGCGCCAAATTCATATTTACAGATATTACTTTTGGAATATCTGATAAAGTAATTGTTTTATTAACTTGATTCTATTTTATTTTTAGGGAGTTTTTTTTTTTAATTTAAACCTAATTAATTCACATCATAGAGACGAATAGTTGTGGTTCGAGAACCTGATGGAACACTGAGAAAAGCTAATGAGGATGAACGTCATGCTGTCAATCAAATATATTTTCCTCAATCAGGAAGAGAATTAAAACATCCTGTGATGTTTGATGATACAAATTTGAAGGTAAATTAAACATTTTTTTAAATACCATCTCTAAATTTTTTTTTTAAATGTAGCCTCTTCTTGATAATGGCGACTATGAATTCATATTGGATCGTGCATGTTGTCAATTTGAACCTGACGATAAAAATTACCACCGTGTTGTATTCAGTACTTATAAACATGTTGATGATTCTAAAAATTATCATGTTTTGGAGTCCACAAGACATTTAGGACCACTATTATTTTACTTGGCTTTTAATAAAAAGCCAGATAACTTTTTATTGTATTGTTTACAGACTGAAAGGTATTTAATGTTTAAAATTAACTATGTATTATAGTTTTTATCAATATTGAAAGAAAATATAAAATTTTAGGTTTGATGATGTTTTATTGTTTATACAATTATATACAAAGATAAATCAAGGTCTGGAAAATGAATTGGACAATTCTAAAGATCAATTTCAATTAATAGAGGTAATATTTTGTTAAAAATATGTTTATTTTTTATCTATTATAGTTTGTTAAATTATTTTGTTTTAGGATTTCATAAATACTGAATGTATTGATAAAGTAAACCTGAAAGAAGCATTAAAAAGTTATACTACAAGGAATAGTGAAATATTATCTAAATAAAATCAAGTATTAGATATATTTAATACTTTATGAAAAAAATATTTTTTATTATTGATAGAAATATTTTCCATAAAGTTAATACTTAATGGTACTGTAATGTATATACAATAAATAAATATTAGTTATCATACTTTAAAAAATAAACATAAAAATTTATTTGTAATATCAATTTTGAAATATTATTTATCTTTTGCACATCTAAATCCAAGATTTGATGCAGAACTATCTGGTGTATTTTGACTTCTTGCAGCACATCGATAGCGATAACAATACTCTTTGTGGCACAAGTAAGATCCACCTTTTTTAACCCTTTCTTTTCCATTTGAAGGACCAGCCTAAAATAATTAAAACACTTAATTTAGTATTTTTTAGATAACTATAAAATTATAATGCTATGCAATTAAACTCACTGGATTTACAGTAAATTTTTGGTCATGATGCACATTCCAAAAATCATTTGTCCATTCCCATACATTCCCTACCATGTTATAGAGACCATAACCATTTTTTGGAAATGTATTTACTGGAGCTGTAGTTGCCCAACCATCTTCAACAGTGTTTTTGAATGGAAATTCCCCTTGCCAAATATTCGTTCTAAAAAAAAAAAAAAAATTATACAATGTAATTAATCAAGCTTTATAGTTTTTGATGTTAAACTATTTATTCTATTCTAAAGTTTTTGTAATTAAATGATATATATGTTACGGGCCATGTGTACTCAAACTATATTGATTTCCCAGTTTTGCTTGGGGAATTTAAAGTACAATGGTTTTTTGATTTATTAAATATTTAATTATAGTAATATAATGACTATATTTTAGACTGAGTGAAGCAATGAATATATTGATTGTACAATGATGTTTTTTTTTTGAATAAATAGATGATAAGTTGTTGATAAAATGCTTTGATTATCGACTTTGAGGATGGTTGTGAATAGCAAACAGAATTTAGTTTGTACCTTAGAGATGTCAAAATTAACAACTCTGTGCATTTTTCTTAATAGTTGAGAAAAAAGAATAAAATAATAGAGGAATAATACAATTTTTTACACTAAACAAGATTTTGACTAAATTAATTTTTTTATTTTGTTATAGTTTACAAATTAATTACTATTGAAACTTGAAATTTTCATTAAGTATTTCTATTATCATTTTCTATATATTATGATTTATAGTACAATTTTTAAAATATTTTTACTTTTTTTGAGCTATTTATAGATAATTGAAATTTTAACTCTTTTTTATAAATGTCAATAAAATAATTATGAATGGATAAAAATATTTGAAATATTAATACATTTTTCTAATAAATGGATCATTTCATAATTGAAAAATATCAAAAGTTATAGTCAACATTTTTTTTAAAACATTTAAATTTAGAATTTTAACAAAATTCATAAAAATCTTGTGTATCAGTTTTTGTAAAAAAATACATAAACAATTTTTTTTACCTAAGTTTTTAAATTTGAATACAAGATTTCTGAATAAGATTTTCAACTTGTAGATGAAAAAAAAAAAATTCTCCTGAAAGGTCAAGTTATTTTTTTTATGAACATTTAAAGTTCAAACTTTTAACTACATTAGATATACTAGTCTAATAATATTGCTTTCAAAACAACTTTTGTTTTTTTTTTTTTTTTGCTGTAATTCATGAGCATGAGCAATTCTAATTTCTATTATCTTTTAAAAAATTTATAAATTTTAAATACTAAAAGTAAATTGTAGAGAAATTTTTGAATGCAAAGCAATGTAAATTTTCTAGATTTAAAGGAAGTTTATTAAAATTCTAACTTTAAATGCTTAAAAAAATATTAAGACTATACATTTTTAGTATTTTTTAGTTGGTAAATGAAGTAATCATGAAGTACCTTAGATTAATGTTTCTACTACTTACTCGGCAATTATGTATAGAAAATGATAATATAAATATTAGAAACATTTCAAGTATCTAAGGTTATTTAAATTACACAAAAAAAAATTAATTTTGTCAAAAATGGGATTTATGTTAAAATTACAGTATACTCTCAATTTGTTTTTAGTTTTTTCAATTATAAAAAGTGCTGCAAACTTTTTATAAATGACTCTTAAAGAATTATTTAGTTCAAATTTTCTACTAGAAACTTCTCTTGTTATTGAAAATCAAACCATTTTTTATGTTTTAAAAAGCAAAACAGAAAAAAAAATTATAAAAAAAAAAAACGCTTATGATTGTAAAATCAATAGACTCATTGTTCTTCTCAGAATCTAAAAGCAAACAATAATTTATTTTTTAAATTGGTATTTAAATGAAATGATAATTTGATATTATTGTTTTTATAATAAGTCACAATACAGATTTTTCATGGGCAAAATATAACTTAACAATACAATGTATTACCATGCCTGGATAAAATAGTGTTTTAATAAATTGTACAAAACCATTAGCTAATACGTTGGCTATGCCCGTTACATATATGATATAATTGATTTATACATCACTGTACTTTGTAGAAATACTTACCGATTAATTCTCATTTTATCAAATTTTTACAATTTTTTATTGTAATATTTTTTGTATTAAGATATTTGAATTATTATTCATTAGGCTTTATATTGATAAATACTTAATAATATGAATTTGATTTAATAACACTCTGCCACTGTGAGTACCTAATAGGTTTTAATTTAAAGTGAATTAAAATTATTTATTTAACTTTATTAACTTTAAATAAATCACTAATATTAAATAATAATAAATTACCTATGGTTATTATTTGGAAGAAGCTTATTTCCCCAAGGATAGAGTCTATCTTTGAGATTTCCCCTACAAGCAACTTCCCATTCAGCTTCGGATGGTAACCTTTTTCCAGCCCAGTTACAAAATTTTTGGGCATCATTCCAGCTAACGTGAACAACTGGATGTAATTCTCTGTCTAAAACATGAATATAATTATTATTTAGCTTATAACAAAGCATATATAATTATCATAAATACATATCGCCGTATTACCACTTATATCAGAATCTATCCCTTCAGGATGTTTCCAGTTAGCACCTTTGACTGGTACCCACCATGGAGCATCCTTGACAGCTTGTGTTATAGATTTTAACGTAGTTTTACTGAGAAATAATTGAAATACAAATGAATCTCCAAATACCTCTGCTTCAGTCTGGTATCCACTTGTATCAACAAACTTTTTAAATTCTAAATTGCTCACTTCATATTTATCAATAAAATAATCATCTAGATACACAGTACGGGATGGTGATTCTCCATCAGCTATGATTTCTGGTTTATCAGTACCAATTGTAAAATTCTGTCCTTTGATTAAAACCATAGATTCTAATTCTGATTTTAATGTATTCGACTGATCTTTTGCTGATGATGTGCAAACATTTTCCTCTTTAGTGTTTGTCTTAATGCGATTTGTATTACATCCACAATCTGAACTAGAAGATGTAATCCTCATAATTATAGTAATAATATAAAATAATTTCATTTTTATGTTTTCATAAATCAACAGGTATGTTTAATTAAAAACGATTCTAATTTTGAGTTGTGACCATATTAAGCAGTACACAAATTTCAAATAAAAATATTTCTACCTATTTTTTATTTAAACCAAACCATGAGTAGCTATTTTGAACTAGAAATTTAAATAAATCATTATTTGACTGAATCAAGTTTAATTTTAATTTTTGATAAAATATCTAAAACTAGTAACTCTGTAAGTTTAAAATTAAAATTATATTTTTTTTTTAATATTGTTATCAATTACCTAAAATTATAAAAATTAAAAAAGCGGGGCGTGCGTGAATAGATAGTAAATAATAACAATAGATAAAAAAAATATAATTTCAAATTTGTTATCTATGTAACTATGGTTATAGGCACGGCTATAGACTACAAAGTACAAAGCCTTTTGTTCACAGTACACGAAGAATATAATATTTATTATTTAATTGATGACCAATTTTATTTTACCAGCGGTAGTACCGTAAATCTAAAACGATCACAGGATTATAAATTTATGTGACTTAGTCACTTGTTGATCATTTATGTAATCATTTTATCATCTGCTGTGTATGAACATTTTTCAAACAGAATGTTAAGTAAATAGCAACGATGTATACTATTACTCTGTGACCACATGATGCGACATACATAAATATCTTATAATAAAATTATTGACTATTGTGAATGGAAATTGGAATTACTCAAAAGTCAGAATATGATGTGATAATTACTGGTAACGGTGTCTTCATCCCATAGATAATAAAGATATTGTAGTGCCGTAGTGGCCAGTGGGCCTTTATTATCTATGCTTCATTCATATTATTATCTGTGTTGGTAAAATGACCAATTGTCTTCCATGTGAAATGAAATAAATACCACCATTAAGTTTATGTTGCCTAACCTCAAAAAATAATAATAATGCTATTTGGTTGTTAACATTTTTGGCGGTAAAATATTAGTTCATTGTTGTTTCAATATTATTTATTATGTCTTCGCCTTTATTTCATTAAGCTTTTTCCGTGGCGTTCATTTCATTAGTCGTTACTCGTTTTATACGATCTCTTAATACGTTTCAAATAAATCGGTATGTCGGCTACGTTTTCATCGCTCTTATTTGTTCTGAAGTTATAATATCCAATGAATAATATTTGTCAATAATCACATTAACCGAGTCTTAATTATTCTGAAGCACCGGACGGCTGAAATAGAAAACACAAATTGATTTTACCTATCCAAATTTTAATTTATACTCAGTGTAAGTTTTGTGTTTCCAGAAAATAAATAGTATTTTAAACGTAAGTACGCTTTATTGTTTTTATTTAAAATAAAATTAATATAGGTAATTTAGATATTAATTATGTAAGCATTTATATGAAAATGCGTATGAATATATTATGTGTATGAGTATGCACATTGTTAGTCAAAACGCCTTAATAAAATATTTTGTAGTCATGATTAGATAATAGTTATAAATTACAATTATTTTGAGTTAGTACTTAACTCAAATATTAAATAATATAGTCAGTATATTATTATGAAAATTGAATTAATTTATAATTATTGATCAATGATTTTTTGGTAATAGGAAAAAAAAAGACAAATTGTTACTTATTTATTAATTGTTAAAATAGTGGTAATTAAGTATTTTTATTACTTTTTATCATATCCAAGTTATGTTATTTTATAAATAATTATATAACAAGTATGATTAAATGATTAAACATTTACTAAAATAAGAAATAAATTTAAATTAAATTAAATTCTTGTTTCATTAATCAGAATTGTTCAATAAAAATAACTTAATTAAATATATCTAGGTATACCATTCTGTACTGTGGCATACTGCATAATGTAATAATAAATAAATAATAATCATAAATATACAATTCCCAAGAATAATATAAAATATTTAAAATTAAGTCCCAAACTCTGTTTATCACCTATTATATTCATTATATGAGAATTTAATAACACAATTTGTAATATTTAATATAATAAAAATGTTTAATTACCATTACTTTAACAATTTATAAGGTAATAATTTGTCTTTTTTTCCTTGGCTTTTTTTTCTTTGAATTTTTTTTTCTTTGGCTTTTTTTTCATTGGCTTTTTTCCTGTGGCATTTTTTCTTTGGTTTTTATTTGTACATTTTAACAATAAGTTGTAATTTGTAGTGAAAATTGATAACCTAGGTAGGTATCAAATTAATTTAAATGTATTTTTTCTTTTTTATTCATCAGTTATATATTTTTATTAATGATACCTAGGATTTTATACTATATTTTTCAAATATCTATATTTTATTGATTTTTTGAATTTTAGAATGGATATATTTATAAATGGTTATAATATTCATATGTTTTTGAACCTCTTACCTCAATACTAAATAACTAATTCATACTACTTCATAATTATAAAAGAGATTGATATTAAAGTGTGAGTAAAAATCTATTTAAGGCTTTAAATTGTGGAGATAGAAGTAAAATTTTGTAATACTTACTATTGCTTTTTATTATTAGCTTGGCATATTTTACCGTTTTCTATAAATGCAGTTAATCATATGCAAAACCATTTTATGGCTCATGAAAAAATTATATTGTTGTTATGCTCATGTAGATTGATGTAAATTTATTAGTGCAGTTAGTTTACAGTTTATATAGATTTTTATGTAGTATTGAAAACAAATTGATTTTAACTTCTTCTGCTGGATCAATAAAGATACCTACAATAAAATTATGTAAGACTTTTTAAACTTATTATAAATATTATTAAGACTTATTTCCTATTCTTATGTTTTTTTTTAGTGTTAAAAATGATGGACGAAGACATTGAACAAAGACTTCGAGATATCCAAAAAGAATATTTGAGTTTTCTAGATGACGAAGAAAATCAAAATATATATCACAAAAAAGTTAAGTTAATGATTGACGAAAACAGTCAAAGACTATTAATTGATATTAATGATTTACGTAAAAAAAATCCTCATAGAACTCAGGAATTATTAACAAATACTTTTGAAGAGCAATTTGCTTTGGAACGTGCTCTTAAAGAATATGTCGCAAATATTGATTCAACATATGCCAATAAGTTTGATGAATTTTTTGTTGCATTTGAAGGTAGTTTTGGAAGTCGTCATGTCACACCTAGGACTATGAATAGTAAGTTTTTAGGTAATTTGGTGTGTTTAGAAGGCATTGTTACAAAATGTTCTCTAGTTCGTCCAAAAATTGTGAGAAGTGTGCATTTTTGTCCAGCTACAAAAAAAACAATAGAGCGCCGTTACACAGATATGACATCAATATCAGCCTTTCCATCTAGTTCTGTATATCCAACAAAAGACGATGATGGTAATCCTTTAGAAACTGAATATGGTCTTTCTGTTTATAAAGATCATCAGACAATAACAATTCAAGAAATGCCCGAAAAAGCACCAGCTGGACAATTGCCGCGCTTTGTTGATATTGTATGCGATAATGATTTAGTTGATTGTTGTAAGCCTGGTGACCGAGTGCAAATAGTTGGAAGTTATCGGTGTCTTCCTGCCAAACAAGGAAATTATACTACTGGAAATTTTAGAACTATTGTTATTGCTAACAATATATCACAGTTAAGTAAAGATGCAACATATTCTGTTAGTAGAGATGATGTTTTCAACTGTAGAAAATTATCAAGAAGAAAAGGTGATATTTTCAATTTATTGGCTCGATCATTAGCACCTTCTATTCATGGCCATACTTTTATTAAAAAAGCAATCCTTTGTCTTTTGCTGGGTGGAATTGAAAAAGTTTTACCCAATGGGACACGACTTCGTGGAGATATAAACCTGTTATTAATTGGTGATCCAAGTGTTGCCAAATCACAATTACTGAGATATGTGTTATGTGCTGCTCCAAGAGCTGTAGCAACTACAGGTAGAGGAAGTTCAGGAGTTGGTTTGACTGCTGCAGTCACTACAGATCAAGAAACTGGTGATCGACGATTAGAAGCTGGAGCTATGGTACTTGCTGATAGAGGTGTTGTGTGTATTGATGAATTTGATAAAATGTCTGATATGGATCGAACAGCTATACACGAAGTTATGGAACAAGGCAGAGTATCTATTTCCAAAGCTGGTATACATGCAAGGCTTAATGCCAGGTGCTCTGTCTTAGCTGCTGCTAATCCTGTATATGGTAGATATGATCAATATAAAACTCCAATGGAAAACATAGGTCTGCAAGATTCATTACTGTCTCGGTTTGATTTATTATTTGTTATGTTGGATGTACCTGATAGTGAAAATGATCGTTTGATATCCGAGCATGTTGTTCGCATTCACAGATACAGAGATCCTAAAGAACAAGATGGTGAAGCATTACCAATGGGTTCAGGTGTAGATATTTTGAGTACTAGAAATTTGGAAATTGATGAAAATGACCCATCTAAAACTCGTATGTTTGAAAAATATGAACCGTTACTTCATGGACCACGAAACAATAAATCAGAACAAACTTTAAGCAGTCAATTCATGAGAAAATACATACATATTGCTAAGTGTGTTAAACCTGTATTGACTGAAGAAGCATCTAATGAAATATCTGAAGAATATTCTAGACTTCGTTCTCAAGAAGCTGTTGAATCCGATGCCGCAAGAACCCAGCCTGTTACTGTTAGAACATTAGAAACATTAATTCGTCTTTCTACTGCTCATGCTAAAGCTCGTTTGTCTAAAAATGTTGAACCACAAGATGCTCAAGCAGCAATTGAACTTGTTCAGTTTGCTTACTTTAAAAAAGTACTAGAGAAACCTAAAAGAAAACGGCAACTCAGTGAAGATGAATCTGGAGATGAACAAGATTCTCAAAACAAACCTCCAAAAAGAAAATCAAAAAAAAATGATGAAGATCCTTACTCGTTTGAAGATGTGGAAGAAGAAGAGACTGATACTGCAGAACTAGAAGTTATGGAAGTAGATACAAATAATTTACCTGCAGTAGCACAAACATCAATCACTCCAGATAGGTATAAAGTATTCAAGTCGACATTGAGTAAAGTATTTCAAAAAAACAGATCACAATCATTGGGTTTTACTCGAATGCTCACTATGATAAATGAAGAACATATAGATAATACTTTTACTGAAAAGGAAGCTTATGCTGCTATTTACAAAATGATGGATGCTAACTTTATAATGTTTTCTGATGGAATTATATTTTTAATATAGATAATTAGTCTTGAGTATTTTTCAATATAATTTTATTTACATAAAGTATTCATAAGAAATGTATACAAGATGTTATAAAATAAAATAATTATAATTTATAAATTTAAAATTAATTTTCTAAATTGAAATTTCTTAGTTTTGTTTTATTTCTAATTATTTGTATTACAGTTTAAATGTCTTTAAAGTTAATTATTACAAAAAATAAGTTTTCAAGGTTTTTTTTTTATAAATTTAAAAAAATAACATATTTCTGTTCAATTTTTGAATTTACATTTAGTGATTATTCATATTAATTTATATAATTATGACCACTCATTAAACTAGACATAAATGTATATAGATATAAGGTATTATATAAGTACAACAGGTTATAATTATACTATGGATTTATTTTTTTTAATTGTTAAAATTTCTATATCATTAAGATGTACCTGTAATTAAAACATTTATAATTAAAGAATTCTGTATCAAAATAAATTTTTAAATATTTCAATATTTTGTATTGATTTATTACCTATATAAACATCTAAATGTTGATAATTGATATTATGCAATGTTTTTTTTTTTTTTTACTACTAATACTGGTACGGTATTTTCTACTGTTTATTATAGACATTATGCTTAATTAATATTGAATAATACATAACTCGACTTAAAATTTAATTATTTTAAAGCACGTTTTAAATAACAATAATTTTTGTTTATTTTATAAAGTCAAATAGGTACATAAAAACTGAATATGTTCTATAGTTCATATCGCGTTTATTCAGTTTTCAACTTGTTAGTACTATTACTATTATATGTAGTTTATGAAGAAAGCTGCTTAATCAGTTAACCATGACAATTGTTTTTACGTGGTTTATTTTGTTGTTTTTACATGAGGAGTATTTTTTATTTATTTCTAATAGCGCATAAATCGTTTTATTATTTATTATTTATTTTTGCAGAAGAACATTCATTATTTCAACGTTTTTGGAAACAGTTATTTATCATGTCCAAAACTTATTATTTTTTATACTTCAAATTATTTGCGTCAAATTTTAAACGAATAGAGTTCATGAGCAGAATGAAGTGACACGAGGGTTTCTTGAAAAATATCAGTACACTATATTCCTGTCCATTACTATTTAAAATACTTATAACCTATAAACTGCTTGTCCTAAATTCGGTTTTTATGTAAAAGATTACTCTAAAAAAGTATTTTAATTTGGAATGAGAAATAGTAAATAAATATTTTCATTCTAAAAAAGATAATAAACGTACAAAGTGATATTATAACTTATAATTTATAATATAAAAATAAAATTTGCGTCCTAAAAATATTTTCTAAAATGTTAATAGTTAGAGAAACATTGATAGTTCTTCAAAAATGAATCGCTCTGTAGATAGTGTAGATTAATACTTATTTGTAACCCTGAAGTTATCCACTGTTCAACAGTAATAACTAATAAGTAGGGCCCGGAACTTGATAACCTAATTTTTTTTTAAAAATGCACTTAAAAAAGTATTAAAATTACGTAAAAACATCAAAAAATTACGTTTTTTAGTAATAAATCATAAAAATTCATCGTTTTTAAATCAATATATTTTAATCATTCATTTATTATTTTATTCATTTGAATTTAAACAACGCAAATATTTTTTTTATACATTAAATATATTTTTTTTACAGACTACACGACCTAAATTAAATATAAAACGGAGATAAGAAATATAGTCAGTAATACAAAATAATTACAAAAAGAAGTTGGTGTTTTTAGAAAAAAATTGAAGGATTAGGCTGTAGGTACAATACGTTAGATTTTTTTCAAATATTTAGTTTTGTCGAAGTAGTAATATTCAAGAAAAATGTAAATAATGTAAATAGATCTACAAAATTGCATCGAAGTTAGTAAAGAAATGACCGTATAACCAAAAATTACTGGAAAATACATAATAAAAATGGTTCCATTGAATTTTACATGATATAAGTCACATTTCTGTAAAGATAAGCCTCGTATAAACGCATTAGAAAAAAAAAAATGCAAATGCATCAAGTTCCGGGGCCTATACCTACTAATAAGTCGTGTGCTCCGTCGATATTGATTATAATCATTATTCAACGATTCGTCGGCGGAAGTCGAACAATTAAGATATAGGTACACGAGTATATGCATATGAGGGGTACCTGTGTTTAACGCTCAGGTAAAATATGCAATTATACGTTCGTCGTGTGATTGTGCAACGGATATAATGACGTCGGTCCCGATTTACTTTGCGATTTTAGCAACGTCGATTTATTTCGAATGCCAACTTCAATGTTACGCCGTGCGCGTTTTAAATTTTATTTATTCGATTTCGGGTTTGACTCGACCGCGTCGGTTTCTGTGCGCTGCCGGTGTTTTATTGTTATTCACGTCGTGGTCGACGATAGCCGCTTTCTGTCGAATACCTGAATGTTTGTCGTCGGTTGTGATCGTATCGTGGCTTGTCGCGGTAGCGATCCGTTTCGCGCGCTACCTCCGTTTTCGTTTCGTTCACAACAGCCTTTTCTGCTGCGAGTTATTAAGTTTAACTAAATTATCGTTATCAGACGAAAAACCGATTTTCCGTCGCTTAAAAAAAAAAGAAGTATAGTATATAAAATATATACTACACTTTGCCACTGCAACGTATGTTTTGAGAATTGTTCTGGGAACGATAGGCCTACGCATGGATCTACGCAAGTAAGTACCTACACTATTACTCGCGTTTAGAATCTTACTGCAAAAGATATTAAAATAACAAAATAATAAATTTATAAAAAATTTTAATACCTCAATTACAATAAAATATTAAAACTTCCTTCAGGAAAAATAAATATTTTACAGTTGAATTGGTTATTTATGTTAGAAAACTTCAAACATTCATTAAAATAACTTTTCTGATAACTTTTTTTTCTTTTATGGTTAGAAAAACTTTTGAAGAATCTTATATTAGATTTTCAAATCCTAAATATAAAAATGAAAATCACAAAATAATTTGCAAATTTTCGTTATTTTGACGAATTTTGTCAAAATTCTAACTTTAAACGCTTCTTAAAAAATATTATGACTTTGTATTTTTCATATTTTTTAATTGTCATGTATCAACAACTTATAAGTTTATAACCATCGTTATATTATGCTATCAAGGATTTTGATCAAGTGAACATATTCTTATCAACGTTTATAAAAATATAAACTAAAAAATGTTTATACGTATATAACTCAGAGTCAGGATATTTTGAAAATTTTATCATACGTTGAAGACGATAATATAAACATTTAGTAAAAATTAAATATCAACGGTTATTCGTTTTTTCAGTTTAGTACATTAGAAAAACAAAATTGATTTTATCAAATACTTACTGGTTTTGCGTAAAAATTTCCGTTTTTTCTTAATTTATTTTTATTTTTTTCCAGTTATTTTAAAAAGCATTGAGAATTTAATTTGGACCTCTCTAAAGTATCAAATAGATCCAATTTGCTATCAGAAATCATTCATTGAAAATGTATACATTTAATTTTCATGTTGTATACAAACATTAAAATAAAAAATAAATATACATTTATTGTTTTGTTTAAAATATTAGATAGTTTCGTGCTTAATTTTTCAAGTAGGTTACCTATACCTATTCGTAAGGTATGTGAATTTAATAATGTACTTGGAATGTATTTTTCTAGAGTAACCCATACTTCCGAAAAAAAATATTTTTGTATTTAAATCGTGGCCCTAATTACTAGAAACAATCCGAGTAATAACTTAAATTATAATCTTTTTTGAAATAAAAGTTTTAAGCAGTAGTCAGTAGACATAGGTAGCATATATAATTATTATCAATATTAAAACGATGTTCGACTCTCTCAGATTTAATCCAACACTGTCGAGTTGGATTTTAAATTTGTTTTGATATTTATATTTACTTGCTTTAAAAATATAAATTTTATATAAGTTTTTATAATTATTGTTAATATTTTTATTTATTAATTTTATTAATCAATAAAATTAATTATTTTTTTAATTAATGTTGAATGTAATTGATTAAAAAGTAATCCAGGCACGTTTAAGTTAGATTAATAAACACATTTTAATGCTGTGAATAATAATAATATGTAATCTTATTAAAACGCATTAACGTACAGTAGCCATGGGTCGCGTATCTTGACTGCCTTTAGAACTATAATAATACATAATACTCCAGCTATAATATGAATTGCCACACCCGGAATTGTTATGTGTCATCTCAGCATTTATGCTTCCCTTATAAACGTATTATAATTAATATACTTAAATTATAGTGTGTGAAATTTTTTGTAACTAATTATACTGGGTGTATTGTTTTCTAAATTTAAATAAGCATGCAGTGTGTGTATGGAGAATGCCTTTGCTTTCCACTTGTTAGTAAAAAATTAATTATTTTAATATTATTACTAGTCAAATTAGTCAATTATACTTTAATGTGCAACTATATTGTACTACGATCGCTTTAATAGTTCCAATCTTGAATTATTTTTAAACTTAATAATTTATCATTTTTAATGTTTATAATTGCATTAGAATTAATTATTATTGCACAAATAGAATACTGTAATGATAGGCTCACACATCGTTGTATATCATATAGCCATTAAACTCAAATAAATAAAATAACTAATAAAATAAACACCGCTGATGAAAGAAACGACTTATAATATATTCACGTAGGGACTGACACATGATTTGTGACGATGTGCCGCAAAGGTTAACCTAACCCACTTCGTCTGCCGTCAGGGACAAGGGATAGCCCAATGAGGGTTTTTGTCGCCTAGGAGAAAGCCTATTTCTTTAGAAAACGCGGAGACCTTTGATGGTGCCGCCTTCGATTCTGGCTGGCTTGACCAGGTCGTCTTCTCTCATCAGTGCATGAGCGCCATTTAAACTGTTAAGCGCATGCGCACCATACACACGAGCAAGAGCTCTACACACACGACCACACACAAGATTCTGCGAGCGACAATTGGACTTCTCTTTTTTTTTTATAGGTTAAACCAGTGTTGTTTTTATTTTGATTCAAGTGTTAAATTATTATTATTATTATTATTATTATTATTAGTGTTACCTTAATTCCTAACTAGCACCTCACATTCACTGCTGCGAGTAGGTAAGGTACATGATTATAATATACTAATTATTATTATAATATTTTGCATATTAGTTTTTGTATCACGGTATACTTGATTATATTCTCGAATACATGACCTCGAGAACCCTTCGAAAAACAAGAGGAAGGTAATAACTCGAGAACACGTGAATTTGATATTAATACCCGACTTATATCCAAGGCTTCTGTCCCTTATGTCAGTCTAGTTCTTATAACTTTTTTTTTAAAGCGTACAATCTGTAAATAAATTATTACAATAAGTACGCATGCGGTAATATATAATATAGCTTGACATAAACGTGATAAAAGCAGCTACCCAATGGCGACATTTTATAACATGATTAGGTTGAATTTAAATTTACCTTCTTATAACTTAACTTAAAAATCTTTTATTATTATTTAATTTCCTTTTCATTTCTCGTTATTACAATATTTTAGTGATCCATTCCATCAACTCATATTTCAGCTGCTTTTTTCGTTACTTTTTTTTTTTTTGTAATAGAAAGCTACTACCTTCGACTAATGTAGCTATATTATATTATTTATGATTAGGGTGAGGTTTAACATTGAACTGAAGTCGACTTCCTATATTATGTTATTATGAACTATTTGATGAATTCAATTTTTACTATTTTAAAATTCTACTTACACGTACGTCAAATTTACAGCTATTACATACTCGTTACATGTGTTTTTATAATTTGCATTTTCTGTAGACATAGTAATTAAACTCTGACCGCATTGTATTTATAGACTTTGATAATTGTTGTTCGAACAGAAACATTAATAATGTTAAGTTATGACTTATGAATATTTAATTTATTTATTATTAAAAATAAATTGCTTGTAAATTTTCGTTTTTTGATGCTTGTTTTATTTTTTTAAATTTAATATCAATTTAATTTGGCCTTGAAGCGATTTTTGGATTACTGTTGGCTATAGTTATTTTTATCAAGTTTAAATTAAAAAATTAGATAATATACATAAACAGTTAAGAGAAATCAAATTTTTTTAAATGATTTTTAAACTGGTAAACTGTTTAAGGTTATTTCACTTACCACTTGTAGTTTACGAAGGTTAATCTTACTATTTTTAGTTTTTACTCTATAATTCATAAAAACCGGTACATACTTAATACGCATATACACTGTTATATTTTATTAATTGTTTTATGTATATTAAAATATACTTTTTTTAAATATATTATTGAAGTTGTGGATCATTTTTTTAAGTATCCCTGTATAAGATACTTCTTTATTTTTTATGTTTTTTAAATAAATTTATGTTACCATGTTTATATATAATTTGCTTTCATTTTTCATTTTATTTATTATAGCGCTGTAACACCCAAATAAAAATTTCCATTTAGCATACTTAGTATTGAGTAATTCGTTTATCGAATAAAGTTCATTATTTCAAAAATTATTTATGTTTTTGAAAATATAAATTGTAGTTGAAATAAGATCGTAGGGGATGCTATAGCATACCTGTCATCCTCCTTGTGCATATCTATGTTTGAAATTAGAATTAAGTATTTTACATAAATATAGTATTTAATATTGAAAAAATATATTAATAATATTTAATTATTCCAATGTTAATTATAAGAATATTGGAAGCTTAATAAATAATGATTTGAATAGAAAATATATACTTTCTCTGTGGTCTGGACGCCTGGTATGGTGCAGTTGTTGGCCTCAGTCACTAACGTGTTATGAGTTCAAGTATTGGCCGGCGTCGCTAACTTTCGGATGGGTGACCACTTGGTTTCTTAGCAACGAATCTATGGCGTACACATACATAAACGTGTTCCATAATCCTACAAACCCTACAAAAAAAAAAAAAAAAAACCCAAAAACCTATCTACCTTAGTTGCCGGGGTTAAGATCAATAAAATAAATAAATAAATAAATACACTTACTATTTTTAATTTTAGGAACTATCATTTGATAAATTATATAAATAAAAATGTTTGTGTTATTTATTATTTAATTATTCAAAAGATTATGTATAGAATAGAGATAAAAAATTTAAATGTACACCAATATATATATATATATATAATGTAATACTATATACATGGATATTTTTGATATTTATTTATTTAATAAAAAAATTGTTTTACTCGATAATTAATAATATTATAAAAATACATAAATATATATTTAACATTTTTTATTAGAAGGTTGATAATAATGGCATTTAGAATAACTTAGCTAAAAAAAAACCTAAAATTTAAAATAGTATATTTTTAGATACACTTTTCAATTAATTAGTTTATATTTTTTAATCAGATACTTTTGATAATTAATAAATAATATTATAGACAATTCACTTCTTTTCTTTCTACGAGTATGGAATTACAGCGGCATTCTAAACCACTCAAACGAACTATTAGCCTGCACATTACATAAAAAGAGAATCGATATAGCCCTTGTATCATAATCCCATCTAACTGACTGTGTTAGACTAAACATTCTCGACCACTAACTGATAACTATTCCAACTATCCTAATGGTACCATATTAGCCAGCTCCGCAATTCTAATCTGAACACAAACCCAATGTTATTCTCTACCCAAATACTTACAATCCTGTGCAATATCCCTGACCCTAAATCACGTTCCCTTCACAATAGCTGCTACCTACTGTCTATGGTCTACTCAAACATAACATCACAACAGACCAATTCAAACTTGTTTTTAAATATTTAGGTCACTCATTTATCGTTAGTAAAGATATCAATGCAAAACATCCCCACTGGGATTGTCGAACCAGTAATCTCCGTGGCAATAACTTTTTACGCATCATCTCATCTGAACAATATCTAGTTCACTTTCTCCCTGATCCAACCTACTAGCCCATGTCCCCTAGAAAATTTACAGACGTCCTTGACAACTTCGTATCCAAAGTTCCAAAAAGCCTCTTCCATAATATTGAAAATTTCAATGCCCTGTATTTAGACCAATCAGCTGTTCTCCTTACTCTCGTTTCCTTGCTACCAATTAGAGCGTTTAAACCATCATTCATAAATAAAAGCACTGACTGAAAAAAAATTTCAAAGCTTACTCACACAAATTACCAACATACGTATTCACTAACATAAAAGTAAAATTAAAAATTCCAAATTACATAAAATGTGCCATTTCTAATTTAAATAACTCAATATAATCAGCTGCAATAAATTCTACTAGGATAATTAAAGTCATACCTTCTTTTTCATTAAATCTTTCCTATCACGCAAATAATCTTCGGAAAAAATATGTATGAACTAAACACCCTCTCTGCAAATTTAAAAGAATTGCGTTTTAAACATATAGAAAGAAACGAATCATTATACAATTATATAACTTTATTTACTAATATGGACAGCAATAAAAAAAGCTTTAAATAAAAAGTTTACATATTTCTCAGTAAAAAAAAACTAGATAATTTATGAGCAGTCGACGACTTAGAAAAAACCGAAATTTTCAATACAACTCACAATATTCTACTCACGAATATAAAATTAAAATGGTGAGCAAATGCTGGTATTTAGGTATCGAGTGGTTTACTATAATAGATGCCTTAAATTTGAATTCAATAATACATTCAAATTGTATTATTGTATTCGAAAAACGTTTCTGAGCGGAGATAGTCTGTTAACCTATATCACTATAAATTAAATGTTTAAAAAATATATTATGAAATTTTCATATGTTTTTTGATATTGGTATTAAAGTAATTTATTTTACCAACAATCATATGTTAGGTAGATTAATTTCATTTTTTTTTGAAAAATTGTATTTATAAATAATCTTAATGTATCTGTATATAATATTATTGTTATTAACTTTTGAGTTAATATCGCACCATACCATAGAAAAGTGTGAGTATATTCATGGTATAAATATATAATAGCTTAAAATTAGTCTACATATTTTTTAAACGATATTACATATAGAAAATTCATAATATATACGTTAAAGTTTTTAGTTTCCGCTAATAATGTTTTTGTATTATAATAGATTAATTAATATCGTTGTTAAATTTTCTTAAAAAAATAATTGGAATTACATACTTACAGTATTTTTTGGTTTAAATGTGAGCAACTTATGAGCAGCCTTGTGTTTAATTTTAAAATCTTATGTATGAATATTTAAAATAGTATTAATTTTTAACTACAAAATACTCATAGTTCATTTTCGTGATTTTGACGAATTTCGTCAAAGTAATAAAAAAGAATATGCCTATTTATTATTTTTTTTTACAGATAATAGAACAATTTATGTAAAACTTATTTAATTTTTAGGAATTTTGATTTAGCAAGTATATTTTTATCATGGTTCATAGAAAAAAAAATTCTAGTTTTAAATGTTAATGTTTACAAGTATCTCAAAAAGTCAAAATACTTAGAAAAATTTACTTATATGTGTAGGAAATGTTAACATGAAAATTCCAAGTACTTAAAATTATCCTTTTTGAATTATTACAAAGTATCAAAAGTCATTTGAGGAGAAATAGTCGTATACGATTTAAACTCTAAACGGTTTTAAAAGTTAATGTAGCTATTACTTGTAAAATTGATTTTTGTTATTGATAAGAAAACTAATAAGATTTCTTATATTAAGTTTTAAATTTATTAGATATATAAAGCGAATTTATAATTTTATTAATTTCTAACTTAGACCAATTTTGTGAAAATTTTAACTTTAAACGTACTGAATGTAACTATAAAATATACTAAATCAAGTTGTGTAAATATATGTATGATATATACCTTTAGCTAGGTTTTTTAAAACTTCTGCATTTTAAGGCCCGTTTAAATTTTTAAACTAGAATTAAAATTATATCCCATAACGGTTGCAAATTTGAAATTTGAAATAACTGAATAGGTTTGTGCAATAATTTGTATAGTATGTGGATATTGTGGACTTAAAATTAGATTAAATTGGAAGAGGTTAGACCATGATCGTTTGGCTTAAACCGGTCATTGCTTTCTCTTTAGTGACATATTGGGTATCGTGTGTCATGGTATTCAACACTAAAATGGGGTATGCTTAATTGAGATTGTTGAGTACGTATACGGTTACTTGTATCTAGGGCTAGAAAAATTTATAAGTTATAAAAAATTGTAAAATATGTAAAAAAAATTAGTATAGATTAGGTTTTAATTTACTAATTTTTACAAAAATTTTTAATATTTAAATATATGTTAATTTAAGTATGCAAATAAATTAATCTTTTAAATTAAAAATGAATCAAATAGTGGATACAAAGCTTCAATTTTTAACATAAATGGTCTATAGCAAAGAGTTAATTATAATAAGAAAAGTTTTGATTTGAATAAAGTAGCTCATTAATTAAACGCTTGTGAAATATCTAGTGATAGATACCAAACGGAAGAATATGAGAAAATTTTGATATAAATAATATTAGACTAGACTGCAGTGGTTCCCAACTGGTGGTCCGCGGACCACCGGTGGTCCGTGGACTCATCTTAAGTGGTCAGCGAATAAAAAAATTTAAATTTAAAAAAATGAGAGAAATTATACTTGATATTTTTTATTATTAACGGCTTAGCGCCTTACAGCCAGATAACACACTATCGCGATTCGCGACCGATGACAATTTATGTACGGATATAAATAACATTCGGTCATGCGGGTATAGCTGAATTGTGATAAATATTTATCTGCGTTTTTCCACTATACTACTATATTACGGTAACTATTATTAGTTATGTCTCATAATCTATCGATAATATTATCACGCAGGTATTACCTACTCGTTTCGTATTTTATCTTTATTAGTATTTTATCCATTATTATTTTACTCGTATTATATTTATTTGTCATATCGTAAGTTAGTATACTACGTGACTTCATAAAGATAGTACATATTTTCTTGTGCGTTGTTTGATTAATTAACATTTATTTGTTTGTATAATTATATATTATACTATAATATTACTATTAAACATGCCACCGAAAAGAATACATTAAATTTGGTTTTACCGATATTACGGTGAATAAGGAAGTAAGACCACAGTGCGTGATTTGTACAACAGTTCTCAGTAATGATGCACTAAAACCTGCAAAATTGGAACGACATTTGAAGACAGTCCACCCAAATTTTAGTAATCGTTCTCGAGAATTCTTTGAAGGTAAGAAGGAAAACTTTAAAAAAATGAAACTTGGGACAAGTGGTGCGAGATTTGAAACCTCTGAAAAAGTGCTTCATTCCTCATATGAGATCTCCCTATTAATTGCAAAATCTAAAAAACCTCATACTATTGGTGAAACTTTGATTAAACCGTGTTTGTTGAAAGCCACAGAAGAGATTTTAGGTAAGGAAGCAGCAAAAAAAAATACAAGACATTCCTTTATCAAATAACACTGTAAAATCGCGAATAGGAAATATGTCACAAGACATTGAAGAACAGCTTATATGCCTCATAAAAAAATCTCCATGGTTTGCTCTTCAGTGTGACGAAAGTACGGATGTAGCACAATGTTGTCAATTGCTAATCTTTGTTCGATTTTTAAGTGGAGATAATACAATAAAAGAAGAATTATTACTATCACAAGTATTAGAAACTACGTCAAAAGGAGTTGACGTTATGAAAATAATTCTTGATTATTTTGAAAAACATAAACTAATGTGGGAAAATCTTGCTGGATTTTGTACCGATGGCGCTCCTGCTATGCTCGGGTCACGTTCAGGTTTAGCTACATTGGTAAAACAAAAAAATCCAACCACATTAACTACGCATTGTATTATACATCGTCAAGCGTTGGCATCCAAAACATTACCAAAAGACCTAGCTTTTGCGATGAAAATATCCATACAGTTAGTGAATGCTGTTAAAAATAGTGCACTCAATACACGTGTTTTTCAAAAATTATGTGCAAATATGAACGCTGAGCATGAAACATTACTATTTCATACTGAAACAAGATGGCTTTCGAAAGGAAATATGTTGGCACGTTTATTTGAGCTTCGAGAGGAGTTGAAGTTTTTTTTAATCGATATACTCTAGTCACTAGAGTAATAGACACTTGTTAGTTTACACTTATACCATACCGTGATAATACAAAATAAACGTAAAATGACAAATCCGTCTAAAAAATATCTATATGTTACAACAGAAAATATGTATACTGTAATTGTGTTTCTCAGTATAAGAGAATAGAAAATAACTCATTATAATCTATATTTTTGGCTAAGAGGCGCAAAATTGAAATTAAGTAATTGGTATGATATTTCTGTAAGTAATATATTTTTTTTAGAATTACTATTTCGAGAATTTTGGTGAATGGTAAAATACTAATATGTCAGTATAAGTGGAAAGATTATTATAAGGCAGCCTCCTAGAGACCTAGAGGCTTATTTTATTATATTTGGCAACTAAAATTACTGTTGGATATTTTCCTGGCAGAGGAAAATATGACTTAGCCACTACTAATAAGCAGCAACTAAATGATTTTAGAGCATCTTTAAATAATATAATACATTGTATGTAAAACAATATTGATCTTTTTGGAATGCAATGATGTCATAATCATGCGAAACTTAATTTGGAGTTATAAATGTTTTCTAGTAGTAGAGCGCTGTAGAGGGTTTTACTATCGTGTAGGTATGTTTTTATATTTTTATGAAATACATTAAATTATCAAATCGTGTTCTTCTATTATATTTATATCAAAATAATAATATCAAAAATACGAATAAGGCTGTTATTGAAGATAAAGAAATATTTTATGTACTTGATACGTTATATCAGCTATTTCCAAACTTTTAGTTAGTAGTAGTGCTCTATTTTGAACCAAATTTAGTCGTGATGCTTTGCTATGGTGAATAAAACGAGGAGTATAAATGCAAAATGAACACTAGTTCTCACTGATAAACAATTTAAAGTTCGTTTTGAACAATTCTTTCATCTTGGTTAATGTTAGTATCGGTTAAACAGAAAGTCTGTAAACGATTTTTATTTTTAATAGTAAAATTTAGTCCATTAAGAGGATGTTATATGGTTGTAGCTTAATATTACAGTGGATTTATCTATCATAAAATTTAACAGTAAGAATATTAGTGAATCTTATTTTTTTTTAAACTTTAATTTTAAAACGGTTATGAATATTTCAAAATTCTGAATATTTGTGCGTTTTAATATACTGATAATTCATAAAATAATATGTGTATTATAAATATTCGAGTTAAAAATGATCATATCGAGCTAAAAAATTAAAATGTCAAAACAGATCATTTTTAACTTAATAACATGTTAATTTACTCTATTGCTAAAGTTATGAATAAACAATAAGTTCAACTGAATGCAAATTTGCTATGCTGTATGTTTGTATGGCGAAAACAACACATGCAAGGTCATTTAATGTTCTCATAAGTCTTGATAATGTATAAAGTGAGCATTATACTTATTATTGTATAAAAAGAAAAAATATTTTTGTAAAATTGAAATTAAAATTTACAAAGTGAAATTACAATAAATAATTGTAAGTAATATATCTGTATTTTCGTATATTATGTCGTAAAAAAGAAAATAAAGTCTTGGAATGAGCTGAATGAGCTCATAGTATACAGTTTAAAAACTACTATCCACGTTATATCAATAAACCAATTATTACTAATTTAAAATTAAATTCATTATTTGTGTATAATTAAATGTTTTTGTTTTTTTTGTTGTTTTTTATTACATTGAAATAGTAATATTATACTAAGAAAACTATATACTGGTATTATTAATTACTGATGAAAAAAATCATATTAAATTTTAATTTTGTGATATTAGTTTAATTAGATTTTTATATCATATTTAAATTGTCGTAGTTATTTTTAACGATTATACTTAAATAAATTATTCGTTTGAACCTAATGCACGATAACTGATAATATATGTCACTATACGATAAAACAATCTTATTTTATTTTATGTACATTTATATATTGTAACATATTATTACACTAGTATTTTTTTATTTTGCCCAATACTTAATTATTAATAGCCATTGTTATTGACATAATATTATATATTACTGTTGTTAAAAATCAATGAGATTAAATTTATAATATATTTGTATATTTGTATATGAGTCACATTATAGTAAATACTGATAAATATATATTAATTAATAACACTAGACATTTTAAATTTCAGTATAAAATTGTTATTCGTTTTTAAAAACTAAATTATAAAACGGTACTACTAAAATATATGCTGCAGTTCGAGAGATTGCAGTCTCGTAAGTCATATATTATGATACAATTTACTATTTAGCATGTATACCTGCATAAAATACCATGTATTATTTACACTGTAGCTACTCGTATATTATTATGTTAATTAAATGTTTGTGGGATTTGTGTCATACTTATATATGCCACATCAGTGTTGTAAAGTATTCGAGTACCATTATTAAAAAAGGTTATTGAACATTCAACTATTTTTGTATATTGGCCATCTACCTATGATTTATCGTAAAAAAAAATATTTACTCGTAACAAATTCGGGTTAAATATTTAAAAGCAATGATAATTTTTTTTTTTTTTTTGCATTCGAAAGTATTCTTCAAAACCTCGTGTTTGTCGAGTGGGATTTAATCGAACATTAACTTGTTATACCTATCAATGTACCACCAATTACCTGCATAATGTTCGGTCGGGTGATCCAATAGTTATTTCTTAATTTTTATTTTAATATTCGTATAGCGTTATCCACTATTCGTAGTGTTTATATTATTTTGCATTATTACTTTCACCGATTTCGGTGTGACGATATTGTTGTTAACGGCAGTTGTACCGTACACAACGACTAAAACTCGATCTTTAATTTATACACATCTGCACCACGAAGGCTGATTAATCTAGCCTTCATGCGTCGATCATTATAGCTGCAGCGGACCATTTAATATAGTGATATATATATTATGGCGTTTTTGTTGACCGTCAAATCGCAGCAGCTGCAGTCGCAACGTTGATATCGTATAATGTGGACCTTATAATAACGCTATATATTTAAGCGTAATACCTTTAACCAATGAGTATATTTTGTTACAATAAAAAATGTTTAATGTGTAATTTGATCGTCTTCCTAGTAATATAATTTTAATAGTTTTGACTTAGTTTGTGAATTATATTACACGTGTTTGTGTTTTTTTTCTTTCAATGATATCATAGTTCCCGAAGAAAAACGTATATACTTTTCTGTTTTTTTTTCTTTTTACTTTGAGGTAACAAATGGCCCGAATGAGTATTACATTTTTCTGATTTCGTCTTCCTTTATATTATTATGGTTGATTGTGCGAACTTTTAAGCTGAATTTTTTAAAGATTTTAAATTCAAATTAATTTCTGAACGTTCTGAATATATAGTAAAATGTAAACGAAGTTTCATAAATATAATATTATTTTTTTTTTGACAAATCGTAAAACCAAAAAATGTTAAGAAATATTTTGTGTTCATTATTCGTACTGATTTAACTAACCTAACCTGTGTGTTCATTTCATATACTGTACCGCGATGATGTATATGTCTTAATAGAACATTAAAGTATACAGTTTGTAAATAATTGATAACCATTTATTGTAAATGTATATTTAGATACACCATAGACATATGTATACACTAACTGCTGACCACAATGTTTTATCTAATTTCGTAATTTTCAATATTAAATTTAACGTTATCTTAATTACAACTACGTTTAAATTGTAATATTTGGAAATTGTATATGTATAGTACCTATTAAAAGAGTATTTTTCTCTGGATGTCAAAAGACGTTTGTTTCAATATAGAATACAATATTATATTAAGTACCTATAGCAAGAGATATTTGTTAATCTTCGTGCATTATAATATTGATGTTTTTTTCTTCGTACTAAATCTAGCTAATTGATTTGTTCAAAACACGTTTACACTAGTTAATAAAAATATTTTCTATTTGTAAGTCTTTTCAAAGTTCTATTAAGACGTTGGCGAGTGGTTATTTTTTGTCGTTATCTAACACGTGTGACAAAAAATATACGCGTTATATCACTTATATCATTTAACACTTACTGATTTATTTGCAGTAAAGCGATTTTAAGGGACAAGAATTCTGAAAACAAGTTTAAATTTATCATCAAATCTATTGTAAATCGACTTCCCCTAACCTATCCTTGTTAAAAGTCTAAATAAGTCTAAAAAGTATTTCAATTTTTAAAGGTACGTCACGATAAAAAATGTGGAAAATTCGTTCTAGAACAGACTTATCGACATATTGTTCAAATCTATTTTTAGAATTATAATCGCTTCACTAGATCAATCGATACGTTTGAACGAAAAAGCGCTTAATAATCTCACGTGTTGTGCGTTGTGTTATGTATTATTAAGTATAATAGACAAACATAGATGGAAAATCACCGTTTCCAATCCCCTGTACATACGTTATATAGCTGTAGACTATGTGCCGTGCAAATATTAAATAAATCTAATACACCAGATACCGACGAATAAAAGGAAACTGTTTATAATTTTGATACCGTAAAATAAAAAAAAAAAATAGTAGCAGCTCGCGCGTGCCTGCAGTTCATTGAACCATGTATACCTGCTACACTCGTAACGTACACACAAGAGACACACATAATCGCGCGCGGTAGTAATATTTTCAAACGCTACTTTTAGAATTTCATTACCCGTCGACGACGGCAACAGCGGTCGCATTCGTGACCGCGTGTCGTCGTTGTGTAGTCGCTGTGGCAAAGCCCCAACGTTTTTTTTTTTTGTGTACCCGGTGCCGATTATCATTGTTTACCTTTTGTTTTTTTTTTTTCCCCCCAAGATCCGACGAGATGGTCGAAGCGCTATCAACTGGTTTTCAAAACCTCTACAACAAGTACACCAGATCGGAAAAGGGGTCGCAGGACGACGGCAGGTGTATATACTTACGGCCGGTGAACAATAACTCCGCCGACACTGACGATACGCAATGTTTGCAGCGGTACCGCCCGAAAGCCCGCAAACAGTTCGTGTTCAACGTCAAACAACTGTGTGAACCTAAAAGTTTGGAATGGAGAATCATAAGACAGAGCAGATTGCGTCCATCCACAGGAAAGTGTTGTCCGATCTGTGTACCCGTGAGTATTCGGTGTTCTTTTCTTTTTTTTTTTACATCGTCCGTCGAACAAACTTTGAGAAAAATATGTTTACGAAAATCTTATCATACCCCCCCCCCCCCTACAACTGTTGTATAATTTCACCTCTACAATGAAGATGTTACACATTTACAACATTTGAGGTTTTGAAATTTTAGAATAGCTTCATGAGAGTCATCCTTTGTGGACTTGAGCTTCAGACACAATAATATATTTATGCTTAAAGTCTTGATTGTTTTTAGTTATATATATATAAAAAAAAAAAAAAAAACCATCATAAATAAATACGGACTAAACAGTAAACAGTATTATGATATATACTTATGGACATAAGACCAGTCGAGCTTAAAACAAAATTTATATTTTTTGATTAGTTACCAATATTATTCTCTTATTGGTCTATTGTCAGTGTACAAATTCCAATTTGGTAAATTTTATTTCTATGTATTTTAAAATTTTAATATAAATTACAAACGGATATTATTTAACACAACAACTGGTTAACCAACCTTCGCATATGTTGAGCGTGATTTATATAGGTATTAAGTAAAGATCTTTTTAAACACAATTAGTAAGTTTCCATTTTGTATTTACATAAATAAGACTCAAATGGTGGATATTTAAAATTCCCATTATTTAACGCTGTAAGTAAACGGTATCACTGCCGCGCTGCTAGTATTTGCGTTATTCATTGTATTACAATATCATCTATGCCAGTGGTTGGAAACCTTTTGAACTCTGGGCCCGTATTCAAAATTTAAAAAGATCCACGTTCCGTGTATGACAAGAATTAAATGTTTTTTGACTTATTTTATAAATTTTTAATTATTATTTAAAAATATTAGGTACAATCTAACAGTTATAAAATTTAAAATGATGAAATTATAACTGTGTAGAAAATAGCTAAAATTATAAAATTTTCAAATTAATTGTCACTTTAGAGTGGGCTGTATGAAATAGTCGCGCGGATCGCCAGTGGTCGACTACTGATCTGTGCCATTTATAATATATGTCCTTTTGTTTTCCAGAACACGTCGAGGGATAATGAAAGAAATGTGTCGAATTTAAAGAACTTATTGGACATATATAACATTGGTTCTGTTAAAAAGTCAATGTTCGGTTGTTTCGTCGACGATTTAAAGTTTTTCTACCAGCTCAAAAGCCAAGAGTACAAATACATATATGACGAAGTAGGTATTCATGACATAGTACGATACGTATGTTTATGTGCATGGTAATTAATTTATTGAATTTTAATTCGTAAAGGTTCTAGAAGATGAAGCTGTAGTTAAAACAATTAACATAGTCGCAAATAATGCGTGTGCTGATGATTTGGCCGTCGACGATAGCCGTTTTTACGAAGAGTTGAGAGCTCAGCAAGCAAACGCGAGACGCATACTAACTGTCATTAGCGCAAATGTGAAAAATTGGGTCTACAAGTAAATTTGTTTATTTTCCGTTCTACTGCCATATATGTGTTTAATTATTTATCGTGTTTTGTAGGGTAATCGGTTGGTTCACGTACCGGACGGTCTCATTGTTGGCTACCAGCCTTGTGGTACAGCCCGCTCAAATTAACAGGGTCAGGGAAGCAGAACAGAGTGGCCTACCCATTATTTATTTACCGTTGCACAAGAGTCACATGGACTATATACTTTTGGGATTAGTGTTGACTATGAATAACATCAAACCGCCTTTGGTAGCGGCCGGAGAGAACCTCAGAGTCTTCTTCATTAGGTTTAATTATTTTATAATCGTCTTTGATAATTATTTCTAAAACAAAATATTATAATAATTGCTTTTTTATTAATTTCAGTAAGCTGTTGAGTTTCTTGGGAGCATTTTACATCAAGAGACATGTAGATACTAAAAAAGATCAACTCTATTGGTCAGTTTTGAGTAGTTATATTAAAAACAGTATGAAAAATGGACATCATATTGAGTTCTTTTTAGAAGGTGCTAGGACTAGGAGTGGAAAGTGCGGTGTTCCTAAAGGTGTGCTAATTAAATACTAAAATATATTACATAAGTCATGTAGAATAATTTGATTTTCATAAATAGCTGGTTTATTGAGTATCATAGTGGATGCTTACCGCGAAAAAGTTATCGAAGATGCGTGGATTATTCCTGTTTCTATGAATTACGACCGTATATTGGAAGGGAATTTTGTCAGAGAACAACTTGGCCAACCAAAAAAGAAAGAGACTTTTTTTGTTGCAATATTAACATTTATTAAAGCTATTTGTTCACACTATGGAATAATGAGGATGGATTTTAATCAACCATATAGATTGCGAGTAAGTTTAATATATTTGAATTATATATATATTATATAATAATTAATAATCAAAAGATTTCTTGTAACTAAAATAGTTATAAAATAATAAATTTATATTGAACTTGATGTTAATCATTAAAAAAAACTACATATTAAATTTAATAATATATAGTTATTTTTTACACACTAAAACATTTTTAGATGATAAAAATTATTTTTTAAATACAAGTTATACTGTACCTTAAATTTATGTTATTCTGTTTTTATTAAAACTATTAACTAATTTAAAAGTGAACAATATATTAGTTAAATTATAATCAGTATATATATTTGATATTATATTTTATATTTTGATACATCGATGTCCCCAATTATATTTTTAAACAAACTAGTCCTCTGAATTTTATTATAAGTGATTTTGATATAAGTATATTAGACTTACACTAATAGTTATAAATTATTGATTTAAATTTTTAAAATATTGTTTGTATATTATATTTTAGGATTTATTTGAATCAATTGATAAATTGACAAAATTAGAAAATGAATCGTTAAATAGGAATGGTATGGAAATTATGTCCGAAACTATTTGCTATAAAAGTACAGTAGACAAAATGGCAAAACATATAGTTTATGGTAATATTATTTTTTTAAATTGAAAACTATTGATGATGAAAATTAGATTACATTTAAAAATTATATTCATATCGTATTATATTTATGGTTCTTGTTATTATGTATTTTTTTTTATGAATGTATTATTGAATTAATCATATTAATTATCAAGTTAATTTTATTAATTAGATCTTTAGGTTGGTATCTGAGCTTATGGTATTTCTTTAATCTTAATTTAATTAAGTAAAATTTTAACTTAGAAAATATAACATAAAAAGCTGTTAGTAATCATTTTTATTTTAACAATTTTAATAAAAATAATAGTCATTACTTATAAAATTTTTTTAAGGTAAAAATTAGTATTTAATACTTATAGAAAAATAAATGATGTAGTACTAAATATAAAAATACACTAATAAAATATTTTTTATAATTTACAATTTACAATTCATGAATGTATATAATTTTATAGTTTTATAAATAATTTAAGTGATAACAAAAATAATTTAAAAGTTATCCTTTTTTCATATTAAAGAAATGTAGTATTTTTTAGATTGTTGGAAATCAACTCCTATTATGTCAACACATGCAGTGTGCTTTTTACTTTTGAATAAGCATAGGAATGGTACTACTTTAGAACAATTGGCTAAGGATTTATTGATCTTGCGTAATAAATTGTCTCAAAGAGATAGAGATATTGGTTTCAGTGGAAAGTCAATAGAAGTTATTAAACATGCAGTGCGTGTTAGATGATAACTAAGTAATTAAATATTTTACAAATTTGTTGTTTTTTTAGCTTGATCTTTTAGGGCCAAAATTAGTTGTATATGAAAATACTGATAAGGGCCGTTTTGTTAAACCAATTCTTGATGTACCAGTCTTAATAGAACTGTCATATTACGCAAATAATCTTATTTCCCATTTTATGCATCAATCAATAGTTGGTTAGTATTAAATATAATATTTATTATAAATATTATTTGACATACATGTTATTTACATCAGTGGTATACACAGAATTTGTTTATGGAGGAGGGGGGTTACCATTTATATACATATATGTGGATAAAAAACCTTTGTTAATTGTAATATTCTATACAAGAAATCATTATACATGATTTACTTAAGGTTAACCACCCTCTCTCGTCAGTACGCCAATGATTTAAATATTGTATTCATGTAATATTTTGTGATTGGTATTTTATATTTATTTATTATTTTTATTATGGATTAATCTTAGTTAAATTTTTTATAGCTCTTACAATATGTAAACTAATTAATCTGGAGTTATGGAACACAAGTATAACAGAAACAACAATTTTAAGAGAATACTTGGTTGAAGATGTATTATTTATTATCGATTTATTACAATTCGATTTTGTTTTTATTAAACCTTGTGATAATATAAATAACATTGTGGATACAGTGATTAGACAATTTGAGGAAGAAGAAATTATATTGGTAGACCAGGTATTTTTGAAATTGATTATTAATTCTATTTAACCAATTGTAGTAAATTTGAGTATTTTACTATAAAAATATTTATTTAATTTAAAGACGTTTGAAGAAGAAAGACTTAGCCGAAATATGGCAAAACTATTAAATTGTGATTCCGATGATGATGATTATCAGCAGTCATATGCTAGAATTGATGTTAAATATCGTGTAAGTTTTTTTTTATTGACTATTTTGTAGAACTTGCATCCTTTTTTCTATCATAATCTCTTTTATATTAAATGTGTTTTTTTTTAGTATGTTTTAATTGTTATCATTTTTAGGTTAACACTAATATAGACAGTTTAAATAAATTAAAGTTTTATCGATCAGTTATGATGCCATACTTAGAATGCATGGCTGAAAGTGCTGGAAGTTTTCTTGTTTTACCAGAAAATTCAGTGACAGAAAGTGAACATATACAAACAATTTTATATCAAATGCATGAGAATTTGGAAGAAGGAATTTTGTCTTATGGTATTTTTTTTTTTTTGTCAAATTTAGATTAAATCATCATTGTGTAAAAATAGGCACACCCACTTGTTTCCTATTAAATTATTTATTTCTATAAAAAAAATGTTTACAGGTGAAAGTATTTCTGTTGATACCATAAAACATTCGTTTTTGGCGTTTGAAAAATTTAATTGCTTACAAATCACAACAAAAGACAATATCAAGACATTGCACGTTATTAATAACCAATCCAGCGAGTTAGGTACAACTATGTCGGGTATGTTGGAATATATTGAAGAGTTTGTTAAGCAAATAAATTAAAGTTATATTAAGTAATGTTTGTTTAATAATATTATCATCATTTAAAACTAAATTATACAGTTATTCAATTATAATTGGATTAACTGGTTTTATTATAAAAAGTTATGCAAATTCTTGTTTTAAGTATTTATCAATAAAATACATAAATCGCAAAATATTTATGTATTAAATCCCTTTGTTTTGTTCTAATTTTAAAAAATACACCCAATTATAAATCATTTTCAAAGATTTGTTCAAACTAAAATATTCAAAATTATTTTTTGTTTTAATTTTTTTTTTTTAAATATTAAATTTAAGATCATAAATATTATATGTAAATATTTGTTGTGTTTAACGTTATAAAGTTGGGATATTTTATTTTTTAAGTTATCTAATTGTTTTTAACATTGTACAAAAATCTAAACCTTTATAATAAATCAATGTTCATATTTATGAAATAGGAACCTTGTATTATTAATAATTAATTAAAGACAAAGACTTTTCCTTAAAATTATTTTATTTAAGTTGTTTGATTATTTATAAATAAATTACTTATTTTCAGTGGTAATATATCTAATATGAATAATTTAAAATGTTTTATTTTTACAAAAACTCAAAATTTGCTCTAAATAGTTTTTGTTTGTATGTTTTTATATCGTGATTGTTAAGTTGTATCAGTAAACAACTATTCAGGAAAAAATATATATCTATAAGGAGTAATGTTCGTATATATATTTTTTTTATTTAAGTATATACATTAAGTGTAATACAATTTTCTATTTTTTATCTTTTTATTTGCTAAAAACCACATTATTGTGTAAAACAAATATTTTATATTTTTATATTTTTGGTTTAAAAGAAATTTACGATATAATTTATAAATTAAAATGCTTATAACGATTTACTTATACTACTAGTATTTAGTATTATTAATAACGTATACATGAAATGTACGAATGTATCTATATATTATGTTTTATTATATTACCTATAATATGCATACTTCTTACCTTTTATTATAGATATATTGAAGTGCTAGACTGTTTATAATAATGTGCAATTAGTATGTACATATAACAAACTTAAGTATAATTAATTTTATATTAAACAATTACAATGTCGTAGAAATATAATATTTATGGGTACTATACTATAGGCAAATTTTTAAAGCATAATAATTCAAGTCAACAATGTAAAATATTATTTATGTGCATTTTTGGTGTATATTCTGTAGGTATAAAGGTAAAAAATGCAAAATAATTTTATTGTACCACACTATAATAATATTGAATATAGGAGAAAAATATTATTGATAAGTGTTTTTTTTGAGAATAAGGTTTGAAGTAGCTTATAATTTCAAACCATATTTTATTAAATTTTTGATCAAATTCAGTTAATTATTAATTGTTAGATAGATACTTATTAGATAAAACTATTTAAAAAATATTCAAATTTATAATGTTAATTATATTGAACTAAAAAAATTAATTAAAAATAAATAAAAGTTGATTTCTAGTAAACTTTAAATTTTAAATTGAATACTTCTCTATGGCCATGAGTCATAACTTAATTTATTGTATTTTCTAAACTTTTTTTATGTTTTTTATTTTCTATTTGAAATCAATCTGTTAAATAATTTTACAATAAGAATATGTGCTACTCGTATAAAAAAAATATTAATACTTGATAAAAAGAGTAGCCCAACGGCTACACTTTAAATCTTATTTAATTTATTATATGTATATAATGTATATAATTTTTTTAATTTAAAATATGATTAAGAGTTAAGATCACGATAACATTTTATTTAAGACTTGTTTGAAGGTTTCCTGGTATTGAGCCTTCCATTTCAGTGGATGAATTGAATAGGTATGTCACTATTAACACGCTTTGTATACGATTGCTGCTAAATGTATTTGGTTTGTGATAACCTGAAGTTTTATTCATAGATTTTCCTTTTTCTGTTTTGCACGAGTTTGACGACAATGGCGGAGTCATTTAGTCGTAAGACAACAAACGTCTATGAGCAATCGTCGACTTCTTGAGGTATTCAACACCGTGTAGGTACTAATCATTGAATTATCGATTTGATAGATTTTTTTTGCTTTTACGTAAACTAAAGTTTTTTTGATATCTTTGTAGTTGTCAACTTATAAGTTTTTAATTTACCGATTCAGCGATGTAAAAAAATGTGTTTAAAATCGAAGAAGAAGGTTTAGCATTGGAGTCTCACGATGCGACACAACGCACAGACAACCGCATTACTCGCATGCACAGAGCCACAGACGGAATTATTTTCTAAATTAAACTAATTATTTGGCTTTTAGGCTTAGCTGTCAGAACAATAATAGAACCTATTAGTATTTTTTTGTCGACATTTTTAATTTTAACTATTTGTGTTGAAAAAATTAAGAACCATTGCGACCGTTACTTACTCGATTTCGGCACTAGATGACGCTGCCGTTATTGTATTTTATTTATTTTCAACAATATTTCCGACTACCGTCTTTCTTTACCATGTTAACTATGAACCACAACACTATTCTGGGTAAAAGGTCTATCTCAAGAATATTATATTTATTCAAATTTATTTTACGGAATCTTATTTAAAAAGAAGAATGCTTAAATTAATTTATGAGTAGATTCTAGAAGAACTGTGTATTGAATGATAATAAATAGAGAAATGTAGCAAGTCTAACGAAAATCTAGTTATAAGAAGCACCTACCTTACGAGTAAACGACATGAGGTCAGGACTGGGAATCGAATGTGTGAGGCCTGTTGAAGAAAGAACCTTAAAAAAAAATAATAGGGTCAGCAGGGTATACGTATGGGTTGTCCTTGGGGGCGAACTTGGCGATTGTGTTACAATACATTTGTATAATGGGCCAGTGTCATATCCATCGGATTAGTACAAAATAACCTCAAACAAATGCATCGATTTTCAATTTTGAAGGTTGTTTCAATCTTCACTCTTTAGACAACAAATTAGATCTTGTTTGTAGTTTACAAATTACCAGTATTTTAGTACTTAATTGAAAAACAGACAAGAAATTTAGGAAAAATGAGAATTTTATGCAAATTCAGTTTTTAATAAAATCTAATTGGTTTTTTTTTTTACCAATGTTATTCGAAAACGAAAAACCGCAGATATTTAAAATGTTCACCAGATATTTATATATTTTCTATGGATTTATATAATTTTAGAAATACTTTGACTCTTTTTAAGTTATTATTATAGATATTTGAAAATTTCAAATTATTTTAGTTTATTTTTTTTAAACGTTGATAAAAATTTATTTGCTGGGTAAAATTGTTCAAAAATTTAATACAAGATTTCCACGAGTTATTTTTATGTGAACTAACAAACTTGAAAGTACATATTCGCAATTTTTTTTTTTATAAGCCATTAAATTTAGAATTTTAACAAAATTTTTAAAATCTCGACTTTTTGAAATCATTTTGTGGTTGGAAATTTATAAAATTTTTTTTTTGTCTATGATTTGAAAATTGAATAAAAAATTCTTTAACAATTATTCAACTGTAGGAAAAAAATTAAATCTATCAGAAAGTTTAATTTTTATACTTGATAAAATTTTCAAAATACTTGTGCTATTTTTCAGTTATTTATAGACATTTAAAATTTTCCATTTTTTTTCAGTTTTTTTTTTTATAAAAAATCAACAAATAATTATTTACTGTGTAAAAATGCTTGAAAATTTCATACAAAACGTCACTATCACATATTATGTTCTTACAGATATGTAAAAATATTTAAAATACATATTACACAGGCACAATTTGTTTTTAAAAGTATTTGAAGTCCAAATTTGACAACATTTTTTCAAAATTACAGAAAGATGCTAAAACCAAAATATTTGAAAAATTTGAAAGTATAATTTTTTCTTATAGGAATTTTTAGTTGAAATTTGGATAAAATTACATATTTAAACTATGAATAATGATATTCATTGTTTTGTTGTAATTCAAAAACATTAATGGTGGGTATATACAATTTTTACATATATTATTAAACGTTTTAAAACTCAATAATATTTTCGGAAAAAATTATTTCAATCTATTGTAGTAGATACCTACTACCTACTGTGTACTACTAACAGTAAAATATTACTTCAACAACTCGTGACAATATCAAAAACCGTAAAATGAATATGAATTATACTGTGTGTACAGCGGCGTGGCGTACCTACAATATTTAAGCAGTGTAAGCGTTTCTTACTATTTAAGTTGTAAAACGTTATGGCCTTATGGGTATACTTTTAAATGATCGAATTAAAATTTAAGTCATGATCAAGTAGGTATATATTGTTACATATTGATATTGTTGATGATATTATACTTTTATTAGTTTTATTGGTGTATAATATTATAATGTTATTTGTTGGTAATCTAAAAATAACATCGTTTGTTTCGCACGTTTCGGCCGTCGAACGATTGCAAGCCGAGAATACTCGGTAAAATGTCCCCCGAACCACCATTACGTGAACGTTCAGGTCAACAATGCATTTTCTATAAACATGAGAAATATGACGTGTACGCCGTGTACGGTGTATGTAAGCGATTCCAATTTTCTTTCCTACTTAGTACATGAGGCTATTACAGTTTACAGTATAAAAGTAATTGCGTTGGAATTTAGAAATGAGAATTAGTGTGTGGAACGGTACAAGGGGTGGTGGTACTGACATTATAAGCGATTTTCAAATGTGTAACATGACAAACCGTGGTCTTAATCGACATCATTAAATTCACTCCGTCGTGCTGAAACGACTACCTACTTGGAGTTTATATTATAGGTACCTACTCTTTGATTTCAAGTTCGAACATTATTACTCAATAGTCGATGTTTTTTATTCAATGGTTATAAATTATAATCAATTATTTAAATGATTTTATATAATATTTCTATTTTTCTAATTCTAATAATATGATGATCACGAAAAAGATGTCGGTTTTACCATTTGTGATTGTGGTAAACAAAAAAGAACAATATTAATAATTAAAATAATTGATTGCGTTTAATAATTTTGATTGTGTAAACAAAAAATTTAAAAAATCCATTAGGTACCTACATGAATATTTTTTAGAATCATAATTGCTATGATTTGTTTTCGACCGTCCATTATAAATTTGTGATGGAAAATATTCTACGATTGCTACAGTAGTTTTTAGCAATGTTAAAGATTCTACAATTTTCCAAAAGTTGTCGATAAAAATATTTTTACATTGTAAAATTTGTTTTTTTTTTTGATATAAATAACAACATATTATTTTACTAACGATAACATTAGCTGCCTAGTAATACTCCACGTAAGTAACGAACGTGTGAGTAGGCATAAAATATTGAAAAAAAGTCTAATTATCTATTTAAATCTAATCTAATTCTGTTTATAAATTGATTTGATTTCGCCGCCTCGTCGTATCAAACGTAAACGGCCATGTTATAATGCTATATTAAACAATTTATAATAATCAATAGGTTAGGTTAGCAACCCACTTAGGGTTATAGTTTGGAAGCAGTGTCGATGGACGCTCACCTTCCTTCACGCCGTCACGTCCAGAGTTCATTGTCAACCTATTTACTCATTGTACGTATTATGATGTATACAGATTGTAAATATCTTTTAAAAATAAAAAAAAAAAAAAATTGATTTGTTACCAATTCCCTTTCTTATATTTTGACAGATTGGTGTTCATAGATGGTTGACGCCAAGAACTGGATTTGACAGTCGACAGATATCACACGTACGACGTACGTCATTTATTTTATGAGCTCGTGGTTTGAAAATTGAATTTGGAGGTAGGTTTACAAGGTAAGGACAGATTTGAATGTGTACTTAATGTGACACTTGCAGCACTATGTTCGTGGAAAATAATTTTTAGAAAATCGGAACTTCCAAAGTTTTAACTTGCACGCATTTAGCTTGACTTATGACGCGTATTGTCTGCCAGTGATCGATGGTAGGTACCTTTAGTATAGAGCGGCTTTTGTAGTTTTGCTACTATTTACACTACTGATAATAGTGGGCCACAATTTTGTCTTTATTATAATTTATTTATTAATCGAATAAATAATAAAATGTTGCACAAACATTAAAAATGGTCTCATGTTAGTAATTGGAATCAAAAACCTTAATAAAATTCTATGAGCGCCGGATTTATAAGGGTTTACTTACGGTAACTTGAATTACTTTATATAAGTCATTAAATTGTCTTTTTAATGTAAAATTAATTTTCCTAATCAAAGAAAATAATTTCAATATTTTATAGTGTTATAAATATAACATGTTGAGTGCTTTATAATAGCTTAATGCTATAAGCTATTTTAATTTTAATAATTTGATGCTAGATAATTTTAATAAGCATGCATAGTTTTTGTGTATTATAAAATATGTACATTGTACATGAATATTAATGATTTTCAAATTAACTGAAGAGCACTTAAATTTGGAAATATGTGTAGTGTGCAATGTATATTAAATAATCTTTATTAGATTACTGGTACCTTGGTATTTAATTTAATTAATACGATTTATGAGACGCGGAGTTTTAATTCATTAGTTTCTAGGAATTTGTTTATTATCGTTTATCATTATAATAAAATAATTTAAATACTTCGAGTTTATTTAGATTTACTTTTAAGATTATGTACATGTTATTTATTTAAACTTGAGTCAACAATCTCATATTAATTTATTTATCTGCATAATACAATATGCACGTAGTAAAAAAAAAATAATTTCGCAATAGGTAAATAATAACTGTATTTATGATTTATATTCTATGGTAACTGTTAAAAGTTTAATTTTGAAATTTTGAATGGGTACTTCCTACACCAGAAGTTTTCAACTCGCGGGCCGCCTTGTCTTTATTTGTGGTCCACGAAGAGATTTGACAAAACTAGAACGACTATAGGTTCATCATTTAAGCTTTAAGACATTGCTATCAAAAACATTGGGAAATATGTGTTAAGATAAACTGTACAAATGTTGACTGTTGCCTGTTAGTTCGTTATAATGATACTACAATATTAAAAGAAAAGTTCAATGATATTGAACTTAAAATGTTTTATTCAAAATATATCTATTAGCACGAAGACATATCCTAATCTTCAAAATAACGCATTAAAATTATAGTAGGTAATAAAACTGAATTTTTGTATAATGTGTTTTTACTACGAATGCGGCTCACGAGATTTAAAAAAAATAATAGGTAGCCTGCCTGCAGTTTTAAAAAGTTAATGATCCCTGTCCTACAAAATTAAATATTAACTTTATCTATGTTACGTCTTTATTTTGAAGTATCCGTCATAGTGAGCACTATGATTACATTCGATGTTTTTTTTATATCACTTGTACATCATATCAATATCACGCATTGTATATTGAGAACAGTTATTGAACATTACACTTTTGAAGATTATTAGGTTCATCAATCTTTTAAATCTAAAATCGAACGAATGGAATCATTTAATATACTTTATAGACATTGCTTTTTTAAACTTTATTAGCCCTTAACTAGTCACTTGAAAATAGTTATACAAATGATCACGTCAGGTCATATTGATTTGTAATTTGAATTTCTTTATATTCCTTCCCTAATAATGATATTTGTCAAACTTAAGACTAATTTATTAATAAAAAATAACTTTATATCATAAATTCATTACTTCACTAGTTGTTTATTGAAAAAAATAATAATTGAAACAATTTTACAGCATAAGAATAATCGTTATAAAATAATGAGCTTTCATAAAAAAAAACGCTCTCTGTTTTTATTTTATTTTTTTTTTAAATTAAGTATACCTAAATGTAAAATTATTATAAAAATATAATTTTTTGTAAAATTTAAATATGTTTTTCACATTTAAAACAAACAATAGTCGAATGAATTTTACAAATATTTTGTTTACATATACTTTATAAATATCACTGTACTTATTGTCTTTTGTGCTTGGATAAATAAGAAACCTCTTACGTTTTTTAGAAACCCCTGTGTTGTCGACTTCATCTGTTACTTGAACTTGTTCTTTATTAATTCCTTGATTACCCAAATATATCTATATTTTTTATCGAAGACTGCGTAAAATATGAAGATTATTTACTCTTCGAAATATATGATCAACTGATTAAGTGTAAGGCTTTTGACAAGATTTTTTAAAAATATTCTTCTTTTTATTTTTGTTACTTTTGAAAATAATATATATGCATTTAGTGCAGAGACGTTAATAAAATGTTTAAATATAGCCAATGGTCACCTTTTAGTTTTTTGACCAACATTGTAATTGCTGTAAAACTGATCACATGTATCTACTCCACCCTCAGTTATGCTGTAAAAAGCTATGATTTCTGGTTTTATTTTTGGACTAGTATCTTCATCAATTAAATCATCATTATGCATAGTGGAGATTAATACGACAGAAATTAATTTTGCTGGTACGTATATAAAACCATAGATATTTCCTTTGTAAACCCAAAAATACTAGAATAAAGCTCTTTTTTCCTATAAAGAAGAAATTCAGGTGGAATTCCTCTTTTGTTTTTGGATAACGTCCCAGTTAGTGTAATTTTATTCTGTAATAACCATTTCTTCGAAAGAATACTTGTTTACCAGTGATCGGTGATAAGATTCCTTCCACTACTTTTATTGGATTGATAAGACGTTGCACAATATCAAAAGGTAGGTATGTTAGATTTTTTGTAAGGACTATCGTACTGTGTTCCAGCATATATTTAAAATTTCAACAGATATAAGGTCCTACTATCTACCGATGCAAATATTTTTATTTCATACCTTTTAGGTTTATTTGGTATTTTATTGAAGTTGTTACGTCTAGCCATCACTAAGTTATTTAAAATGTATTAATTAAACAAAAATATTGAGTGACTAATTAGGTTAGCACTCCAATTATTTGAGTACTATTTAAATAGTTATTAAAACGCCATTTATTACGTCATATTGTACTTGTACCACATACCTATGTCGTAGTTATTAACATACTTAAAGTAGTATTTATTAATATAGTAAGGTCAATTGCATACTTCAATAAATAAGTAGTATCGTAGGTATTTACGTATTAGTAAAAATATTATTTTTAGAATTAATTTATTACTTAATATTATAGATATTACATTAATTATATGTATATATACTTATAATCTAAATATTGTAAAAATACTGATACGGTTGTAATACATTTTATTTAGATTTAAAACAGATGGTTAAGTCAAAATATTAATTATAATGTGTAATTTATATATTTACGTTTTAAATAATTAGTTTTTATGATTATGTTTTATACATTATTTAGTTATTCTATTTATTAGTACAATTTATTTAAATTGTAAATTTTCCAAAAGCTGATTATTTATATCTTCTGAAAATAAAATAATTTACTATATCCAAATATTAATTTGTATTAATCTGCAAGTGATTGATTCTAAGTCAAAGCTAGTATTTATAATTTATAAAACACATATACTTGTTTTTAAAATCTTAGTTATTGTTAAATGCAGTATTTTTTAGAATACATTTGTAAGAATTATGAACACTATTATATGTATGGGTTATACCTACAAGGAAAATATTAAATTAAAGTTTTTAAATATTTTGTTATTGTGGATAGCTTAGTTTAATGCTCGGTAGTTTAAAGCCAAAAACAAATATCCTCTTGTACAATATAATAACTTTAATAATTAAGTATAATTTATTTTTTTGAACGGTTTAAATATACCTTAAATATTATAATATTGATCAATTTTAATTTTCAGTTTATTAATTATTTATTGATTTTTTTTTATTACCACTTACTAGTGTATTACTACTTACTCTTATCGATTTAATTATTACGGCAAAATTTTATGTCTTCATTAATTATTTTATTTAAAATTTAACAGCGTCACGGTTTTTAACAAACTTAAATTCACATTAAAAATGTGTGAAGATTATTGGCCACTCAGTATTTTGATTAGAACAACTTGAAAATCGAAATCGAAAACGCTCTTTTAGCCCAATTGACTGAAACTGTTATGACTGCTATGAGTGTTGATAGTACTTGTACATAGAATATAGATACCAGTTATTTGCTGATTCCATTCTGGCTAGTGGACAAATATTTGCCACTTGTAGTGATATTATACCAATATGTTATTGTATTATTATAGACATAATTTTTTAAACAATATTTTTTTTCTCGATGACTTTTAGTAAAGATAATAAGAGTAAAAGTGAAAATGGTTATCAAAAAATATAGGCATGCGTGAAAGCGGTGCATATTAATTTATAATATTATATGTAAATAAAAATATATAGTTTGGTAAATAATTTCGCTCAGTGTCGAACTAAATCTTGGAAAAGGCTTTTTGACTTTTGTTGTGTTTTCTTGCTTCATTACTAAAAAATATTATGAGGTATTTGTTGAGTGTAGAAGTAGAGTTGCAAAGAAAAAAAATCGATTTTCTATACTTACCACAGGGTTTGTTTCCCATATTTATCAAAATATGATTCGTACGATTTGTAGCGTACCTATTTCCCGTCGCTCCAAGTCGTGGATTTTAAATTATTGTTTAAGTCAATTGTAATTGAAAATAATTTATTTTTTAATTAATACAAGTTAGTTTTATAAAGTGTACAAAAATTTGAGTCGTAAAGGTGCCAAAGACTCGACGGCTTTCATACATATCAATATGCTATAATTAGGGACTGCTTTATATGTGACATTCCAAGTCCTTTTCTCCTAGACCTGAGTTCCATAAATTTGGCTTCAGACACGTTGTTGTATTCTTTGGAAGTTTTTTCTGTCGACCTGCGCAAATAGTTGAAGTCCGTGTACGTGCCACTATAGTCGGAGGCGTTGGGGCTTGCTATTACAAAATATATTTTACGAGTTCCGAGAATCGTGGGATCATTACATTTCAGCAAAAAAAAAGATTTATGCCCGTAAGACAAAAATCTTTACAAACTTTCAAATATGTTGTATACTTAATCCAAATATAATATTAAAAAAATTTTTTTTCAACATTTTATTGTGGCACATGATATTTACAATTTTCGTTATTATTTGTTGATAATATTATTTCTTAAATAATACAGTAGAAACTCGTTTAATCGTCAGTGTTGGGACCAGGACAATGACGATTAATCGAATAGACGGTTAACAGAAATTTCTTAATAATCGTATATATTTTACATTATACTATTACTATAGATGCTTTTATTTTATTTTTAATATGTATTTATCCTTTTTTCTTATATAGCTTATACAACTTAGTTGGTCTGATGACCGAAACGATATAATTAAAAAGTATTTTATCAGAATGACATCGGACTCTGAATTGTGACAGTGAGCGATGTGGTGATTTTTATCACAGATCAGTCCATGTGTTTCCAGTAAGATCAACATTCTGCCATTTTTATTTACTGTTTCGTTATACCCTGAATTTAATAGTTCCTTATAATATACTCTATAAATCTGCTAGTTTTATGTAAATAACATTGTTATTCTTGTCGCTATAAGATGTTATGTTTAAAAATCTTAGTTTATCCTTTCATCGTAATTATTTCATGTATGTACACATATATCTGTAGTTCCATTCTAAAAAATAATTAATGTTTCCCTATCACTTATGTGAAAATACTATTAAAGATAAGTTGTAAGTAGATTTAATGACCCCTGCAGATTCATGTTCTTTTTCAACTGTCTATATTTATCAACTTATTATGAATTGTAATACTAAAAGTAAATTAATTATTTTGATAAGTCGAAAAATATATCACGAAATAAACTTGGTGATAAAGGATAACAGACCGTTTTTGTTCAGAATAGTTTTGCGTATACAATTATAAATTATTGAATTAAAATTTAATATTCCACATTCATAATAGTGATTTACTCAATATTTAATATATAGTAGAATGGTAGCCACTAGCCTACCTTTGATGATTAATTCGTTTAAATTAGTCGTTCACAGCCTTTTTCATTTGTAAAGTATACCGGACACTTTGGTATTGATGTTAAATGAACGTTTCGAAGAAAATAGACTAGTAAGATGTAAAAATATTTTGTTAAAGAACAAAGAGACACATTTTAATAAGATGTTACGCATATTTTTGGGAAATCAAAGTGAATAAACAAAATAATATCTACATAAAGTGGTATTATTTTATTATACTTGTGATTAAATTAAACTTTGACCACAATATCATGTCTTGTCCGTGGCAGTGAATTTATTTATTTATTTTTTAAAGATTCATGTGTTTTGCACAAAAAACATAATATTACATAGATGTAAAACAGTTGCAGGTGCATTAGAATATATAAAATGTTGTCTCTCCTTCTCAATCGAGATGACACTTTTGTAAAGAATTGGATTAAAAAACTGATTTATTGATGTTGATATAAATGCTGATTCGCATGTATTATATATCATAATGTTTACGCATCGTTGATTCATGATTCATAATACTTTTATGTATTTCTTTGTCGATTTTATTAAAATTGTTTATGTAAACGCGCGAGGTTAGGTTGTCAACCATACGAGCAGATGCAAGACAACAACAGGTTCTAGAAACCCTAGATCGTTGACATTGCAGTAATCGCATTTGTTTCTCTCCCAAGTGTACAGTATAATATTGTTATAAGAACGACGATCAGCATATGCACTGCAAACGGGTTGAATAACTGGCATGTTTGATAATAATAATAATAATAGTAAAAAAACCGAGACGGAATGCGGCGGTGAAGACTCATCTGCTGACTGCTGTACACTCTATTGCACTCGACGATGACGTCACGATGCGTTCAAAATAATATAATCAAACAAATCTAACTAACCGTCCAGTCAAAAGAGCTACAGCATTAATCGGCCGAAACGATTTTATGCTTATTGCATATGTATATTATAATAATAGTGATGTAAAGTTGTTACGTGATGATAATATTCATGGATAATATTCTCAAAAAACGGAGAATATTCGGTAGGTAGGTAATTTTCTCTTTTATACCCACGTTTTGACGACTTAATATATTATATTAAAAGCTTATTAAGCTTTTATAACATTTTTATCATATACATTTCCTCGAATGACATGTATTTTAATATTGTTTTGTAGGTAAAAATAAAAAATGCGTTTATATAAAATAAGCAAATGACTTTTTAGGGACAATATTAAATTGGCATAATGATATAATATTAACATTTAATAAACTATGTACCTATTTTTATTATAGGCGTATAAAAAGAAAAAAATAAGTTTTACATTATCGTTAGATTAAATAGAAGATACATATGTGTATATTATATAATAAAAACGTGAATGTTGAGCTTTAGTGTTGATATACTCGTTAGTACATAAGTTTAAGAATAAGTTACAATAAAAAAAAAGTATGTTCATTTTTTTAATTTTCAACTAGATACGTGTGATGTATAATATTAATATTATCTTTAGAAAATCAGCCAAATCAGGGTACATGTGGTAGAAATTAAATGATTATCTCATCAGTCTTAGTGGCATAACCAGAGTTTACAAATTGTTGGTTAGGAGTGAGGGAGTTCTCAAGTTAATTGTCCTACTTAAGTGTCGGGTGCCGTAATGGTTATTGTTGTATAATTATTATATCACAGAACAGTGGTTTCCAAAATAATCTAACCAGTGTCGCGGAATATGATCTGATTTAAAAATAATTTAAAATGATAAATCATGCTTTGATTTAGGAAAAAACGTCGTGGGAAAACTTACTTTTAAAAGGGTCACCGTGAGTCGATAAACTTTGGGAACAGCTGCCATAGAAAAGAACAAAAAACAAAATGAACAATGAGGTGGTGAAAGATACAATACAAAAAACTTTCTTGACTGGGTTACCTTCGTACCCTAATCTAACTTGATGAACAAGAATAAATAAATATTGAAATCGGTTTTAAGAATATTCTCTCCGTGAGAGTATTCTTTCGAGAACGTTCTCTGCTAATTTATACTAGTTTCCTTATCTGGTTATCCACGAACTCCCTTTTTTCGCGTGGTTCTTCAACTAGGACGGCGATCACGATACAATAACTTCCAACATGAACTCCTAGGTGTAAGGTGGTTTTTTGGAGGTCCACGCAGTAATTTTTATTATTTTCAGTTGATCCAATAAAATTAATTTTGTTAAAATAATTTATACTATACCTATTTTTCAACCAATCAGTTTAAGTAATTGTAATTTAGACGTATCCTTTTAATTTTTTCTTTTTTTTTTAAACTTCTTTATAAATAATATGCATTTTTGTTTTAGATTCTGCCCATTCAAAATTAGAGAAGATGTTATATGAATATGTTTATTATTATTTTTTCGTAAATTTGAACAATATTGATAATATTATAATTGATTTGTAATCAGAAAAAAAAAATAGCGCATCAAAAATTTTCAATCGGACATTTTATCCAATTCTGTGCACGTCGCATCTGACGCCCGTATCCGTAGCAATTAAAATCTTTGATTCCGATCGTCACTGTCTATCACATAATATTTCTGCGCGCAAGCATGGATTTTCTGGTTTAATCGGGGCGATTGGGGTCCATGGCTAAACTATTGGTATAAAAGGGGTTCGTTAACTAGATGAGGTTAAGAACCCTTGCTCTGTATACGTACAGTCGCGCGTGATTATTATCGACAATCGACCCAACACCGTTTAACATTTTTATTTTTATTTATTTTTAATTTTTTCTATCAAACTATTAACGTTACGTACGCATACAGGTCGCGCCCGACCGTGACCGAGACTTAAACGTCCGCCGCCTCGCGTTCGTCCGACTTTGTGGCTATAAACACGACAATGACAATAACAACAACAACAACAACTAAAAAATACGCAAATACAATGACAGCACGGTAACCCGTTTGGCGGCGGCGGCAGGAACAGGAGCAGGAGCAGTGTCACCGCCGCGGTCCATTGTCTGCGAACGTTTCATTGTGTCGTCGACCGTCACCGCAGCGACACGCACATCATCGTCACCGCCGTCATTTGGCCCAACAATGGACCCAGCGACGGTCGCGCTGATGTTGTCGTTCTCGGCGTTGGCCGCGATGGCCGCCACCGGCAAACCGCCGAGCGGCCGCGGCGCGTTCGGTTACCCGGACGACGATCACGTGATCATCACTCAGTACGGACCGATGCGGTACGAGCCGATCGCCGCCGACCAGATGAACAGACCGTACGACGGCGGCGCCGCCGCCGCGAAAACCGCTTCGTCCGGCGGCCGCGGCTATTACAAGGCCGAGGTGATACCGTTGGACATGAACACCTGGAAGCCCGCGGCCGGCGCGGACGGCCGCTGGGTCGGCAGGTCGGCCGCCGGTGGCCGGGTCGATTCGTTCGACGTGCCGCTCCGCGTCGGATATTCGGTGCGGCCAGCGGCGCGACGACGCCGACACGATTACCACCTGCCGATGGGTTATCGGCCGCGATCGCAGCAACCGCGGTGGAACCACGACCAGCCGGCCGTCCCGCGCCGGCGCATAGACCCTCCGGAGGTGCCGATCCGACCGCGGTTTTTTGAAGGAAGGGCACAGTTCGCTTGAAGCCTAACACAATGAACCAAACGAACTACGAACACTGCG
>NW_020271429.1:612948-700154 GCF_002803265.2 Melanaphis sacchari | reverse complement strand
AATAATAATAATAATAATAATAATAATAATATTAATTATAATAATAATAATAATATTAAAAAACCTCGTCGGAGTACGCGAGAAAGACAAACTCGAGTCGAGTTCAGTCGAGAACGTCGGGTCACAATAATTGCAGTTACAACGTCTTAATACGATTGTTGACGACGCGACAAACTCGATGTTTTCACCGCTGATAGCACAGCAAAAAACGTCGGATCGCGTACACATCATATTATACTTCTCGTGGTCAGTTCTAATGCGACGAATATAGTTCACAGAAAAAAAAAGAAAATTGTAATACGCCAAAGAATAAGGCAAAGCAAAATCGATTAACAAAATATTATTTATTTGTTTGTTAATGTTTGATTGCCATTGCAAATTATAACGCGAAATCGTTAAGAAAGTAACTCATATTAAACATAATCGCTATAATCCTGTAATAACGACGATATAATTACGGTTATTGTTTAGTCGCTGAGACAACAATAATTGTAACAATCACAAAAAAAAAAAAAAACGTTGTTTAAAGCTCAAAAATATTTTATAATATGTTTATACATACAACTCTAAAATTTTATAGATTATAAATTTGAAACGCAAAAAATATATACTAACTTAACTGTGATGGAAAAAGTTAATTTCCACCTGAGTCTAATAAAATCATTGTACGATTTTTAATTTTTTTTGTGTAAACATTTATCCCATTTAACTCACATTATAGTTTTATTTATATTTTAATCGAATTATTAATTCGATGAATACTTAGTTTATTATTATTATTTAAGTGAACTGTGTTGTAGGTTATATGTATTTTTTAAATTATCTAGAAAAACCTGCTTAGCATTATTAAATCTGTTACTTAAGTTAGTTTAGTTGTAAAATTAATTAAAAAGTTGACAAACAATTATTTGCAAAGTTACAAAAAAAAAAAGGGTTTCGGGACCGTCGATGGCGTTCATGTATAACCTTTACTCGGTAATTTTAATACCTAGTTATAAAATATTGGCTAAAAGCATTAATTCATATAAAAAAATATCGCCTGGATACATTTCAATATTTTTAAACCATTCAATTAAACGCATTATGCTAAGTATTGACAAAACGTGATGTGATTTTTACGAACTGGACCAAATCCGCACTACGGGAGGTTAAAACTGTATTTTTTTGGATTCATCATCATTTCTCTAAAATGTATGTATGAAGACAAAGGATCACGTAACGTCCGTCAAACTATAGTTCCTGTATTTAATTTTATTTTATACCTGAGGCACGTACGTCCATTATTTAGGTGCGCTATTACGATATACTTCGGGGAGCCCTTCTGATTTTCTATATTATATATAATAATATATAATAATATATAAACCTATATAATATAGGTATACATAGGTGCTTATAGATGCAATAAATTACATTTCGAGGTCTAAATTGCGTTTTTGTCGTTCTCGTAAAACTCGTTGCTTATAAAGTATATAAATGTGAAGTGAACGCGATCAATGGCACATCATCGTACTGTTATGTATCTCTATTTGGTTAATCGATAAAAAATAAATAAATAAGAAAACAAAAAATAAATAAATAAAGTACCAAGATACACTGACTGGGTCGGCTGATCTGTTTCGACCCTATTGCGTTTAATGTATTATATGTGCACATACGAGTTCTAATGACCTTTAATGCTATTACCCAATCGGCCTTTAAAGATACGGAGCGGTGTGGCGCATGAGAGAAAACTGGGTTTGTATTATTCAACTTTATGGATATTTTAAACGACTTTATGTTACCCTTGACTTCACGTTACCAGACCTATCACTGCGGTGTGCGTTTATTAATAGTTTTCCTCTGGAAACGGACGAAATATGACGATGGTGAAGCGATAGGAATAATTATTTCTAATGGAATACTATTATAATAATAATAAGCCTCGTACATACCGAACAAACTGGTGAAAATATTTGTATTTTAAACTGGCATACATATACGGTTAATGGATTCTGTAGTGTTGTTTAGATTGAAAACCTATATGGGTAGGTATTTATTACATTTAAGCATTTTTTTTTGCATCCGTTTAAGGTATATTTGCAGTTTCTGCAATAAAATTTATTTATCCACATTGATATTCATTTGAAATAGTATAATAATATTGTTTACCGTTTATATCTCATATAATCTACAATAATTGTATGTCTAACTTGCATTGGACGAAATTACGTCGAAATGTTTTTTGTATTTCCAATAAATTGTCTTACTTACTTAAATAGTTTGATTTGTTCATTAATATTATTAATAAAGAATAGTGTTACAATAAGACAAATTAAAATCGTTAAAACGTATAAACGACCGTTTATGCGAAAATGATTACAAATCACAGGGTTCATTGTGTACTGAAATTAATTAATTCGCTTTTGAACGAACAATTTTGAGAAAAAAAAACCTTACAAAACGATTACCTATTGTCTTGTTTTTCGTTGTATCAAAGTATGGTGTCGAGGGGCGGGAATCTCAAAATTCCATTATAATACATTTCACGACCGAAAGCTTTGTTCTGTAATACCGCACCAACCTGCGGGAATTCGCAAAAATGGGTAAAATGATTCATCTATTATTTAGTCAAGTTTGGGCTTTAAATGTGTTTTATAAAGGTTGGTATAATGGTGCAGTACTTAAATTAAGATACAAATTATAGCGAGCGAAATAAAGGTATACGAACTACGGTTGTTAAATCAGTGATTTCTCATAAATTTAAAACCAAACGACAAGAAACACAAAGATCAAAGCATTTAAATTTATACATAAATATAATAATATTATGTACCTATATAATATAGTTATAAGTTAATAATTAATATCTTCAGGTGGAAATTGTTTTTAAATTTTGTTTTAAATTTTATCAAGAGTTAATAATAAGTACTGTAGACATCGTGAATATTACAATTTAGTGGTGTATGTTTAAAATTAGGGTTATTAGAACTTATATGATCGAAAACCAACGAAATATGCCTTTTTACATAATACATTTTTATAGTGTGTATACATATCATGTACATCTCTATGGTTTTATGTATTACTATCTTATGGTACATTTAAATTATTTTTATCGTACGCAGTTATTTATACATTTCATTGCAATAAGTTATGGATAATAAAAAATAAAGTCATAATTGAATTATCCTTTTAAGCGTACTTTTAAGTAAAATACCCCTGACAAAACTAAAAAAACCCACAAGGGGGTGGCATCGTTCATGTTGGAAATCACTGCCCTAAATAAAATACTGTTATGCTGCAAAAACGTCAAAATATGCTCGAAATTTACTCTAAAAAACATTGTGTTATGTACCTATTCGTTAAAAAAATTAAATTATGCATTCGTGAAAAATATGCAGACTATAGACATTTAATTATATTAAATACAACCGAAATAGTTGATTGACGATAAAAAATAAAATAAAATCTTACATTTTCGTTCGTAAAAAATAAAACTTGGAGCGAATAATAAATAGTAATAATAATAATAATAATAATAATAATAAAAATAATAAAAAATAACATTAATTCTATTAATTGATATATTAGGAAATTTCACAAAAAAATTGAATTATATTATCTAAATGTTTTAAAAATAAAAAATATGCAGTTATCTTTAAAATCTTCAAAATATGTAAAAATAGTAATTTATTCAATCTCCAGTAAGTGAAACGGAATTTTATACTACTTGTTTATACTTCCTTATATTTTGAACTCGCCAAAAAAATATATGAAATGCTACAACATCCTACCCTATTTATTATATTTATTCACCCAGGAAACGAGGATGTCAAATGAATCAGAATCTAAATTACAGTTTTCCCGATTTTCTCTTTTTTTTTTCATTATATTTTTGAACAGATTACATTAAGTGCCGTGCTTTTTAGGCTATTCAAATTCAAATTTAATTTATATTTTATGCTTTAGACATTTTGTGCTCTATTTTTCATTGAAAGTCTTGCGTCTCGTGTGTTATCGAAAATTTAACTAATATTTAAACGTTAATAATTAGTTTAGTTTCTACAATAGATAAATTTAAATAAGTACTTACCATTTATTTTAATTGTTTTTCAAAAAAAAAAAAAAAAAATGTCAGCTTTTGATTAATGTATTTGACTAATAATTGGATTATGATAAAGTATAATACTATAATAATGTTGATTAACATAAAAGTTTTTTTTTTGTACGTAATAATGAAAACTATATTATAATAGTGTTATGAAAAAATGTTTAGGTACTGTTACATATTAATTTCCATTCGCAATCGCTTACATACACTCGTGATCTGAGCATTTAAAATTTTAAATCGTTCGTTTCAGTGTGTATTAAATAATTTTAAAAATATTTTGAGATTGAGTCATAGATTTTCACTATTATACTGTTATCAATAGATATTAGATATTGTTGTTACATCGATGACAATTGTAGATAATATTACGCTATATTTTCAGTTACGTGCATGGTGCGCTACTTTTACATTGCAATCGTAACATATAATATTTTACTTGTATAATAATAGCTTTATAACCGTAACAATTTACATCTAGACTTAATTATTTTTATTGCAAAACCAACTTTATATTTGATTTAAAATTTTTATAAAAACGCAGTTCAAAACTTCTGTAGCACTCTTTTTGGTTGGAAAAGTGTTGGCATAAAAAGATAAAAATTGAATTAAACGATTTCATAAGGTTAATCTAATTATTGTATATAGGTAATGGGTATGACCTACCCATGTGCATTATTATCTACACTTAATACAAAATATAGATTGAGAATGTTTGAGGACTACTTTTACCTATTATACTTCCGTAATATTATGATCATATTTATTAATTATTAATCAGACTGATAATTTAATATAATTCGAAACCCATCACTTCGCCGGAGGACGCCAAATATTCTAGCATATTTGCAAACAATATAATATAATGTCAATTGGTTTTATTCCGTCGCAGTGCGTTTGGCTACGGTCTTTGAACGTATGCATATATTATTATGCATTCGCATTTACCGAAATGAATATAATTTTTAAAATTATTATCATTTTATTGTTTATCGAAATTAATACTATGCTAAATATTCAAAGTAAATTCATATTGACTATGTTTTTTATGCACATATTATACGTTCGCATAGTTAGACACAAATCGATGAGTATTGTGTGTTGTTTTAAGATTTACTAAAAATACTGTATTATCTAAACTATATAATATTATTCTGAGTAGCGATAGTTGTTTTTATTTACCACGAAGTTCAATTTAGTACAAATTATGATGTTCAATAAGCCGATAATATATTTTGAGAAAAATTTAAAGTATATGGAGTGCATACACTATTTTTACAAATGATTAATGTTGTCAGATGGACGTTTACATTATTCCAGCTATAATAAAATGGTATTTAATTCAAATTTGAACACTATAAATAAAATCTTGACCACAATCATAATATTGTTGTTATTATTTATGTTAATGTGTGTTTTTATTTTAAAACATTTTGCTTAATATACTCGTAGGTGTACAATAGTACCAAATGTCGATTTTTTTTTTTTTTTTAGGTTTACTTGATATTTTAAATAATATTAACAATTAACACCTACATTATAATATATAGTTTCTATTTACATATGGTACAATAGTTTTGAATATAGGTATAATGTATTTATGCTATTTTTACCATGTCTTCAAGGAAAATGGCATTATTTATCATACCTAATAATTAATAATTCATCTTCCACTAATTTGAATATTTTCATGTTTAGGTTTTTTGAAGGAAGGGCACAGTTCGCTTGAAGCCTAACACAATGAACCAAACGAACTACGAACACTGCGTATGGACATAAGATATAACGTCATGTATGTGTTAATTCTACGCAGATAATACTCTTTACTTATTACTCGTTATGTATACTGATGAAACAAATGTTATGTGGTACATAATTACAATATTGTAATTCTATGTTGATGTTCTGATTTTTATATTAAAAAGTGTTATTATACAATAAACCGTAAAATATATGGAATATCTACGTTCAACAAAGCAAATAAAATAAACAATAATAATAATTTAAATTAATAATTATTATGCTAAATATTTTAAAAAAATAACCCTGTCATACGTTTATTTATATATTTTATTGTTGAAATAGTAATAATAATAGTTAAGATAAGTTTATGTCAGTTGGAGTGACCTAAATTATTTTAAATTTAAGCTATGTTATTGTTGTTATCAAATTACCTACTTAATACTTATAGGGTATATAATTATGTCTTAAGCATCAATATTATCAACAATTTTAATAGGTGTTAAACAACTAAGAACTATAATACACTTTTCTCAATCCGGGTAGTAAAAACTATTTTTGATATTTTATTTATAACGTATTTATGTCCGTGTATGAATATTTTTGTACGTAATATACTTTTTGTACTTGCATATTGTGGTTGTTTATTTATAATTATTTTTTAATGATAAAATTAGTTGTAGTTATATTTTGGTATCAACATTACGTTTATTTGATTATTGATATATGCATGTACTTGTTGAAATCGAAGTATAATTTTATTTAAATGATGATTCAGTTATACAATAATCATTGTATAATAATATGTTATTTATCTTTAGTGTGCCAGTAGGATTACTCTTTTATTTCAATAAATGTATTGTTCATTATACTCCTTTATTTACTAGGACGAGATGTTAAAAATAAAGTTTTTGTAGAGTACATAAATAAACCTATTAAATTGTTTTAGTTTTATCTTACAATCTTATGTGCTGATGAAAAATAAAAATAATAAAACATTTCATTGAGAACGAGACATTGTTACAGCTAAAATAATGGCGACCGATTTGAAAATTGCTTTAGCTTTTAACGTAATTCTAATGTTTTATGTATAAACATGAAAAATTTATCAATAAATCGATTTAATAGCAACGATTTATGAAAAGATACAGTACGACGTAATCTAAAATTTTAGATTCAAATGTTATTTCCAGTCGTTTGCGTTCTTACAATAGTCATGAAACACTAATGTTTTCTAGTATCGTGTGATGGAACTCTGAACATATCACTCGTAGTCACCTTAAGTTCTAGTTTTTTTTGAAAGAATAAAGGTAAACGTTATTATATTAATATATTATTATTGTTATAAAACATGGATGAGTAATTGACGTCATGACTCGCGTAGCCTTTTTGTTTGGCTCGTGCTATATTTTCAAATTACTTTATAAAATTTTAATTTTTACTTGTATTTTATTTTATTGCGTTTTTTTCAACATTAAAATAAATTTTATTGAATTAATTTTTTTTTTTGTATTTTGTATTCTCTGGCTCATTAGATTTTAGTTCTAAGAATTTGCCATTCTTGTTATATGAAATAGGTAAATTGAAAGTTCTTTTATTATATTATTAATATGAACATTTTTAAAGAAACTATTCTTTTGAGATCCAGTAAAATTAAAGTTATGTAGATATTATCTAGCATAAAAAAAAAATTTTATTCGTGCAGACACACACACACACACATACACACACAAACACAATATTTTATGTCAAGTTTGCTTTTGCTTAAAAAAATATAACACATAGTAGGAAATTTTTTTTTATATTTATCTGTAAATACCTTTTTTCCCTCATCTGTAGATTGTAAATACCTATATATAAAAAAGAAACGTTTATTCAGCTACAATTTGTATTTATAACAGCCATGAACTATTGGCTTCATTTTGTGTTTGTTCATTTGTTGCTTTTGTTGTCGGGTGCTGCCAAAATTCAAATCAATATAATTTAAACTATTTTTGATACACGAATAAAAATGAAAAAAACGTTTTATCGTTTACATAGTAATGACAGGAGTTTGGTCCTAAAATGAATAGTTAGTAAATTGCTTATACTCAATATGTATTTAATGTTATAATTTTTATTTGTTTTAGATTTTTAGAACTGTAAATGAAAATATAAAATATGTACAAGAAAGTTTATGAAATCTTATTAGTTATTAGTTTTATAGTTTTCTATACATAATATAGTATTTATTATAATTTTAATATAATATGAACAACAAATAATTTTTTTTGGATATGACATATCATAATATTATTGTCAGTATATTAATTTTAAAATAATTAGGGGAAATGTATATTCAATGTGATTGGTAATAAGTATACTAAATATTACTTTAATATTTTTTATGGGTATAGTTTGTTTATTTACTGTACATAGGTAGGTACTCTATTCTAAATTTATTAATCAAGTTTAATAATGTGTTCATATATACTCGTAGTCCACGGAATTAGAGCGATAAGAGATCTTGTATATACTTTTAGATTTACAATACATTATCTATATTTATTTAAATAAATAAATAAAATTATATTGTAGGAAAACTTAGCTTAAATTACAGCTTATTATTTTTATAAATCATTTAAATATTTTCATTGCATTTTTGATGGAATACAAAATCTGAACAAAAAATAATTAACTTAATGGTTATAAAATTGTTATTGTTGTTTTCATATTCCAAAAAGCAAATAATTCTACATTTAATTGTTCATTATAATTTATCATACTGTTTATAAGTAGATTCAGTGGAGGTGACGTCGATAGTTTGAGCTACAAATAATTAACCCGATGTGGTGACGTAGACGTTGAAAAAAATCGTAAAAATAATAATCATGCTTAAAAAAAAACTAAAAAGACAGCCACGGGAGTCGATGACAATAGCGAGGTTTTAGACTTTGTACGATAGAGCGGAACCGTGATTGTTGAATCGTCTTCGTGCACACGGTTCGTGGCTCTTGATCGTTCGGTTTATTAGAGCATTAATTTTACCATCAAAATCATTTAGTTGGGCCATTTCACTTCTGTAGCAGTAGACGGGTGACACCGAAGACGCGTTTCTGAGGTTTTTCTTTTAAGAAGTCAGATGAAAAAACCAACCGCTTTAGTTCAAGTACCATGACGAACTTGCATCAGTCGTCTCGAAAAATTGAAAACTATTATTTTTTGTTTTTACAGTAGACTCTAATCTATGTGAAGTAGGTTATAGAGTACCAGTAATTATAGTACTTCAAAGTTTAACACGATAAAATAACACATAATTTTTCTTACCTATTTCTGGTATTTAACTAAAAATAATTATAACACATTTAATTTCATAAACTATGGGTATCTTTAATATTTGAATTTAGAAGTGTAGTTATATAACTATAATTTAAAAACACCACATTAAGATGTATAAACATATATCTAAATAACTTACGTTTCAATTGCTATGAACCTAGGGCATGAACAAGTCTTAAATCATTATTATTATTGAATAAATTGTCCAAATAACATATTATTAGGTATTAGGTATAAAGACGATAATATAAGTTGTTTATTTAATAACAAAGGATTTGACTGTATAGAATATTATTCATGCAGATTTGATACACGCTTAGTTAATTTATTAGGTAAGATTTTCAATTACAAATGATAATAATAATTAATTTGAAGACTTACTGTAGTGTTTAATACTATGAAGATTATTATATGAATTATTTAAATTATGTTAAATTATATTATTTGTAAAATTATGATATTAGTATTCATAAATTATATTTTCAAATTTATCAAATTAAGTAACGTTTAGGTATGATAATATGTATATGTTTATGAAATTACTTCGGTAATTCGAACAAATAATTTGAATAATAACTTTTAATAAATACTATACAGTATATGCCATCATACTTGATTTTAAAGGCATTATATTAGAAACTGCATATTAAAATTGCATAATAATATTAAATTATTTGATAAAATAATTTTTTTAAATACACTCAGGTAGATTAAATGAAGATTCTTACAACAATTTATAGTTTATTCATAGTTATAAAGTATACAGTTTTATAATATGTAGAGTACCTAGTATAAATACAGCAAATATTATAAAACCATTATATTGGTTGTCAACTGAAATAATTATTAACATTTTTGTTTATTTGTAAAGGACTATATTATGTAGTTAGTAAATCAAAATTAATACATAGACGTATTTATTATATTTATTTAAATTAATGTTTTATAAGTAGGCTATATTTAGTTGACAAAAAGATTTTTGTGTTACATTGAAGTGAAACTGTGAAACATCTACACAGTTAATAATAAGACCAGGATATTTAATATTTGATTATCAAAGATCAAGTTTGGAGTTAATCATATTGTTTGAAAATAACCCACACCGATAAGCCAAATTTTAATAATACATTTTTAAAGTTTTGAAAGTTTTCTTGCGCACATTGGATTATTCGATTATAATTGTTATTTTTCGTTGTCATCTAATAATATATTTTGGTGTTATTTAATAAGTATCGCCGATTGAATTATAATTATAAAAACATTAGTACAAAATACTGTTAATCATTAATGATAATTTTATATTTAATTTAAAGTAGTTTTACACATTTGGCTTTTTCGTTAGTGTTTCGTGTAGTTATATGATTAATAAGATAATATATTTATTTATTTATGCACATAATATTATTATTTTTGATCTAATTATACATCGTCGATTAATTAAGCTTGTTGTTAGGTAATGAAATGTTTAGCTGAGATTATTGTTGTAAGTTATTTAGCCAAGTGATGTTTAAGTTATTTTGTTGTAGCTAGTAAATGTAAAAGTTCCAGGAATTGAGAGATGTCTCGTCAAATACCAATTATATTTTTAAAAGCAGAAAACTTTCAAGTATAGTAAGTTTGAGAGTATAGGTATTATGTTTTTCAATGATATATAATAAGTACCTTAAATTAAACAATAATTTGCTTTTCTATCTATTGCGTCATTAAACTTCGCTGATTATAACTACATTTCACTAAATAAAACTTAGTATGATATTTAAAACTTTTTTTATAAAAGTAATTTTTTAAAATTAATTATCAGACCGCAGTTTGGTAAAACCAAAAAAAAAAAAAAAAGGAAATTGTTGCCATTTTCGCATTTATTTTATTATGTGTAACGAGGTTTAACTATATTCAGCTAAATGGGCTATAGTCTTTGATAAAACTCGGCCAAACAGTAATTACTAACCAACCATATCTTGTTAATAAGCATTAGGTTTAATTTAGTGTACACAAACTCTAAATTTATGATGCAATAATTTAAATAAATAAAATAAAATATACATATATAATACAGGTGTACCTACCTATTTAAGAACTGATATCACTTATCACTGATAAATTATCAGTAATTGTTTTTGAATAATGCGTCGTTTTAAAAATTAGCAATTTTTATTAATATTGGTAGAGGAACATCCAATTTACAAAAATATGCTAATTGCATACTACCGGGTCACGATGAAAACCCATGAAATCATTATTCATTATCATAAATACTTTAACTTTATAACGTAAAGATGTCGAACCAATGTTTCCACCATTAGATCTTTTCAGTGCTTCATTTGTGCATCGACACGGGATGTCTCGGGCCGTTATTCTACTTATTCCTTTAGATATTTCATAGCGATTCACACCCATTGAGTTTGTTAAACGATCGAATTGTATCACCGTATCAATTTCACGACCCCAGAAGTCTGCAATTCGTTTTAATAGCTTTCTAAAACACATTTAAACTGTTTCAAGTGTTGATATAATATATCAATATGCCAATATTACACAAGCTACAAATATATACGAGAAGATGCCTATATTATACTAAACATCCTTTGACGTTCTTAAACGTACCCCTCAGTCCATCGCACTCTGTAGGGTCACTGTAGGTGAAGACGTATAGTCGTAGATATAGATAAACAATAAACCGTATATGGTGCGAATTTGTGCAAAAAATTCCTTGTCTTCGATTCTCCAGAGCTATTGAATTGACTCCCAAACTCAGGCAATCGATATTTTTATGTATTGAATTGGCTTAAGTTTGGAGCAATAAATATTGAGGAAGTTAACTCAATTTGCGCATCCTAGTTGGGTCCCAACTCCCAAGTACTAGAGTCTAATCACAAATACTACATTAGTTGGGTCCGGGATTATTTTAAGTAACAAAGTATTAAGTAAATATACAATACAATTGAAAAATATTAAAAATGTTGATATTGACTTACTTGTTATTTTTTATAAATTTATAAATGAGAAAATGAATGAAAAAAATACGGGAATAATTAATCGATTTGATTTGTATATTTTTGTAAAACCAACTAATGTAGTATCTGAAAAAAATACCAGACCCAACTAGTATAGAAATTTTTGATTCGGGACCCAATTTGGATATAGTCAACTTAACGTATAAATCTTGAGAGCCAATTCAATAAGTAAAAATATCGATTACTTTAGTTTGGGAGCCAATTTAATAGCTCCTATGTTATTAGCATATAATAATCATTATTCATTACCGTTTTAAATTTTAAATTTAATAGGTATTTTTTCTTAAAGTGTTGTCATAGGTAATTAAGCAAGTTAGAAAATATTTATTAACAATTGATTTCTCAGTTGTAAAGATTTGATTTAAATTTTAAAACCAATGCACTGAATGATTCTATTAACAATACACTTATTATCTCGATTAACGTTTATATCATTTATACTTTTACCGTAACATATATGATATATGATACGGTAAAAGTACAAATACCGGTAAAATCTAGGATAATCAAAATAGTTTGATCAAAATCCGAATGATTTTACAAACAAGATTTGGTTAATTTTAGAATAGACAACTAGGCACTAGCGTTGGTAAAAGTCCGAAATTTGATTTTTTTTTTTAAATTGATAAGTTTTGTTTCTTTGACATTATTCAACAATATTGTATTATATTTTTGATTAGTTATATACAAAGAATTTTTTTATTTTTCACTGTGACAGCATTAATTTAAGAGTTCATAAAACGTATTTAAGTGACATATTGAACGTAATATTCTATTATTCATGATAATTGTGAAACGAATATTGCTCGTAAAATAATTTTCAATAGGCCTAGATATCAATCTATTATCTGTGTTATTAACTCTTTTGTTTCATTAATTTAAGTGTATAATCAGTAAATTGTTTAGTAGGAACAGTTTTTATTACACAGATAGATATATTTTTGGTTAATTTATTGATTGTATAAATAAGAACACTTATCAAGGTCTTCTATAATAAATTTGTTGGTATTAATACTTAAACCGTAAGATATAAATAAATATTTTTAACATGATTTGAATTCATTACAAAAAATAAAAATAAAATTATGTATAATTATTTTTATCCGTAAAATTTTTAAATTCTTATTTTAATTTTTTTGAATAATGAAATATCAACTTAATATTCTATATTTAGAATATTTTATTCTATATTTTTTAATTTTTTAATATTTCTAATGGAGTATTTTTTTGAAAATTTTAAGTAGGTATTCAAGTTAAATTTCAAATAACTAGTTGTTAATAAATTATGAATATTTAAAGTTTAGCTAAGTGGAGTAGATTAAAAACCAATAGACTATTATTTTGTAAAATATTAATAAGGTACTTCATTCAACTCATCGCAACGTTAGTACTTTTTCGATAGGTATAATGATCGTTAAATATTTTAAAAGAATCACTTGAAAGTATGATATTTATACTATCAAGGAAAAATTGGTTTAATTACTATACCTACATTTATGTCGTGTTTATGTAAATAAATATGAATATTTTTATAGTGAAAAGAACGCGACTCAGTGACTTCCAAAGTGCTTTCTACTTAAAATACATAATATAATTATATAAATATTAAGTAAATATGCATAATTATTATAACATGTATCTTAAAAATATACTTTTATGACAGAGTTATACAACAATGTATGTAATTATTTTTACGATAGTAAAAAAATATAAGTACTTTTTTTAAACATAAATTCGCATAATATATAAAAAAAATTAAAACTTTATTGCAGCATTCGTATGCAGTTTTAAAAACACTTTTGTTAATTTAATAGTATAATCAAAGAATATTTTAATATTTTGAACATATTTTTATTTTATTAAATTAATTCACTCATTTTTTTATTTCATTAACACAAACAATAATTTATATATATATAATGAAATTGTTTTAATAATTTCAAAAATTATTATTTTGGTAATAATTAAAAAATAAAATTGAATTAAACTGTTGATAAAATGACTAAAACAGTTGACGCATTGCTTAAAACCGATAGGAATTTTAAAAAAATAATTTATATTTTTAATTTTACATTATAAATTAGAATATTGTTAAAAAAAAAACATCGTTTAAACCTTTAATTTTAAACATTAAAATAAATACTGAAGTAATTGTTTTTCATTATCAATACTTATATCTAGTGGCTTAAATATAATCGCTCTTTATGTTTAATTGATGTTTTATATATTACAATAATAGTATATTTATAGTATACTTAATTGCATAAGTTGTTATGCAGACAATTGCAGAGTATATATTTTTTAATTTATTCATAACTCTCATATCTCTTATTTATTTATTTGTTATTATGAAACAAGACAATCCCAATACGAATTTAGATATTAATCTTAAAGCTTAAATTTACAACACTATAAATTATAAAAAGATTAATATAGTTAATAGTTATAAACATTTTATAAACCGGTACTAGTTTAGTTCCTCAATAAGAACGACGGATCTCTGTTTGCTATTCACATTATTTTTGTAAAATAGGATTGTTTCACAAATAATCTACAGAACAAAAATTGATATGAAAGGATAAATTAGAAAACATTACATGAATTAAAAACTGGGATTCTAAAATTAAGTTTGTTTAATAGGATAGGTGAGTCGATTCGATTATCAACGAGTTTGAACTCTTCTGTTAGCTATCATGGTTAGGTTCAGATGGCAAAGTACTGGGTTACAATTAATTGTGCGGTAAATAATAAATCAATAACCTGAAAGATGCATACTTCAGAAACTTACGTTGGATTTGTTCTTGTTGGTAGCTGTTTCTCACAGTTGTAAGGCACTAAATTACAGCTCCATAATCAAACATAAAACGCACAAACAAATAAAAAAGAATTTTGAAGGAACTGGACAGCATGAAATTATTAGAGGTATTGAGCAAGAACCTTAGCATTTTAATGGCCTCACAAGAAACTTTGTCTAAGTGAGAATTATGATTAAATAAATCAGCGATCAAATGTTATACCAAATTCATTCACAGATTCAACAGTAAATTCAATGAGGGCACCAGGTATAAATTAATTAAAATTAATAGAACAGAGATGAGGAATGAGAAAAAGCCATAAAAATGCATTTGATAGTTTCACCAAATTTTAAGGTATATCGTTAGTTATTGACTTTATTCATTAAACATTAAAGTTTTGATAAGAGGTGTGAAACAGTACAGGATATAATATTATATACAATTAAATCGTCATAAAAATAATATTATTTTTCATGATAAGAAATTAAAAATATGGATTTCAACAGTAAAATCCTACAAAATTGTCATAATAAAAAATAGAAAGTTATAATTATTAAGTATTGTAACTTATACCTATGTATTTTAATTAATATAGAAAACAGAAAAAAAAATCAAAATTTTTTTGGGATAATGAGAATTTTGTGTTTAGATAAATACTATGTGTATAAACTATATATTATAAATTAATGTGATAAATATATTTTTAACTCATGTTATATAAGTATACTATCTATGTATATATGTTTGTGCTTATTTTTAAACATAATATCGTACTTAGCATTTCGTTATCTGATTTTGTTTTAAGTAAAGAAAAGGTTATATTTTGGTTAAAAGAATGTTAATGTATTTCAACGATGGCTCTAACTGTACACATATACATGTAAAAAATGGCTTTTATACATTTTTCTTTTAGAATATTATTTAGAGATGATTAATAAATAACAAATACGGGCTGAAGTCATAATAAAATTTAGATATTTTTCTGATTAATTATAAACTGTTTATTTTAAATACTCTAGATTGTCTTATATATTATGATGGAATTAAAATTATTACATAGAGAATTTACACACTAGGTGGTTCAATTGCACGCGCCTACGTTTTTAAAACTTCACGATTAATCGCTCAAAATAATCAAACTTGTAGTTTTATATGGGTGTATGGGTTGTATTTACACCCGTAAAAGAGACGCGTGTTTGGTCGTATCGAGTAGAGCAGGCTTAATTTTTAGAGTTCGGTCGCGATTTTCAGTTATATTTAAACATTATTCTTCCAATGTAATTTCAGTGCATTCTCGGCGTTGCAATACACAAGGATAATACAAACGTCGCAATTACCCGCGCGCTTATTTAAGTTCATTCATTATTTGTCTTTTGTCGTTTTGAGACGTAGTTATTTAGTATACTTAAATATTTGTATATTTACAGCGTTAACGTATTTTAAAATCGTTAAAAATAAAAAAGTGTCAAAAAATGAATTTATATGAAATATAGGTACCGTTTATATACGTATAAAGTTATTTGAAGTTAGAATTTAACTAAATTGGTTCTTCTGAATATGTATATTATCATGAAATACTACAGGTGAAAAGTCGAGCATCATAATATTACAAATTAAATTATATTACATAGCATAAGAAAATTTAAATTATTTAATTTTTAATGCTGACGGAGAAACTTATTAGATATTAGAAAATAAGAATTATATACCTATAACTCATAGTGAAGATATTTTAAAAGTTATATAAAAATAAAAAAAAGTGAAAATTTAATTATAAAATTAAATGCCTTAAAAACATGATATAATATAGTATATATTTTTTATTCATATTAATATTTATTATTTTGTACGGATCATTTTTGGTTTAACAAATGCACAATTAAATTTTACGATGCTGTATTATTAAAACGAACTTACAATTAATTTTAATTTGATTGATGATTATTTCATATTTAAATTATATAATTGAAAGTAAAGACTTATTATTTGAATTCTATGATATTTTTAATGGAATTAAAAACATGAATGTCTAATTAGTTAATATAGGAATTTTTAAGCAATGGACATGATTTATTGAAACTTACTTTTTACGTATTATTATAATTGATAGTTATAAAAATAGATTCACATCGTGAAGTTTCCGTAAAAGTTATGAACCCTTTTCAAACTTTTTTTATACACTTGCTAACAGATAAATTAATAGAAAATGTTTTCTACGATGTTTTAATGGGGTAGTAGTTATTTTTAACAATTGAAAATAATCTTAAAATTTATCATAAGATTGATTTAATTAAATTCTCGTGAATATTTTTTTATTTTACTTTATTTATTACAAAATTAAAAACAACTTATGAAAAACCATGTTTTATATTTTCAAACATTTTCACCGTGTACATTTTTTTTTTATTAACATTTAAACAAGAAATAATTTAAATTTAAATTGTTTATACATAGAGGTCAAAAAGTATCAAAATATTTTGAAAAAAATTCCATTTATGAAAAATTATAATTTTGAAAAGTCCGTCAGAACAAATGCATGTTTTTTAAAATAATGCTACGCCAAAAGTAATTGCAATTAAAAAAATATTTTACCTATCAAAAAATGCAGAAAAGTATGCAGCATTTTTATTGCAACAAAATTAAGGTTTTAAAAATAATGTCAGTCATATGAGCTGCAGTGCACGAATCCAGGCGCACCGAAATGATACAATCGTTTCGGTCAGCATCTGTTCCGGGACTTTTCTCACAGCTCGTTTGATCTTGTTCTTCAATTAATTAAGGGTTCGTGCCGTTCGTGGCTTTTGTTGATAAACTTTTGATTTTAAGTGACTTCCACAAGAAAAAACTCATGTTGTCAGGGGAACGAGGAATCCATGGAATATTCCTAAAGCGCGAAATGAGACGTTCAGGGAATATTTTGCGAAGAACTTCCATTGAGACACAAGTTGTGTGTGATGTTGCCCCACATTGATGAAACCGTACTTTTCTGACATAGAAACAACAGCGTTGAAATTCAGGAAAAAAAAGGTTAGCATTTCGGTGTAACGCTCTGAATTCAGTGTTTGTTTGCCCATTGTTCTCGAAAAAATAAGGGTTAATAATTTGACTGATGTTATTTTCAGTACCTACTTAAATTCTATTATTATAAAAAAAACTGCATAGATTTCTGCATTTGATGTAATGACATTTTTTTCACTGTAATTAATTTTGGCATAGCATCATTTTGAAAAATTTTCATTTATTTTGACGGGCCCTTTATAAACATTTAGTGAAAATTGTAAGTTTCTATGGTTATTTGTTTTTGAATTATAACAAAGTAAAGAAATTAATGTTGTCTAAAACTGAGTAAGTGTTAAGATTAACGTTTCTCCTTAGTTTTTTTCCCAATTTTTAAGAAAAGTGTAAGGAATTTCTTACTTTTTATTCTAAAGTACCAACTAGATCGAACATGGTAGGTAGTACTAATCTTCGTATTTGTATTGCCCCAAATTTGATGACAAATATAAAAACAAAAAATACACACACGTTATAAAATCTCTATATTCACCGGATACTAAAATATGTATGATTTAAAATTTTACTGTTTATTAAAGTTGGAAGAAAATCGATATGATATACGCGGTTTAGTGCAATAGGTAGCATAAATATTTATTGTAATAAAGTCATACTCACAACAACTCAAATATTTCATTGGATAAATGCATAATACTATGAATAAGTAATATTATAACGACCACGCGTTTAAAAAAAATATTACTAACTAAAACAAAACATTTTCTATACAATAAAAAATTATAGTACGTTAAAAGTGGCAAATTTTTAGTTATTCTATTGTTAATAATCGTAATTACTCTGATCTAATAATTTAATTTTTTTTAATAGCTCGAACTAAAATTATCATACACTCAATACTTATTTTTACTATAATTTTAATTTATACCAATAGTTGTTTCTATTAGTCTGTCACTTAAATTAAACAGAGACGAATCGTTTGTATTTGAAAAAAATAATTACGTTAACATTTTATACGAATATGAATTGCACGCAGTATTTTATTTATCAAAAATAACTCGTTAAACGATGTGTTAAATCGGAACATTTAAAGAGAGCTGGAGCTTACTGCGAAATTGTCCAGTGTGTCATCTAATCTAGCAATAATGTGATGGTGCGGGTAAATGATATGTTTTATTTCACTGAAAATTAGCGGCGGGAGATTGTCTTGTATTCATTGAAAAAATGTTTTGAACGTTGATGCACTCGAAGTACGCGTGTCATTGCGATCAAACAACATGATTTTAAACAGACCAACCACTCGTGTCTTACAAATCACACGTTTTCGTCTGGATTAATTACGAAATTGCTGCGGTGCATCACGAACTCGCCGGCATTGCCCCTTCCGCCCACCGGTTGCCGGCAGTGGCGTGGTGTTAATACTTACTATCCGTCCGATTCCGGTGTCCCGTTTCGTTTACATTTGCCGCCGGCGCAGACGATAACGGACCGAGGAAGACGACAGGGCATGCAGACGTTTCGATTAGCCGACTACAACGGTGACGCAACCGATTTTCGGGATACCTGCGGTAATAGGTAGGTTGTGCACGCGACGGCGCTGTGGCGTCTGTAAGACGCTTGTCATAGATAAAGACCAAATATATTGTAAAATGAGCCAATTATTCGTCGAGATTAGATCATTTTTTTTTTTTTTTTTTGGACGTGTTGCGCTTTGCGCGTGCAGTCGTCGTCCCCACCCGTGCGGCTATCCGCGTACAACGTACAATGCATATGCCGTCAGTGATTCGTTTGCATCGACTATACCTGCCGCACCAGCAGACCGACCGAATTATATAAAACAACTGCAACACAATAACATTACATTATTATATCATATAGGATCGTTCCGACTGTTTCATCGGCGGACCGTCTTCGAACGCAATACCCAAATATAATATAACACATACGCACACACTCACTTATTTTATATAATATTAAATTAGACAAATTTCAAACGTTGTGTTCGTTAGGACGGTCGATCGCAGCTTTGTGCAGACCGTCAGTAATATACACACGACATACACATACATACGTACGAGGTGTACGTTCACCGCCCGCGCTTAATATGGACCCGAGGAGACGTAACAATAGTTATTTGGTTTTCGCGTGCACGCTGGCCTTGGGTTTTCTCATCTGTATGCCCGTCACTACTCATTCGTTGATCAGAGGTAATAATATCATTACGTACAATGCTTTACTTTCGGTTAATTGGTAAAGCCGACAAGTCAGAGAATTTATATGTATATTTATTTATTCGTTTATTTAGTTTTAAATGTGCGCTTAATAGTTGTTTATACCTATGCATAATTATTTTAATTTCGTTGACGCGGTAGGGAAAACAATAATTGTTGATTATTTATGTTTAGTCGATTTTTATTTTTATTTTTAGCAAAACCACGTGAAATGCAAATTTTAGTATATAAAGTAATCAAAATATATGATATATTTACTGCCCCTCGAAACACGTATATTTTGATTTATGGATTAGTTTTAATGAGTTGAGAAAAAAATGTTAAATTTAAATTTACGCGAAATTTGTACCAATTTTGTTATTTGTAAGGTATACATAGTGTTTAAAATGATTATTTTTATAAAAGTTGTTAAATGTATCATTTTATTTCAATGATTTATTAAAATACATTTTCGTCATTACACATTTTATATAATATAATATACGTTACAGTATAAAGTATACCTATACGCTAAAATCTATGAATTGATCTAATTTTTGTTGACCCTTTTTTTTTTTATTTTACGTTCTTTATTTGTTTTATTACTTTCCATACATTTGACTGTGCTAAATTATAAATATTTAATACGTTTATATAAAAAAGAAAATAATACATTTAATAACTGTACATTTATATGTTACAAACTATAAGTAATTTTATTGAATTTTTAATTTTAAAAACATTAATTTAATTTTAATATTTTTGGTTGACAATGAATACTGTATAAATATGGTATCTATTTCAATAGTGTTGTTAAATTTAATATTTTAAATTAATTTTATGTTTTGATAATAATACAATAATTAGTAATAATAATAATTAAAATTTAACCTTTTTGGTCAGCCATCTAAAAATACTAAAAACCTTAAGCTAAAGGATACATAATTATTATTATTAAAATTAATAAAATTGAATATTTGACATATTTTGTGATTATTTAATTTTAATTTTTTGAAAGTATATAAGCAGCATAAATTGCCTATACAAAATTCCTTAAAAATAATTTAAATTAGCTATACTATCTATATAATAGTATTCAAATTTTTACTGACTGGTAGATTTATTCAAAATAAATCAAAATAAATAGAAATTGCGAAAAATAATTCATATTTATTTCTTAGCTCAAACATTCAGACTTTTATCAACGTTGGGTAATTTTTTTATATTTTTATTTTTTTGAATAATAGCGTGTATATTTCATTTTATATTCTAGAGCAGAAAGTTTTTTAGAATATTTCGATACATTAAAATTGAAATTCGGACGAGTAGTTAACAAGTTATAGGTATTTAATGTTTAAACGATTAGAGTGCTATGCAGAGATACTTTGAAAAATTTTGGTCTACTACTCTGCTCAAAATATATTAAACATATTATAATATAATATATCTTATAAAAATTTTGTTTTATTTTAACTGAAAATTGTATAAACAAAATAATATATTTTGATATAATGAGATAGTTGTTTGCTAAAAGAATCATTAGGTATGTTATTAATTTTGGATAAATATTAATTACTGATTGTTCATTTTGTAATATTTTGTTACTGAAGTAGTTTATAACATGTTACGTAAATAAATTTTATCTTTCTTAATAAAAATAAGTAATGTATTTTAAATCTCTAACCCCAATAAAGATATTTTATAAATTCAAATAATATTTTATTAAGCTTCAAAATAATTAAATATTATATTTTAATCTAAGCATTTTTATTTTAAATGTAATAATTTGTTTTTAAGTTTCTCAGAAAATGTTTTTATTCTTTTAATACATTAATTAATAAAATTGCTTAAATTTGTTGTTACTAGATTCACATAAATAACCATATTATTATTATTTTTTATATTTTAAGCATTATTAATTTATATGATAAAAATAATATTGTTCTTGGTTAATTGTTATATTGTAGGAACTACTATGATTACCTTTAAAAAATTTTTAAAATTAATTAATACATTTTGAGTATAGTCATAGGTTTTACGTATGCCTAATTTTAAATTAAGAGTGGAGCGATTAATGTATTGATTTTATGATGATGAGTGTGTGGTTTTTAGTGTTTGTTATTACTTTTTAGAGCAGTAAAAAATATGCTTTAACTTTAAATTTTGGAGGTGATTTGTAATAAAGAGTTGGATCTAATAACTATTTTTGGTAGTCATAAGTAAAAAGTCCACAGTATTTTTTTTTAATAATTAGAAAAAAAAACAATTATGAAAAATCAGGGATTTTTATGTTTATTCAGTTTTTGGAAACATTGATTTTTTCATTTTATTTTAATTAAAGATTGAATAACAGTAGAAACTTGAAGTTTTTACCAACTGTTTATTTTTTCATTTTAAAGACATAATAGAATTTTAAAAATATTTTGATGCTTTTTAAGCTATTTTATATATCTAAAAATATTAATGCTGTGAATTGTTGTATACATTTAGTAAGATAACGGTTTTATTATAAAATACATTCATATGTTGTTAGAATTTTTAACATACAAATATTATTGTGGATGTACAGTTGGTGTGCATAAGTAAATTCAATTAAATATTTTTATGACCTATATTTTATACATTGTACTTGAACGAATAATACAATAATAAATATCAATTAAAAAACAAAAAAAAACAAAATTAAATACTTATAATAATAAATATAATAAAGTTAATCTTCATTGTTGTCTTGATAGTTCTGAATCGTGTGCACTACGTATCTACACATCAATTGCGATTTGTATAGTTAACATACAAAAGAAATGTATTCTATGCAACAGCTTTATATACTTTGTACGAGGTGTAGTGTATAGATGTAAAAAGTTAAGCAACTCGACCTGTTACCTTTTACACTGACACATACTAATCGTCTGTTAATATCTATTATATTTTTACTGTGCATAACAACAAAAAAATAAATAGTACAATGACTTGTTTTTGTAGTTGGTTAAAAAAAGAAAATCATTTAAAACATCAAATTGTTCTGAAAACGTTTTCGTCGATAGTAAATAATAAGTTATTTTCTTTGTTATCGAGTAAATTTTATTGATTTTACATAATATTGTTATGATTTATGGTTTTTAAGATTATTTTAGCTATACAACTCGTATTATAATACTTTAATTGTGTCGGTAATAAATGCCAATAAAACAATTAATAATAAGTTTATACAGGAATATTGACATGTCTATTGTGGATATAAAAAGTTTTTTCCGTATTATCTATTTCATATTATACCTACTGTTCAACAATCGTGATTCAATTGCTGGAAACCGTAAATGCTGAACTTTTGTAATTGATTCGTTTGGAGCTCTGCGTCTCCACTACCGAAACAAAACCCGCGGAGATGCTATATCGCATAAAAAACGATTACTGCTGTGATTTTGAAGTAGCAAAAAAAAAAAAAAAAACAAAGAAAACTGCCATGACCGATTGGCCACGCAATACAATATATAATATAAAAGCCATAACTGATAGTTTCCCGTTGGAATTCCGGCCCAAAGCTCTTACAATACGAATCATTATGTACATATATATATTTATTTCTAAAGCTCGATTGCTTAGCGACGCTTTTCACTTCCGCCCTACTCGTTTTGTCTTTGTAATACATTAATGGAATATCGTGAACCCCCGAGTTGAGAGTGGGTGCGTACGATCAAGATAAATCTTTTAACGACGGCCATGGAATACGGAAACAAATTGTTGTCACTTATAATGTCTTAAGGGCGACAGATTTATTCCAAAAGGAATAGATAAAAAAAAGAGGATAGAAGACGACGGGTAAAACGTACACAACTAAAATAACAAATACTTTTAGTTTTGTACCATTTGAAAGAGATCGTTTTCAAAACAAAAAAATAAAATATAAATAATAATAATAATAATAATAATAAATAAATAAATAAAATAAGGAAGAAAAGTATTCGTCTTGCTTAGTAACTATAACGGCAACAACCTATACTTATTTCTATACGTTATGTACAAGAAATTGTTCTTATAGTAAAGTGTCATAAAAAAATATATACTTTGATCTTGGAAATGTTTACACCTCAAACTGACCATAAATAAACGTGTTATATTTATATAGCTAATGTACTATTGGCATTTTTATATTTTTAAATAGATAATTGTTTAACCTAATGATTAAAAAAGAAATAATTATAAGGATGATTATGCATAATAAAATTATTGATAACTTTTCATTGTTAACTAATGATTACAACTTTTTTTTACTTATCAAGATTATATTTTTATTTTTTTACAACGTATGTTATTTGAAAAAATAATTTTTTTTTTTTATAATTGGGTTTTGTGATGCTATTAATTTATGTCTATACATGTATAATGTATGCGCGTTTTTCTATTTTTCCAATTTTTCTGTTATTATTGGGTTTTTTTTTATATAAAAGCACAAAATAATATCATATGGAAATCGTATAAATATATTTTTTGATCGAAAAATCTACAAATAATGTTTTAGAAAAGGTAGAAGGATCAGTTTTTAAAAATATTATGATAAAGTATCAAAAAACCTGTGACATTATTGCGACATAAATTTTCGATAAAAAGCCATTTTGATTATATTATTGAAATTCATTCATTTCAAATTTTTCACAACTATTTAATTTATTATCTTAAACACATTTTTTCAACTATTTATTACCTCAATAACATACAATTGAAATGTTTTTATGCTCTCTAAGTAAATAATTCAAAGAATAAATTTTTTTTCTGGTTTTATTTTATTTTAAATTTGCATTTTGAGATTTAGAAGATCCGCGAATGAAAAATAATTAAAATTAATATCATGTTAAATACACATTATTTTAGTAAAGGATTCAAAGTGTCTTTATAGGAATGTCAGTATTAAACGTGGCTGTAATATTTAAGTTTTAAAATTACGTTTAATTTTAGTTTAATTAACGTTGCAGTATATTTATTTTTATAATATTGCAACAGTTCCAATAGGCTCATTTTGTTATTTTTGTACAGTTATGAACAAAATTACTGTTCTATTTAAAATTAACGTTTTGATTCAATTTTATTGAGTGAGTGAAAGTAACATAAAATATTTATGTTTTTGTTGATAATTAATATATTTTATAGTCTAAGGAAAATGGATATCTAAAATGAAAAAAAAAATATTATGATAGAAATGTCAGTAATATTATTGTCTAATTTATTACGGTTATTATTTATTTATTTTTTTAATGAAATGGTTGGTTTGAGGTTTGAATGAATAAAAGTAATAATGATAGACGTCTATCATTTGCAATTATTTTCACTTGTTAAATAAAGATAGTATAATGATTTAACGATATGTTTATAAATGTTTTAAAAAAGTAAACAATTATAATTTATTTATTTTTATATTTGAAAATTGTGAAAAATTCGATATTAGTGTATAATTGATTGATGTTAAAAGTATTATTTCATATAGGTAATATAAAATAATGATCGTTGATTAATTTTTGTCCTAAACTGTTATTTAAATATTTTAATAATGTGCATGTGAAATTAATAATTTTACTATTATATGTCTCTTCCATTTATCTAAAATTTGTTTCTGTGCGATTCATCAAAAATATTTTTAAATTGTATATCATAACCATCTCGTATAAACAGATTTTATTAAAAACGCCTTCATGAAAAGATTGTTTAAAGTTGCTATTTCAATCTTGAAGATAAAAATTTATAATAACTTATATAAATATCTATGGATTTTCAATGTTTTTAATGGTATAATTAAGAACTACCTAATACAATTTTTATGTGTTTAATTTTTATACTAAAAAAATGTGAAAAATGCTCATTTATTTTTTAAGATATGTGTTAAATAATAAATTGTGTAGCTGTACACTGTTTAATAGAATCAAAACCAAATATGTTATAGTTTGTGTTAAATATAAAATAATTATTATTTGTCGAACACAATAAAATAACTGGCAATATATTACTGCTTTTGTTTTAATTACCATTAAAGGTAATGTGATAGACCATTAACAGAAACAAAACTAATTATACTTGATGTCCGTAGGTATAATAATTGCTATAGACCTTCTTGATTTTCGATAATATTACCCAATATTACGTTCAAGATAATTATAACGGTCTATGCAAGTGTCTTTGGTTATTAATTATTGTAATATAATATGCACAAGTAGGTAGATAGTAAAAATCAAGTATAATATCTGATTAATACAGTTAGTGTGATTAGATGTAGCTTTTGTGTATTACTAAATCATCAAATTATAATATTGATTGATGCACAAATATTTACTTAAATCCTTTATAAAATTCTGTATATATTGTTAAATAATTTTAAGGACGTAACTTACTATACTATTTGAATTTAAAGACTTGTAATTAGATTTTTTTTTTAAACGGTAAAACAAATAGTTATTACTAATTAAATTATATAATATGAATTTTTGAGTCGATTCATCTATTTTTTTTATATTTTATACCTGCAGGTGACTGTTTCTTACCACCAGACGAAGGTAATTGTGGAAATCGATTGACTTTGAGAGTAAAATACTACTTTGACTCAAATAATGACGACTGCTCAGAATTCCTTTACTTCGGTTGTGGTGGCAACGATAATCGATTTGATACATTCGAAGAATGCGAAAATGTATGCCTATTTAATAATGGGTTTTAAAATAAGCCATCTTCGACTGGATGTTCTATATTGGCAACCAATGTTTTACAATTGTCAATAAATGCCATGTGAGTCACCATAATGAAGTTTTTCAATTAAATAGTTTGAAAAATAAATCACTTATTTTAGCTTTTATTCGTAGCGTCATTAATTTGGTACGTTTATCAATATAATAATACTAATCATCTGTAATTAAAACTGTTTTGCGAGCATACTAATTAAACTTAATTTTAAGACGGAGAAGTATTAAGCACAGTGTAGTCTATAACGTATTATTACGTATTTAACATTGAATCGATAAGGAGTTATATTATGTGAACGTCATAGGCATGCAGTAGACTAGTTATATTTCTAGTTGTTCATAATAAAAGGTAGACGAAAATGAGATATCACGTTAACAGTTTTAAAGGGAAAAAAAATTAATTATTAAGTGAAACAATATTCAATTATTTATTTTTGTTTTGTTCGAAAGAACTCAAAGGTCACTGTTAAATTTGTATTTCATTGAGCGAGAAGATGGGTAATACATACACAACGCACGCTTGTCATATAACTATTTATTTTTTTAACTCATTACCGATTATTTGCCAAATATGCATGACAATATATAATAATAATAATATAATGATTCCTGAATATCCTAACCACTATAATCAATAAACTCCTGTTAATTATCATACATTTTCGATTGTGTGTACTTTTCGGATTTATCGTACGATAAATCATATTGTAATGTGCGTGTTATGTGATTCTATATCCACATTCCTGTGGATTATTATTTTAAGTTAGAATATTACGCACTTACGGTCCTCGGATTTTATATCACCGATCACTCGATATATTTTCGATAATATGTCTCACAATATTACTTTTTTTCTCCCGAACACATGCACTATGCCTGATACATAATGGTAATATTTCAAAACGACGAGTGAACATTGTGTGATCAAATAATCTGTGATATTAAGGCAATGATCATAGAAATTATATTTAAGATTACATGATATTTTACTTCGTTTGATATCGGAAGAATTTATTACGCAGGTATATATTTTAGTGAGTTATCACCACGAAAGAACAAAAACCATTAAATCGTTAAATGTTTGTTTTGGTTTTTAATATTCAATAGGTACCTAGTAAAAGAATGGCACTTGGTGAAATATAAATTCATTTTTCGTGTCATTTATGTGATGTTCATATTGTATAGGTAAATTTTAAACGTATATATTTATTAACTTTTTAATTTCTTATTTTATTTAATATGTCTAATATGATATCAATTTATTATTTTTTACAAAATACTACGCTATACTTCTGCTAGCCGATTTTAAATATTTGGCGTGGAAACGCTTTTAATTCTAGCCTGACAAATATTGAGTAATTTTTGTATGTGTTTGTATGTGTGTTCACTGTGAAATTTCTGTGCTATGTAATATAACTCAATATTACGTACTTGTCAAGTAAATTTTGTATTTTTGTTACAAATATAATTTCAAATAAAATAAAATGCCTAACCTACAGAACTTGCCGTATTTTTATGGTTGTTGTCACCTTTTATTTTTTTTTACATAATTGATAGTTATTTTTTAATTTATTTAAAAATTAACAGGCATTAAGAAATAAGAATACAAATTGTATACATTTTATTGTAATTTCATTAATTTAAAGTAATATTGAAAATAATATTAATATATAAAACTATATTTTTCAGATACCTACATGGAATATGAAAATATCAAGACTTTTTGTTTTAAGATATTGGGAAGACCATTATATAAAACATTATAAGATATGTATTTATAATATTTGAATAGTGAAATTTTAATAAATATGTTAGAATAAACAAATTAAAATAATAACATATTGTAATATAATGATTTAAGTTATAATATTTTTTTATTAAATGCTATAAAAGCATTTGTAAATTTGAATCTGTATTACTTTTTAAATTTGTATTTATATAAAATAAACTACAAAAAAAACAAACAAAAAGAAATATTTTACTTAATATGTAATATTATTTTATATTTATTTCAGATGATTTTATATGCAATGTTTTACATAAAATGTTATGTTTTAAAATTAATTCGTACTCAATATCTACGTTTTTTTCGTAATTTGTATTGGAAGTTCACACAGTGTCTTGTCCTGTTTTTTTTTTTTTTTACAAGATTTAGGTTTTTAGTCGTGTAAATGCAGAAAACTTGTATGGTTCAAGGCTTGAAGACTTTAATGGCTAAACTTAAAATTTTTATATGCATACCTATTCTTAGTTGAATGTATTTTAAATATTTTAGCTGTGGGAGGTAAGAAATTAAGTGGACCTTTACGAAAAATGATTGAAACAACAACAACGGAAATCAATCATGTCGTTTTCGAAATGATAAAACTATATCCGGGATGAAGAGGGAAAAAAATAAATAAAAATAATTTTGACGGCTGTAGATTTATGAGGAAACACGTCGTGTAGTGCAGAGTGATAAAACTGTTTGACTGGAACGGTATCAAGCAGATGGCAAGATCGTTTCATATATTTTTTCTTCACTTTTCTCCTCTTACTTGTGGCACTACATCACCAGCATTTACCCACTTGTGATTGATGACTTGCGGTTTTTGCGAAATATTATTCGCTTTAAAAATAAAATATATTCATCCGTGCCCGCTGACAGCTCTAAGTGTATACGTGCTCAAAGACAAGGCTTATCGTTTCTCCTGTTCATACGTGCACGGACAGCCCAATGATAATACTATGTGTAACAATGAGTGCGAAATTGAAATCTATTTAGTTTGTTGGAGAATAAGTGGAAACAAAAAAGTTGTGTGGAATTCAATTTTTACGTATGGCTATAAATAATTTAAATCAATAAATTACAATTTATGATTATCATAACTTTAATTTTTCTTTGAAGTTTGTCATTGTTATATCATTGATTTTATTAAAATAAATCGTCGTAAATAAATAATCTTTTATCATCCGAAGATAAGTTTATACATTACTGTATATTATCAATAATTATTTTTATTTATTTAATTATTTGAATAATTAAAATATTTAGGTGTCTAATTAAGTTATAGTAAAAATAAATTTTGAAAGTTTGTATCGAAATTCTTTTTTAAAATTGTTCATTGTTTTTGATATGTTATGAAAATGCGATTAAAATATTTCTTGATAATTATTTTATTTTATTCTTTTATAATTTGTTATTCATGCTTATTTTTATCAGTATGTATCACTATCACTTATAAATAACTTATAAGAATTAAATCGCCTTTTATTTATTATTAAAATAGATTTGAAGTTATGATTTATGAGTTAAATTATTGTCGAAACATAATATAAAGGTTTTTTTAAAATAAAAATGATACATTTTAATACATAAAAATTATGTTAAATATGTTATTAACTCATTCATAAGATTTAATTTATTAAAACATTACGATCAGAATTAATATTAAATAAGCTTTATTTATTCTTATTTCTGTTTGGTAATATTTTTATAGTTCAAGAATTTTTATTTGTATCATAATATAATCTCATATTAAAAACAGTCATCAATTTTAATACGTGGTTATATTCTATTTAAAATGTATTGTGTTCATAATAAGGAATTATTGTTTTACTAATATTTATATTAAAATAATATGAATACTTCTAGTCTTTTTTAGTTGTTTTCAACTTATTTGTTGTTATGTTAGTTATAAATACATGTTAGTGTAAGTATTCAATAAAAAAAGATAATAATAGATTAGAGTGTGACGTGTATAATACGAATGTATATGGTCTCTAATGCGTGTGTGTAGGCCACTAAATACAATAGAAAGTTAAATTAAAATTAAATTCATAATAATTAAACAAGGTGTATTTTAATGATACATTTATGAAAGATTATAGTTTTTTTATAATCTATAATAATAATAATTAATATATTTATTTATTTATATTGTTGTTAATCAGATACATATCTAAATCAGTACAGTAATATAAAGTAATCAATATGTGAGTTATTATATTATATTTTTACATAATAGTATTTTAAGTATGGGGAAAAACACATTTTTAAGCCTAGTATTTTGCTTATATCTTATTGAAATATTATAAATTGTCTTTTTTTAAATGGAAAATGTTTATTTTAGTTGCAAAATATCAATAATTCTTTACCTGAATATTATTTTCTTATTGCATGAAACTCTAATATAATATGAAAATATAATAATTTAAAATATAGTTGTGGACAACGGATAGGGAGAAATAATATCTTTACTATTTTTTTTGATAGCAATTTTCTGCGGTTCTACTTTTTTAAAGGTGTAGACAATACAATCTGTTACACTATGATTTTCGTTATTCTTTGGTTAGGTTGATCATCCTAAATGTGGATCGTTTGTTACCAAAACTATCTCTTGCCTGAACCTCTTGAATTACTCAAATATTTTAACTCAAATTAAAGCAACATTTTCAAAAGGTGTTTCAAGAATTTTTGTGATTTTATGGTTTAGTTTAACGATTTAATTATAAATTATCACTCGATAACGATATTGACGTGTTACTTATGAGTTATTGTAAAATATAATACAATATAATTTGTGCGTCTTTATTAATGAAATATTATGGTAATTAATAAATGTTTGCATTGTAACTTGTTTTCGTCCGTAACAAAGTCAATACTTAAAGCACGAATTTTATACTTAATTACATGTTATAAGCATAAATATATAGTTACCACGTCTAATTCAATTATTGAATTAGACTTTTTTTGTGGAATAATTAACATTAATTAACATTAATCAATATTATTTTATAGTTACAGTTGTCTGTGTGTTTTATAATATGTTACTTAATGAGTAATGAATTAATACTTTAAGACGAAATTATTATAATACATGGAAATAAAGATAAAGATTATAAATAAAACTTATTTTAGATCGACTAATATCATAGATATTTTTAATTTGAATGAACCAAAAGTTGTTTATTATCAAAAAACTACAGTAAAGAGTCAATATTTTTATTTTTTTTTTTTGAAAAATGTTAAAAAATAAAGATTTATGAAGACGATTTCCTGTATAGATGGTTTCAATTGTTTCTCGTCGTTGTATGCTACTGTAATAGATATTTTTATTTTAATTCAATAATACAAAATTATACTAAAAAACTAAAAAAAAAAAATCAATTTTGTGCACGAAGACTGCAGTTTATTAGTTTAAATTCCTAAGAATATTTTATCATATATTTATGTTTCAATGATAAATTGTTTATTTTTTTATCAGTTATACAGTGGGTTGAACTATTATTTTTTTATTTATTAAGATAAGTCCGGAAAATGGAATATTTACTGTTATTTGTTTCTATAATTTAATGATGAAAAAAAATACAATAATTTTTGTATATTTGTTGTTATTCAAATAAATTAATTATACTACAGGTTTATAAGTATATTTATTACAAGTAAACAATAAAATTGATTTTGTTAAAAATTGTTGTTGCGTGAATTCATAATTTTGTAGTTCTGATTTTCTGTAAATTATATTTTTAGTATTTTTTGATAATTTAGAAAAATACTTTTAATTATGCCTTTCTAATTGCCAGTAACTAGATACGATTTAACGAAAGTTAAAAACAAAACATTTTTTTTTTCTATATAAAGTGTTTAGAAAAAAAACATGCACATTCATCGTAAAACCAAAAAAGTCAACGCTTCGCTAGGAATTTAATAAATAGATAAAACAGTTTTATTTTTTGAATTAAGCTTGACAATTCAATTAATGAATTAGGTCTTCTTTAATACAGTTTTAACTATAGAAAGACAAATATTATAAACACTTGGCGCCAAGTTATTGATTTTTACAAATAAAAAGTCAAATAGTTCAACAATAACAATTATTATAAAAATATTGTACAATTGTTAAAACTGTCAATCATAATAAATCCATACGTATTATAATATTATATTTTATATTTTATACACTTTTTTATGTTAAGTTTTAAGTTTCTCATTTAACTTAACCATACCATTAATCATTGTATATTTGAATAAATATGTGTCAATTTTTTCATAATATATTTTTATTGATTAGATCCATTTTCTAAAGTAGTTTGATTACGGTAGAATAATGCATGAACTCTTCTTTTTTATGAGTTACCGTAATTAAAGCTCTCCAACATTATAAATATAAATAAAAATTAAATATAACATTAGTATTATATTGGAAAATATCGTGTTTTTTCAATAAGTATTTAAGTATGAGAATAATAAATTCTAATGGTTAATTGTACTGAATTAAGTATACGCTGAATAATTGATACGATTTTAATTTTGCTTATGAAGACTACGCGAATTTAAAATATATAGTTTTGGAATTTTTTTGTATCGGTTTTGACCATAACCTTACTAATTACCATGGTTCCAAATTGTCTTTCACTTTATTTTTGTGGTTAATAGATAAATGAATAATTTTAATTTATGTCTTCGTATATCGTAATAAAGTTCATTATTAATAATATTATACATTATACTAATGAAATTGTATTATGATATTTTGGAAATATTGATTTTAATGATTGTACAATCCAGTTGAACGTATATAGTAAAATGTTGACAGAAGCGTTAAAAATGGTACTAATTATATTAACAACTATTTACAATTTAATATAGTTATTTCGATTAAAAAAAAAAAATGAATTAATCAAACTATCTGTGTAATTATGGTAAAAACGAAAATGAAAAGTTAAAATATGAAAATGATTTAAAAATTGTCAGTAAATTTAAAATTATTGTTTAGTGATATCTGATTAGATATGAATAACTCATAAGGCATCTAATTTCTTAAAATAGTGTTTTGACGAGGACAATATGACTTGTCATTTTGCTTAATAGTAATAATTGACAAATATGTTTTTTTCTTAAATTCTTTCTTTATGCTTTTATGTACTCAGTTCCACTTTACACAACCAGAACTAATTCTGACTATGTCCAAACTAGGGACGTTTTACAGTAGTTATCTATGGTGAGTTGTGTGCGTTTCGTCGATCACCGTGTGCGTTTGTGCGTGAATATTTAAATTATTATTTTATGATTATATCTTATTTTTGTATATTATAATTCATCACTGTGTATATCTGTCCAACAGTTAAATTAAAGGTAAGTTCTTAAATTGTATTACATTGGTTAATTGTTAATACTATACATAATATATAGGAGCTATTAATGAATTCATCACATCATATACATTAATTATCTCATAAATTATTTAAATATTACTATCAGGTCTAATTAGTTTATATTTTAATGAAAATTCTTTATAAATTACAATAAAATTATTAGCAAGGTTAGGTTATAATAATATACTAAATTAATGTAATTTAAATAGCAAATAGATAATATTATTTTTTAAATAATGCTGTACTTATTTAAAATATAATATTGTTATTATGTCTTAATGATTTTAATCAATTAAAATTTTATTAGATAAAATATATAGTCACGTAGAGTGGGGATGTACAAAAGTTTCTTATATCAATTTACATTTCTATACATCACCAATGTTCTTGCTGTCCAAACTTTTTAATAAAATCAATTATTAAGTTGTTGAAACATGCCGTTCCTATATCAATTATGTAAACAATATATGTTTTGACGTTTCTTTATTATAATTGGTTTATTGAATTTCGTAGACTTGGTAAAGTATTATCAAATTGAAAAAAGTTATTATAATGTTAGACAATAAAATATATATATATATATATATATATATATAATTATAATGGACAAATTGTGAGATTTGAAAAAACGATAATAACAGATTAAGTATCATTTAACGTGTATACCTTAAATGGATACTTAACCAAATCAATAAAATAAATGGTAAAAACTAAAAATACGAAGTATTTATAACAACTGATAATCTTAGCTCAGCTATACTCAGAGTCGTTTTTCGATTAATTGATTTGATAATAATATTTGATTTCGCTGTTTAGTATTATTCGGATTTTTATGATTATTTAATATAAATATTTAAACTTGAAAAATATGGAACATTTATCATAAAATAATTGTACGTTGATGATAACAAACAAAAATTTAAAAAATTTAATTTAACAAAATTGGGAAAGTCCCTCTGTTGCAACATACATGCACAATAAACGTTGAATGTACATTATTATTGAGTTGGAAGACGTGTTAAATTTTAATTCAACGATAAATCTTTGTATACGATGAAAAACGATTCTGAGCGAAGAGAGTTATTCAGCGTTAGGCGAGGTTAGTCTACAAAATGATTTATTATTTTGAAGAATTTTGTCAAAATTTTAAATTCAAACTAATATAAAAATAAATGTTACTTTACATTAAACTTTTTATTAAGTTCTTGTTAGGAAAACTTACGAGAAGCCTTGTATTACATTTTTAAACCTTCGGTAAAAAGATTAAAAATGTAATGCATAATAAAAATAGTTTGTACATTTTTGCTATTTTATCGAATTTTATAAACATTTTAAATGTTTTTTATGTATTGTTTATAAAAAAAAAAAAAAACTGTGACCATGTATTTTTGATATTGCTTAATTGCTGGTAGGAAAACTGTAAAGCATTTTGTATTCTATTTCTATGTTTGAATTTTCTTACACGGAAATGAAAATTTTATCATAATCATAATTAGTACTGTAAAACTAATAAATTCATAATCCACTTAGAATCTAAAAATGTAGTAAATCTATTTCTCTTTACTATTATTAACAAAATATGTATATGTTCAATTAGGTAGTTATTGTTAACGTGCTATTATAATGATAGTTTGTACATTATAATTATATTAATTTACTTGTTTATATTAAAAAATATATATGTATACAGGTAATATTACATTGAAGTTAATACATACTAAAAAAAGAGTAAAATGAATCAACGTACGTACTTATATTATATTTAATGTGCATACTCGTATAATATTGCAGTGGTCACTGTTTATAATGTTTGTCAAAACGCAAAAGTATTGAATTATGGCAAGTTAAATGTTATACTTGAGAAGAATTAATTGTTATTTATACGTGGTATAGGTATGTGTTTTTACAGCTTATACTGTTTATAGGATTTGAAAATTTCATTTAATTAAATGTAATAGATGATAAAATCTAGTTTTTGGTGAGAGTATCAAAATCAAGAAGTTATATTTTGCCATAAAAGCTGAATATAATGTCAAATAATAATATGTGTATGTCTCTTATTATTCTATTTTCATACGGACAATTTAAAATACTTTTAGATATTCAAAAATTAGTGGTAAACGTTATTTTTAGAGCTAGAATTGAAAAAATAGTTAATATAATGTAAAAATGTTTAAATTATTTCATTAGAACTCTTTAGTTGTTCATAGAAAAATTTAAAAAAATGTTGATCGATTTTGATAAAGGATAATCAAAATGGACGGTTACGTAATATTATGATATTAATTATTTATAATCAAATATATTAATGTTAATTTCTTAGATATTTCTATTTATGATTAAATCAATATAATGTTATCTTGGCAATTAGTTTTTACGTTTATAAACACTTGAATTTTTCATTTAACATATTTCCAAACGTTACGAAATAAATTCATAATGCAAAGATGCTAACAAAATACACTTACATCAATCACTGTCATTTTTTTTTTTCATTCAATGAAGTCATAATGTTCTTTTTTATATTTTTAACTTAATTTTATAACGAAATAAGAAAATCTCATTTTTCACTCCACATTTTATTTAAGATTGGAATCAATATAAATATAAGTATATATATATATATATATATATATATATATATATATATATATATAAAACGTTGTTATAGCAGTCACATACATTTCCTTTTTTGAATTCTCGCCAAACGAAATTAATTTTATTTATCATTTTAATACTAAAATAATCTTTAACATTAGTTTATCTACATTAATATGATTATTATTACGTGAAAATATCGATAGCAATTAAACCTAATCTGTTTTAAACACTGGTTATACAACTGTTAGGTTAATGGTTAATTTCTATTGTTCGGAATATTGTGTAACAATTAATATTTTTAAAGTATTTTCGAATAGCTCTAACTATCAGAACTGTTATGTATGAATTAAATGGGTTCAATATTGGACCATATTACGCATAAAGGCGTGTCCAAAATCAAAATTCAAGACAGACCCGGCTATACCAATAGTTTATAGAATATAAGAGTACATTTTTGTTTTAAGGGAATTTTTAATATATTTTTTTAAATGTACTTTACACTAATGACGGTCCTAGGGAGGGTTGACAAACGCGGTGCGTTCGTACCAGGCCCCGTAAATTATGTATTACGAATATCACTTAATCAATTAGACAATCATAATAATATTGTCCCAACAATATGCAAATTGCTACTCGTGTGACCGTGTGGTATTCTTAGGATACGGGTTGTTGTCGGAGAAAATCAAGATGGTACCAATTATACACAGCTATACACATTGTTATTGGTTTATCAAATACTCAAACAAATTTTATATTCATAATTTAACTAAATGAAAAATTAATTAGCACCATGTTACTTAGAAAATTGTTTATCGTTGATGACGATCGATGACGGATACAACTGTAGTTTATAATATAGTATAGTGATATTATTTCGCTTTTGTAATTTAATTATGAATAAAAATTATAATACTCTTGTTGTGATGAACTACGAAAATAGTTTTGGTACATCTTACAAAAAAAGTAACACTATATGGGCGATAGTCGTCATTTTTTACAAGGCACTCAACGTGTTAATAACGAACGCGAAACAGCTCAATTTATTATTGTTATTTTGTTCAACATAATATAACGTTTTGATGATGATCAAGTGTTTACGATTTAAATTAATTACATAAAATAAATAATTTAAAGTAAAAGTAGTATTTATTACGTCAATTTTACATTCATATTCAATAAAAAAAAGAAAAAAAAATAATTATTAAAATATTGTTTATATTATATTTAATATATACTAATTTTGAATCTTTTATAAAAATACGAATTGGCTTTTATTAGTTAATACATTAACATTTAGATTTCTAACAAGGCCTTAAAGTTTATACAATTGTTATATAAAAATTAAGTAAGTCCGTTAGAAAATAAAATAAACAAACATAGGTAAATATAAATATATATGGATTCTCGAAAAATTCTGCACCGGGCTTCAAAATCCATAAGGTTGGTACTGCTTTGTATTACAATAATTTGTAGCCAATCATAATGTATATCAGGGATGGGAGACTTGCGGCCCGCGAACTTTTTTTTATCTGGCCCGTACTACATTTTTAAATTATTTGTTCATTAGATTTTAATTTTCTAAAACTGTCCCTCTAGTCATTTTGAGTTATCCATTTCTGATGTATACTATTAATAATAATAATATATAAATGATAAAATTTATTCAATAAATCAAAATCTTCTATTTTTGATTTTAGAAAATTCGTAAATAATTTTTATAGGATATCGCAAAATTCTGAATTTTACTCCGTTACGATTGATATCCATGATAAACTATGAAGATGCGTATTTGTCGATTATCATGGACACACAGTAAACATATTTTGATTCTTCTCATTGTCAAAAAACCTTCTACAGATTTTTATTATACAAAAATATATCATGTTTTTTCGATAAAGTACTCGAGGATTACCAATCACTTTTATTTATTGGTAATTTTTCACACGGGTGCCTATTATTACAGGGTAGGTGTTGAGTAATTATAATAAATTTCATAATTCACATTCAGTGTTCGGTGTATTTAATACAAAAACATAAAATTATATTGAAATAGGTACCGCTCTGCTGTACTTTAGGTGTCAAGTTGAGAGTGTGTTAAATTTGAATTCAATGATATACGAAAAACGATTCTATGTGGACTGCGGAGACTAGAGACGGCCTATTAAAGTGTCAGCTTAAATCGCTAAATATATTTCATGGTATATTTTTTGATATATTTAGCTATAAAAGTTATTTATAATACTTTTAGTATTACGGTGGGTTGATATAATTTTTATCGAAAATATTTCATTTATTATATTATTAGTTTTTTATATTTAATAGTAAATTGTTTTTAAAACTATATCATGTCAACTTAAATAACTCAAAATGTTTCTGTAAATACCGTAAAACAGTAATAGTAGGACCATAATATAAAATAGATTAATAGATAATATCTTAAAATAAATCAAAAATATTCTTGCGTATAGTGAATTATGTACGTAGAAGTTTTAAGTTCCCATGAACAATGTTTATAAATTATAAAAAATAACTAACATCGTTGATTATTATTTAAATAAGTAATTTCTTCCAAATTTGAATTTAGACTGTTTTTAAAAACTAATTGCCTTTATATTTTTTTTTTAGAAATTATAGTTTAAAAATATTAGCTTCTTGTGAAAAATGTTGTATTTATTTTTCAAAATTTAGATATAAAATGAAAAGTTTTCATACATTTTCAACTAGAAAATAATTTGTGATTTTTTATGATTTTGAAAAATTTTGTTAAAGTTTTTAACTTCAAATGCATATAAAAAAAAATTGTGCTTATATATTATTAATATTTTTGTATAGATATAAGAACAACTTATGCGGAATTTTTTTTACTTTTTCAAGAATTTTTACCTAGTGAATTAATTTTTTTAAACATTTATAGAAAAAACTAAAAAAAAAAAAAAAAATTAAAATGTCTCTTGTTTATAAATAGCTCAAAAACCGTTAATAATATAAACATTTAGTGAAGATCTCAAATAACTACTGTTATTATTTTTTGATATAGAAAAAACGTCAAAACTATTGAAACTAATATTATAATATTGCTTATCATTACATTACATAATTTCCTTTTTAAATAACAGAAGTACAAAACCACTTGGTGTACTAAATAAAACATTAATATTCAATAATAATATTAAAATATAAGAATAATAAATATTTATAAAAATTCAAGTACTTATATCTTTTAGGTGCTTTCAGAGTTTTTGGTTCTCTCTCTTTAAGGTAATCTCTAAAATGGTTCTTATACATTATGCATTACCCATTCACTTGCTCTAAACTGAATAACTCTTTCCTCAAATCTACAATATTTATTTATTTTTATAGTCCTACCATTGGCCATTGGGTCTTATGTTATTACACAACTAAAACTATGTTCATATTTGAACATGCATGCTGACATATTAAATCCACAATAATTATTATATTTCATAATATGGTATAGAACATAGTTATTAAAATATTAATTCAGACAGACATAATGAAAATTATTTTGCCATTATAGTCAGCATTTCATTCTATGTTCTATTTATTTTCTAAATCCAGGTTTTCAAAGAAAGCTTTATGAAGTACAATCATTATCGTATTCCATCCGTAGTTAATTAATCAATATTGTAAAATATAATATTCAGTTGAGTGTTATTTTACTCATCGGTAAATTTAAGAAATGCAAGATACATTTTGTTACGAGTATACTTATTGAAAATAAAATCGACTTGCGTAACATTGTTTTTTGATTAGTTATTTTTTCTTGGTGATATAAAAATTTTGGACTCTGTAATATATTATTACATTACATTTTATGTTATTCTAGTCTTTAAATCATTATTTTAAAAGCATGTATAAATCATGTATCATCATTTAATATTTTTAGTTTTTATAATTTTAAATGGTGGTAAACTTAATGTCATTTTTACGTTATAAAAAACACATAATTTTATTTTACTTATTTAGATATATAAATTCTATTTTCTCAAACTTAATATAACACATCTAAAATTTTTATTAGTTAATTTTAAGTTAAAGTAATTCAGTGGACTTTTGTAAAATTATCTTTTTTTTATGCAATATAAACATTTGTCTTTTCTATATTTTCTAATACAACTTTCAAATAAATGCAATTTATTGTTATCGCTTTTGTCTATTCATTCAACCCACATGTGTGCGTGATATAATAATTCCTTTAATTATTCTAGTTTATTTTTTCTCAGTCTTCTAACGGATAGTTTGAAGTATTTTAAAACCGTCTAAAATATTTCATAATCTTGTAGAATTTAATATAAATGAGTATATACTGTATACTTTAAAATTTAAGATATTACTACATTATTATTAAATTGAATTTTATTCATACTTTCATATAATATATAGTACAATTGTTTTTCATCATTGTTACTCAAAGTTCTATCATGTGTAATTATTTTGACTTTTTGACTTCGAAACATTTCCAGTAGTGTCATTAAATATTACTACGTAACAAGATGTATTAAAAATCAAAAAAATATGACCAAATTGACTTATGCTTTTTTATTTGTGAATCATTTATGTATATTTTTTTATTTAATGTTTATTAGTTGTACATAGTTAGTAAATATTTAAGATTTACAAAAAGTATTTATAGTGTAGCAATTAGCAATTATACTTTTGGTGGGTCGCGCTATTTTTTTTAAATAATACAAAAATATAAATAAAATAGTTTAATTTTCTGTCGTATGGTAAAAAAAAAAAAAAAGGTCATTCATTGATATTGTGGGTCGCCATATTTTAAAAAATTTTAAAAATGGGTCGTACAATAAAAAGTTTGGGAACCTCTGAACTAAACAGTATATTATTTCAATGATTCATCAATTCATCATAATCATTTAAATATTTTTCTTCAAAAAAAATATTTTCCTTGATATTTTGGTATATTATTAACAATAATAATAATAATAATAATAATAATAATAATAATAAATATATATTTTTAGAATTAATAACAATTTCTAGAAGGGAGGAAATTGCATCACAGACTAGTATTTGTTATAATTTCTCTAAGACAGCGTGTAATGATTATTTTAATTTTATTACTATTAGATGTTTGTATTTTATGTTAAAATTATTACATAAAAAAAACTCATTTATGATGATTATTTTAATTATAACTAGTTGTTTTTAATTATTATTAAAATGTAATGTTAATTCATAATTTTATCGAGTTTCAAACAATATAAATTACAGAGTATCGCCTCATAATGAACAACATCAACAAAGCCGACTAATACCTAAAAACGTACACATGAATCTGCTGAAATTATTTCTAAAAAAGATTGGCAAGTGGGTATTATTAAGTTGTACAGTTGGTGTCAAGTGGATTACTGTAATGGATGTGTTAAATTTGAATTGAATGATATATTGTTATTTGTTTTATACGTAAAACGATTCTGAGTGGTGACCGTTTGTTAGCCTATACAGCTAAATATATTTTTTGATAATTCTATTAAAGTAATTTATTATATTTTTAGTGTTATGATAGATTAATTTATTTATTTCAGAAAACGATACATTTATTCTATTATTATTAAATATTAACTTATAAGTTAATACCGTTTTGTTATGAAACAGTGTGAATAAGTTCAGAGTATAAATAACTAATACCTAGCTTAAAATTAATCTACGTATTTTGAAAATGTGATTATGATAATTTATAGTAAATTATTGTTATTATTTTATAGTTTTTACATTTTCTTCTAATAATACACATACATATTACATACGATAGCGATACGAAAATTTAAGTACATATTATGCTAAAATATTGGGTTACATCTTTATGTCCTGTAGCCTATACAGTTATTGGTACGTGGACTTTGACAGAATACTTGTTTTTGCGTGGTCACAATTAAAAATCATGTAACAAAAATATTGCTTAATTAAGTGTAAATGTATTGTCAAAGGATAATTATACCATTACTTCCTACATATTTAGGATATTTTCAACGTTTCTTAAGAGTTCTCAACATTTTCTAAATTATTAACATTTCTACAGAAAAATCTGCATATTTGTGTATTTGATTTGTATGGAAAAATTACATTATATCTTTTCATGTACAATTAAAAATATTAACATAAAATATGTTTAAAAAACATTTTTATTCATTTGTTTTTTAATTTTATTTTTATTATTCATTAATTTAATTCGTAGACAAATCATTTCTGAATTGTAAAAATTCTTATTGTACTCCTTATTCCTTATAAATTACTAGAATCTATGTGTTAAGTGTCTTGAGTCATCTATTATCATATCAAATCCTTAAATGATAATAAGATTTATAATCGATCGTCAAGTTTTACATTGGTTCATATATTATATTGTATTTAAATTGTACGATACGCATGATAGACACGATCGATAAAAATTGTACGCTTCCTGCACCAATCAAATCGGTTTGAATAAAATAGATGGTAATTAGCGGTATAATTTATATACCTATAAATTGAACCGTCAACTATAATGAATGGTGATTACATTATTATGGCATATTATATTGTATTCAGCATTGTACAGCATAGAATGCGAGTATACGACACAGTGCAGTAATCTCGGAAATGAATTTTCTTAGTAAATATATTATTTGTAAATCGTATATTTATATACATACAGAATTGCGTTTTTTTTGTGTATACCGATGCACATAACGAACTAGATACTGATGTTGTATGTTATTTTAATGAATTATAAAACATATTTTGTACTATGAATGCGTCAAAATGTATTGTGGTTCAAAGTATCACATTTTTTGTATTGAACTATGACAGTTGATTTAGAAACAGCCAAATAAATAGATATATTTTAAATTATAACACACCGATTTAGTGATGAGCTGATGGTATTTTTGACGGTTGATGCAACGGGTCCAACGGTTGGCAAACAAAACTCGCAGGAATGTAAACAAAAGTATGGTAGGTTGAGGTTACACAAACAATATTATTTTGCTGAAAGCCATAATATTATGGGTTTATTTTTTTTGCTTATAGAACTCCATAAATATAAAACTTTCATGTATACCAAGAAAATTCATCACGAACCACTTGTGAAATATTTCTTACATGCAACTATATATCGTCACGTATTCTTGGTATTCCTGGTATTTCAGGTCCGAAGTTACGAACGATATTCGTAAAATAAACATTTCACGTAGTTGTTATCAATTTTTGCCCCTTTCCTTAAAATTATCCCAATATTTGTTTCGGAAATGAAAACATTTAAAATTGTATTAGTTCAGCAGGGTGTGGTATACTATACACCACACGTATTGTAAATATATATATATATATATATATATAATACAAGTTAGGCACAATGAAGATTGAAATAAAAGATATGCCTGGCTATATGTTTATTTGTGATATTACTGCCATGTAGGTAGGTGGGTCACTTCACATAATAACACACATCGTACAAATATGAAAAGTGTTATTGTATTGAATTCGAATAACATTCCGATCGGCATAAAAATTGTTGGTCTTACAAGAGTGTCTTTTTCAGATTGTTAATATTTTATTTTTTTGAGTGGAGATGATAATATTAAAGAGCTGACTTTAAATTAGAAATAATGCCGTATTCATGTGGTATACAAGGTATACAACCGTATTGTATCTTTATGGTTTTATTCGTTTTTCAGGTATCAGAATTATTTCATTAGTTAATTTATAATATTGTTCATAAAAAAAAAAAAAAAATTGTTAAGTCTAGGCACCACACTTTAATACGGTATAACGGTTAACAATCGTTAAGTAGTACGATTAGTCCGTAATTATTATAAATAAAGAAATTTCTTACCAACGCGCTGGTTAAAGTTTTTCAAGTAACTACTACTATTATCGTTAAAACAAATTGTACGTATATACTTTTAACACGACGTCATACGAGAACATTGAGTGAAGAGAATTGTTTCTACTCGCATTAAGTTAAAGTTTCCTGTTTTAATGTACATTTTGTTAAAAGTTAATTTTATTATTACATAAGAAGTTAAATAATCTGTGCACAAGTTTCTGATGTAATAATAGTACCCACTATATAATACATATTTGTGTTTGAAATAAAACGTTGAAACTCTGTAATAAAGTATTAATACAATTTTGATAATTTATCAACTTTATCTAATTAAATTATATATATATTGTATAGAAAATTATTAAAAGATTATAATTGAAAAATATACCTGCATTTAATTAGTTACTTTTGATGCGTAGTCAAGTTAAACCTAGGTATAGTAGGTATACATGAATCAATTACAATGAATGAAAGTTGAATTTTATTGAAAGAATAATTATAATCTATGTTACTAGGCAGTAGGCGCAATACGCACATCAAAATATAGAATAGAAATACATAAAAATGAAATATATAAATATGTCGAGTTTATTAAATAAATTACAGCAAGTATGACGGGTAAACGTATAATAATAAAATTAATATACTCAGATACATAATATTATATTATTATGTGAAATTTATGCGATTAAAAAAAAAATCCGTTTGAATGATCATAGTATAAAAGTTAATCAAAAGCCCCGATGTCTTACGAAAACTTATAGTACTTTTATTTTATTATTTTTATAATCTAGTACAGTTATGATAAATATTGTCATTATCTTTTATCGAAATAAGAATTATTAATTTTCCTCTGTTATTCGTGTAGTCCTTAGTCATAAATATATTGTACATATTACTGCTATCTCAGGCTATATTACACGACCGTCTCATAGCTGGTAATGGTTTGTTACGTAAACCTCAAGCTCTAAAAGATACAAGACCATATTTTTGATATTAATATTTATAGTTATTTTGCGATGCTAGCCGTGATATATCTACAGAACTATAATAATTCTATTTCAGTTTTTTTTTCTCGTTTAGAAGCACGTAAATACATAAACTACGCCAACTACGGTGTATACATATATATATATAAATCCGTGTGTATGGTTGCAAGTACATTAACCTAGTTCCGTAGACTTGAATTCGTAAAATATGTAATCATAAAGTTTGTTCAAGCAGCTGACGTTGTACATTAATTAGAAGGCTCTACGGTTTTAAAATGAATTTAATATTCTTTGAATTCAAATTATGTTAGCTTTAAAATCAGTTACTACTCATATTGTCACTCTAGATACATGCAATAATATAATATTATGTACGCTCGACTTTCATTAATAATTTATTGTTTGGCAACCAATATAAATATATTATTAAGTATATGAAACAATCTTTAAAATACTTTATGCGATCGCTATTAACTATTCAAAGACTATACACAGTATAAATACAAATATCGTTATTGCTGTTAAATTAGAAATTGTTTTTTCATCGATGGAATTTTACGAGTCATTATTTTAGCGTGTAGTTTCTCAATAAGAGTATTATAGTTTATATTATGATGGTAATATTATTTGTTTAGTTTAATTTAAATCACTAAGATGCCACACAAAGAAGTACAAAAAATAATAGGTGTGTATTATTCTTAAAGTTTACTAAAACTAATACTTATTAAATATTTATTAAGAAGAAAAAATAATAATTTTTTTTTTATCAATCCAACGATTGAATTACAAAAAAAAAAAAAAATGAGAAATAACTATAGTTGATAAAAACAAACTGTTTTCATAATTTTTATATGAAATTATTTAATTTTTTATAGTTTAAATTTATATATGAAATTATTTAACTATACATTTCAATCAAAATCCCATATGGGCCCTTCACGATTACAGGTTGATTATAAACTACGCATTGATAATATTATGATTGAAAATAATTTTGTATGTTTTCCATTAATAATGAGAACACCTTAGAGACGCATACCTATAACATTTAAATTAATTATCAACAGCTTGCTTGTAGGGTGTTAAACCATCAGTGGTTGATTTAAAATTTTAAACAAGAATGTTAATTTATAAAGAAATAAAGCTTTAACTTTTCTTTGTCCAACTATGTGCTATTATATAATCTTCTATTTTAAACCAAAGATAGGTCATACAACCAAATCGTATTAATATAAGTCCTGTAAGTAATTTTATGTTAATCCGTGTATCTTATAAAATAGTAAGTTTTTGCATAAATAATTATTAAAAGTATGATATCAATGTGTTCGAAAATTTGATAAAATGTTGGAAAGTTTAACGATGTGTTATCTATATACATATAATTATAACTTACGCAAATAGAATTAATTAGTCAAGTGGATAATATTTTGGAAAAAGGTGCGTTACAAGAATAAAATATTAATCCTATTAGTTAAAATTATTTATGTTTTATCCTTTAGTTAAATCCCCTGAAACACATTAATTTTAAATTTCCAGAAAGAAAATCCATTGGTTCTACATTAATGATATGGTTTTTTTTTTTTTTTTGTAAATACTTTTAAGGGTTGTTTCAATGAGATAAATCTTGTATAAAATATGGAAAAAGTTGACATTTTTTTTCAGGAGTTTCAGAATGTATGGGAAATGGCAAAGTACGATTGAGCAACAAAAACAGATAACTGTTAAACAGCCTAATTTATTTTTATTTTTAATAAATTCATTGATTAAAGTAATTAAAATGTATTTATTATTTTTAATTTAAGTTAATAGTAAACTAATTTCGATTAAAATCAATTTTCAAACAACTATGTTATAAATAAATATATTTTAGATTCTGAGCAGAGCTATGAATGTATTTCTTATATAAAAGGATAAAATATCAAACATATAGCTATAATATGGTACATATAAAACAATACTTACTTATATGTTAATAGTGCTTAAGAGAGAAAGTATATTTTCGTAGTGTATTAGATTTAAAAAACTATTTTTGATGATATTTTAGTGTATAAATTACAAGAAGTTAAAATATGTAATGAAAAAGATATTACTTTAGATTTTAAGCGGAGCGATGAATGTATTAACTTTACGATGATATATTTTAATTGTGTCGGTGTTAGTTATTTACCTTTTAGGTTAATGACCCAAAACCTAACTTTTTGATAAATGATTTTAAAATTTTATAATTATATTTGTGCTATTTATAAGTATAAGAAATGTTTGATTCTTTTCCAATAGTTTTTAGGTAAGCGACATGTCAATAAAAAATTTTATTGGATCAAAACATTTGAAAATTAAAAGTAAGGTTCTTTATAAGTTGTTCTTAAATCTGTTTAAACTTATCTAAAATATATAGGTATATTTCTTTTATTTATATTATGCATGAAAAATTAGAATTTTGAAAAAAAAAAATGTTTCAAAATCAGAATAATTTACAAGCTACGAGTATTTTATGAAAAAATATATAAAATTTTCAATTTCTATAGCTAAATATAAATCAAATATAATTTTCTTTTTAAATAGTTAATATTATAACAAAAAGAACTAAAAAATACATATATACATCAATTTAAAAAAAAAAATTAAAGTAAGTAATCAATTTAAACTATTTCTTAATAAGGTAGTATTGACTTACATTTTATAATAATATATAGAAAAAACATTAGAAAGAATTATAACAATCTACCGTAACATTAATAGTAAAATGAATTATTTTAATAAAAATATCAAAAAATATGTTTTGAAATGCACATAATGATACTATAGAGTGTTTGCTAAGAATAATTGTTTAGATACAATGAAATATCATTGAATTTAAATTGAACACATTAATTGCAGTAATCCATTCAATACCTACTGTATTGTTGAACGGTATCTACTTAAATAGCTTTTTTAGTTTTTTTATTATTATTATTAAATAAATAAAAAATTCATCTATTTATAAATATTTTATAAAATACTGTTTATTAAAATTTCACAAATAATGACAGACTTAATCTTTAGTTCTTTATTCAATATTTTTAGTTTAATGATAAATAATGATTACTTATTAGTCACTGATATTAGAGAATTGTATATGCCAATTTTCACTACTATGTTATAAAAACAATAAAAAAATCGTAATTTTAGATTTGGACATTTCATAGTAAATCAAATATAAAATACAGTTTAAAAACTTTAAAAACGGTCAATTACTATAAAGATATTTTGTAATTATTTTTTTTTTATAATAACTGGCAAAGACAAATCATTTTATTTAATTCACAGTTAATACGACAATGACTTATAATAATGTACAATCCTGTACATTATTATTAACATTATATTTATTACTGGAATATAGAAGGTATATTTAGAATAGAGAAAAGTAAAATGATCTATGTCTTGAATGTTATAATATAATAATTATAATAGATAAATTCTATTTGAACTTGGTTGTTCTTATAATGGTTCCGGTTGTCAAGAAATTTTACGTCTTTATATTGTCTTAAATAATGCAGTACTAATTAACATATTTATAAAAAAAAATAATAAGCTTACGAAATACTAATGATGTAATGGCAGTTGCTTGTGTATCGATTCAATTTATTATAACTTCTTACATTATTTATTTTACATGTCATTTATGACGTATTGATATTAATGACATATACGCATTTTATATTATTTTAATTTTAATAATAATTGTTATTGATGTACATAAAGATTTTGTTGCATATAATTTAACTGTTTTAACTGTTAATCATCTTTTATTTATATTGTAATATTTATGAAAAATATGTAAAAACTACTAACCTATAATTATGTAATTCCTAACCATAACTAATTTGTATATAACAATGTAGAACTAATGCCCTTGTTGTTGAAGTTTTATTATCAATAATAATAATAAAAAAAAAAAAAAATATAGAAATGTATAATAATATAGTTGGTATATATAAGGTGATTCACTAAGTATGGTCATTCTTCTTTTAAGTTTCATACCGTAAATACTAAAATATCTACATAAGTATGTGCATAAAATATGTGCGCATAATATTAAGAATTAAGATTCATTAAATACTATTCACGAATAAGGTAATTATTATAATGATTGATAATTTTAAGGTGTTAATGTCTATATCGAGCCATAACACCTACAAATTTCACGTTTGCAATAAATATAAAAACCTCATACCACGTAACGGGTTGCATTCCCCGTGGGTATTTTTTGAAGTCCAGAGTGGTCGGCCCAACGATCTCATGGTTTATGGTTATAAATTCACGCCTAGGTTCATAAAGTGGTGACCTAATTCGAGCAGTCGCTGTTATCACTGAGTCGGTATAGTGCCACTTGGAATTCCTCGTGGAGTAGACAAAACAAAAAAAAACAAAACAGCAACCCTTAGTTACCAATACTAATTGGGCTTTTACAGGTCTCAAAGGGCATAGTGTATTGTGTAATAAATTTAACTGAGCACAAAAGTTACGCAATAAATTTAATTTCATCATTGTGCTTGCATAAGCCAAATTAACACATTTTTTAAGTTAGGCTTAATATTTTTTTTTTAGTTTTTATATTTTAAAATTTATTTATAAAAGTATTTTAAAATATATTTACTATACAATGTATGGAAATCGAAGGCAATTATAATTTAATAACAAAGAGTAAAATTTTAATAATAAAATTGTAAAAGTTCTTATGCATTATACATAAATTAAATAGTTTGTATTAATTATTATTTATTATTAATGGTAATGTATACGTTTAAATTGTTGTTTAGTAAATTATAAACATCAGATAAACATATGTGTGAAATTCCACTAATTTGTTAAATATATATGAATATATAATTTTTAAACTTATTTTTCAGTCGTTTGAAATCAAATTTTTAAATTTGTAATTGATGTAAATACATAATTGAATTAATTGACTTTTAATTTTTATGCATTATTACCTTGATAGTTATTTAATAATTAATAACCTTCAAATACAGATTAATTAATTACACTTTAAAATATAAATAAATACTTTTTCAGAATATTTGAATGTTTTAATATGTATGTATGTTCAAATTCTTAAAAAATATATGTTTACATTAGAATTTAAAACTAAAATAAAAGTAAAACATGTTTACGTTCAAAATTAATAAATTGAGATTCAATGGTGTATTTAGAAATTTGATGGCCTGGGTAGTGGATATTTAATATAATTTGTTACTATGGTCATATTAAAAATATAAAAATATCAATAAATAATAAATTATAAGTTTAAAATAATATGATATTTTAAATTTATATTAGAATATTTAATTAAACAAAATAAACATAATTATTAATTTAGATTTAATGATGACATTTTTGAGTAAGAAAATCTTCAATGACCTTATAATTTATAACTAATTTATTTGATTATTTCTTATTGTAGACCTAAATAACGTAGCTGTAACACTTTTTAATCTTAATTTTTCAAGTAAATTTACTACCTATGACAATAAAATTGTCTTTTTCATTATCTAACTATGAATACACTATTGTTAGGAATATTAATTATAAAGTTGATAGTATAGAAAAATATAATATTCAAAGTGATAAAAAATATAATTTAGATGGAGAAATAATTCTAATTTTTATAGATTATTTGGCATACCATTTTTTAGTATTGATTATATATTATGTAAGTCAATAATGACCTATGAAAAATTGGATGATTTAAACAGTATTAATAATGACTATTAACATTTTGCGTTGTCATCAACGTCATATTTGTCATTGTAATCCTAAATACTTGTTTGTCATTAAAAGGTTCATTAATAGTGTTGTTAGAACAATTTTCAAATAATATATGTAAACAGTTTTAAATCAAAGTCAAATTAATGAATACTAAAAAATTGCATCATGTTAAGTAATAATTTGTTATATATATATAACATTGTATTAATATAACTTTATATATATTTTTGAGTTGAAAAATAATGTTTAATTTTTGATGTTATTAATTAATTTCTTAATTTTTGATTAAATTTTTAAAGCAAAATTCAATTAAAAAAAGAAAATATTATATTGTTGAAAAAACTTATTATGTTTGGTTAAGTATTTAAAAATTGCACGAGTTAAATTATTAAAATATTGGTAATAAGTGTATAAAAACATTTTAAATGACTGCTATTTTTAAGTTTCCAAAATAATTGAACATAATATACCTACTATAATATAATATGAATAAAAAAGAAATATTTACTTATAATATTTATTTTGGTACACGTGGGAAATCTTTATTTGAAAGAAAACATGATTATTTTAATTATTTAAACCCTATTATTTCAGAAATGTACTACTTTTATATTAAAATTAAGTATGCACGATGGAAGTTAATTTTCACATAATATAGATGAATTGTACATTTATTTATAGTAGTTAATAGTGAAAGATTTTTTTTTTTTTTTTAAATGGTATATTAAAACTTTTGATGGTAACGCATAAAAGTTTTTAAATAATTACTTCTATTTACCTAAACATTTTAAATTTGAATTTCATGATTTTTTTTTTTTTTATTTAGAATAGACAGTTAGATGAATTATTTATATTATTTTTTTTTGTGTAATTGAAATGATTTATAAAGTTCTATTATGTCATAAACGCGATAGAGATTTCATCTATAATAACGTCATTTAACGTAAACTATATATTGTTCTTCAAATTGAAAAATTATATTTTGAGAAAATTAATACAATATTTTAATAAAAGTGCTTGGAGACAATAATTTTTACTTTTACATCAATTTTCTCTGTGGTTTTATTGGAGAATAAAATATAGTTTTCCTTAAATTTTGTCAAAGTGTATTTAAGGCTATTGTAAAATATTCATTTTTGATATCTATTAAGAAATATGCTATTTGTCTTGTTTTTTAATGGATATATCGATACGTAGAAAAAAAAATCTTACAGTTGATATATGTTACGAGACTGTAAAGAGTATTTTGAATAATAATAATAATAATAGTTAAAAATAGAAAGAATGAAAATCAAATAGTTTTGATTCATTATTGTTTTTCAGCTTAATTTTTCCGACTAATGTACTAATGGATTTATTAAAACCACTGTTTATCTAATGTGTCAGATGACTATTGTTGTGCAAAAATACACAAAGTAATGCATAAATAATTACGTCGTGTGAACTATAAATAATAACGACACTTGAGATTCGGTCAGGGAAAAAAATAAAAATCAAAAACTCGCAACAAAAGTTAGTAATGCTGTGTCTGGAACACAATAAGCATTTTTCTCTACTTATGTGCGAAATAAACAAAAACAAATTAAGGGCGTAATAACCCTAAGGAAACTATTTTTGTTCCATTAGATACGCGTACACCATCGGGCGCACTGTGTTGGTGTGTTGTTTTTAATATTCGCAACGATGATTTTTTTTTTTTCGTTAATTTTTCTCCGTTTGTTCGTTATTCCAACTTTTCTGTCTCCATCTCGGTCACCACCTTCGTACTCTCCGCCTTGTCTCATTCTTTTTCCTCATCATAATATCGCTTCTCTTATCTGTTCTCCGCGTGCGCTTTGTTTTGACTGCCAAACTTTTGCACCGTTAAGTCGAGCACTTAATGACGTTGGCGTATTTCTCTCTAAAGACCCGTCGGCGGCGGACAACCCCTTTAGCATCAGTATCGCAGTGGGAGTGGTGGAGCGAAGACGAGGTTATATTTCTCAACCGTGGATCTGCGCCATCCCCAGAGGCGTGTACACCTCGGCGCCACCACTAACGAATGCTGCTGAGGTTTTTGAAATCATACTGTGCGGGTTTTTTTTTTTGTCTCCGTTGTTATTATACTTTTTTCTGTATGTTTTCTGTTTCATGTAAAAGATCTATTTATCAAAATATAAATAATAATAAAAATAAATTGATTCTACACTAAAGAGTTCTTATGACTTTCAAATATTATTTACTTTGGGTTGTTATAATAATATTTTAAACAAACATATAAATATATTAAATACTTACATAAAACTAAACCATTCATTCAAGATACATTTTTACGTGTTCACAGCTTAAAAAATATCTATCTTATTGTGCATATTTGTACAATATTATGTTCACGAGGTTACATATGTAACTTACACTATATCATATCGTTCGTTCAAGTCTTATGTTTCCGAGTTATTGAATTTGACGAATTTTTTGTATTGAAATACGTAAGTAACAATACTTGTTCGTTGATACTGGGTATGTCTGTAAAATATAAATATATCGTACATTATTAATTAATTTAAATAATTACACAGGTCAAATAACACAGTTATATGATATAGGTATAGAGAAGAGTGCTTCATCAGAAAATCAGATGCTTCTTTGTTAAATGATGATTGGTACTATTTTAAGTAAATGGTTTCATTTCACTTATTAATCTAAATAATGAGTTTTCAACATTAAAAATTCGTTATCTCTGTATGCTATTTTTTGTTTAATTATCAAAAAATCGACGTGTAGGAAATATTTGAACTCGGTACTTATTTCAAACTATTTTATTTATAATAATTTTAATTTTAACTTGTTTAAAAATTATAATTATTTGCTCCTCTTTTTTTTTTTTAGCGATATCATGGCAGTGAATGTATTTATTTATTTTTAAAAGGTTAAGAAAGAAAATCAAATATTATTTTGTAATTATGTATATATATATTTTTAAAACTGTTTGATTACATAAATATAAATTAGTTATAGAAATATTGGGTTGATACATAAATAAAGTTAGAGTGAATATATTTTATAATTTTATTTTATACTAATTCAAAATAAATTTAAAATTGAATTTTTTTTTTGTGTGCTAATAATAATTATAACTAAATTATATTGAAAAATCCTATTATAATTTAATAAGCTTATGTATATCTATAAATCTTAGTATTTTTAAAATAAAATAAATTGTATAAAGTGTTTCACTAATGAGATATGAAAGTAGGTATATTTATTTAACGTAATTGAATAGATATATTGTGAGTTTGTATGGTATAAAAAAAATTACTTTGTTTATAATAAAATTAAATAATGAACATTGAAGTTGCTCATAGAAGTTTTTAAGTACAAATCTCCATCAGCCTTGTAAGACCTTTCAAGTAGAGAAGTTTTCGACATTTTATTCGTTACCCTTACAACCCAGTTATTCGTCCTTTAGCTCTAATTTACGGCTGCACGTCTTCTCTTCCCGTTTCCCATGCATGTTTAGGTCCGGTACAACCATAAGCATTATTCACATCTGCCGCCGTCCCTTATCACTTGGCTCCGTTTAATGGATTTATTTGTTTGTAGTTGGCATAGGTTTTTCTCTATTTTCAAAATATTGTGTTGGTATATGTGAGGTTACGTTATTCATTTATTTTATCGCTTTTTAGCGCTTTATACTTCATGGTATAGTGTATTAAAACTTTCAGTGGTAATATTTAACGTAATGCATGTGCGTGACTATGTTCGCTGAATATAGATCATCGTAAAAATAATTAAGAAGTAAAATTAGAAACAAAAGTCAACTTTTTAGATAAATAATAATTATTTATTTTGAATTGCAAATTATGATAAAGTATAATCCAATGTATTACAATTATAATATATATATTATAAATTGTATTATGATCTTTACAATGTTGTCTCAAGACAGAATGATATATTGTTGAATTATAAAAAAATAGAGTTTGAATAATATATTTAGTTCAAAGTTACGTTTTAAGTTTTGTACATGCAGCTTAAAGTAAATATCTTAACTATTCTATAAATTCAATTATAGAGATTAAAAGTACCTTTTTAATATAATTAAATAAACTAAAGATAGAATTTTTATTATTATTTGAGTTTTATTTAAAATTAAATAAATTGAATATTACATATACTTAAATTTAATATTGATAATGTAAAACTGTAATATTTTTAAGAAACTGAGACGGTGCGTACTCTTCTGGCATAATACAAGTCTCTTAATAAATGAACACCTGTAGTTATTTGCTGTTACGATTTTTTTTTTATTTCCAAATTCTTTCTACTTGTAAATATAATATAACAGACAGCAAGTCCATGTCTGGCTAGCGAGATCTTACCGATCTTAGTAGGTGCACCGGTCACGAGCAGCTACCCGAATTATTAAAACCACTTAGTATAGTACTATCATTCAATATTGGGTATGCGGGTGTTCTAGTCGATGTAGGATGGAGAGCGTTCATTGTAAGTGAGCACGTTCGATGAAGTGGCGTTCATTAAACAACAGCTACTGCTCTGGAAAAAAGTCGTATCAGTCATGTCAGATGACTAAAATTTGATAGTTCTGGAAAGGATTGTTTTTTGTCTGGTCTACGGTGTATTTGTTCATAGCTTCGTCGACGCAACGGTGATGGCTGGTTTCTTGTCACCACCCGTATTTGAGATAAACCATCCATAACACGTTCTCGTGATGGCGAGAAGTTACCACGTGTGTTCACTGCAAGCGGTCGGTTCGACAATGCTGCATCAGAGTTTGATGGCGACGGGCGTTTAAGAAATCTGCAAAGCGCCGTTATTAATCCCGACAAGTGGTTTCGATGACACACTGTGATTTGTTGTTTCAGAGAATGAGTTAACGGTTCGGAACGAGCAGCTCCGATGGGCGACGGTGTCGGAAATCAAACGTGTTGAATACATCACGGATCGACTAACCGTCATACGCTCGTTTGCGTATCGTCTCGTACATTAACGCCATTGACTATGTAAATTCCGAGAGTGCGGATGTGTATTGGCGATCATCTTTTTTTCACAGCCTCAAGTGGTCGAGTTTCGATGCCAGGTCGACGTGTTCGTTTTTGAGTGCTTAGATTCATCCGCCGGTCGCGATGTTGGTCGTATATTATAATTTCTAGATTTGGTTGGATTCAGTAGCGTTCTCTGGTTTTCGACTTTTATTCGGAGCGTTCTTCAATTTATTCACGTCCTACTTATTATTGTGGGTTCGAAGAAAATGACCAAATTAGTTTTTCGTGCAGAACGAAACTGTTTTTGATTGTTTGCGTATATTGTGTTTAATTTGTTGGTGCGTTTATGTATTACAATGTAGATGTTTGGGGGGGGAGGGTTTGGAATACCGAACAATCACTTGCGGTAATAACGTTTAATTTTATTAACTTATAAAGCACTGATTATCAAAACTTTATGCCAACAATGGTTTGGGAAAAGCTGCGGTGTGATTAGTGAGCCCGGTGGCTCTTGCTATCATAGGCCAGACCGGTTGTCGGTCGTGTTCTCGCGGACGTAGAGAGAAAGGCCACGGTCGTTGTGATAACGACTGCGACAACATAATATGAAAACCGCATCAGCGACGCGTGTTAATAAGGCGTATCTTATGATGTGATATTCACGTGCCATACCGTCCTTTGTATGCTAATTACGTTTCTAATTATGTTTGACCGAGAAGAACCTTTTTTTGAATTTGTGTTAGTGTGTTTTGTTACATAACTTTAAATATTAGGTACTTATTATAGCGTGATAATTGAATGAATTGTTATATTGTTAATTATACAATTATACCATTATTACGTTTTAATGTGAATTAAGTATCGAACAAATTAAAACGTGTTAAAACAAATATTAGCCTTACAATATCGATATTCTTATGTCATATATTGCTTGAAATTTTAAGGACATCTAAAATATATCACTTCATGATTTAAACGTATTATAATTATTTATAATTTCACAAAAAATAAAGAATTAATTGTATACGAAAAATTACAAATAAATAATAATTAGATCTTAAGTAAAAAAATATTATTATATAGCCATAAATAGAATAGCATCACTGGATGTTACATTGGCACTAAGTCTTTACAAGCGATGAAAGGAGCTATTGAAAAATTAAATTGTTGTACATTTCTTCTTTGTTTATCAAAATAGAAATTTAAAGTGAATTTTTCAAATTACTTACATTCGATTTATTGGAAATTTCAAAGACATGAAAAGAAAAATAAGATACGTCAAACATTTTACGTTTAAATTTTTAACCAAGTTAAAATTTGTTTTTTAATAAATAGAATTTAGTGGTCGAAAAGTTGCACGTTTTATTCCAAGTAAATAACAAAATAATCTGCATACAACAAGTTTTAATTTAAAGCACGATTGTGTAAATTAATATTTCAATATTTAGATAGATTCATCAATTAGAAATTTAGATATGGTAAGTAATTGGAAAGGATTTCAACACGATATATAATTCTAACGGCAGACTGCAAACTGCAAACATTATTTTGTATACTTTCTGAAAACAACGTTTTATTTATCCTCATTCTTCGTATTATATAGATCGTCAGTACGGTCAAAACGTTTTCCGTAAGAACCTGCCTAAAGCATCACGCGAATAGTTCTCATTTCCTGACCAACTTTTCGAATAAACGCTCCCCGGCCACTCTTGTGTAAGTCATTGTGTTGTTAGAGATACTTTAAAATCGGAAATATTATCTTTTTGATACTTAAGTAAGTCATTTTTCAAATTTCTCAATAGTTCGTGTGAGAAAAACCAGTAGAAAGAATGTGAAAAAACGAGGTAAAGTAAGGAAGTGTAATTTCAACAAAATCGATAAGGGTTATTTTGTTGTAATTCAGAAAATAATGGGTACTTAAAATATTTAAAATATCTTATAAACGCTAGTTTATAGTTAACCGTACTCCACTTAGAATAAGAAACGTTTTTAAAAAGGGTTAATTTATTATCATTATTTACAAAATTTACAACAAATTTATATTGAACCGCCAATATCTCTCTCAAAATATGTCAAAAAGAAAAACCAAATTTACCAGACCTTTGCTTAACCTGTTGGTTGTTTCACAATCTTGATCGTTTTTTATAATAAAAGATGATCAATTTTAAGTGTTTAAGATAATTATTTCAGTGTTTTACATTATTTTGAAATCGTAGAAAAACAATTTTTTTATTCTTTTAATAACAACATACATTTATAATTTTATATTTCGAAATATAAATATGCAAAAAAAATGTAGGTCCACTATTTTATTTATAAATAATTTCCTGTAGTTGTTCAGAATTTTACTTTTACATATTAAAGTACCAAATTTAAAAAAAAAAAATACTCTGTTTATAATTAATGTAAAATTAAAAAAATATATTGTATTGTCATTCATGTGAAATATTAAGTTAAATATGTTTTTTAAATTATTGTTAAAAAAAAAAAAAAAAATGTTTTGCAATATAATTAAATTATTAATTATAAATAATATTTTCAAAAAAAAAATAAAATTTTTCGAATTACAGCTAATGTAAACACAGGAATGGTTTATCATGTATATAGATTACCTAAAAAATGATAAAAACAAATTCAAAACAGTTTTTTAATTACAAGCATTAATATTTTTCATGATATCCATGTTTGGTATCATATCATGATTGTAGTTTATTTGGCGTATTATAATAATAATTATTTTTATAGTAGGGTGTGTACTCAGAATATACATCGATAGTCAGGCCGCAGTTAATGGTAACTGAGGTACTTGGAAATCGCTTTAGTTGATTGGCAACGGACATTGTAGGGTAATGGGGTTGAAAACGTTTATATTTGTAAACCTGACTAACGCCTCCGTCGCTGACATGACCACCGGAAGCGGTAAATAATGTGAACAGGTAATATATACGATGTTATAACATAACACCATAATAATAAATTCATAGTGTTATCGTGAAATCCGAAATGCGCCGCCAGGACAATGGAATTTCTGACGATATCTGTGACAGTAATATTATTATTATTATGACGAACCCTCGGCTACTACCTCACGTCCACTTAACTAGCAACATCACTACCTCCACAGATAACCAACGTACATTTACGATACCGTACTCTTGTGAGCATATCATGATCAGGGTTGGGAAAGTCACTTAATAAACTGTAACCAGATACAAATTACTCTAAAATAACATTTAAATACAAGTTACGAGTAATTTAAATATATTATACCAAAATATCAGATACAAGTTACGTATATCAGTTACATAAAAGATACAAGTTTTATTAAATATTCTTTAAAAAATATGTTATTTTCATTATAAGCCATTTCTAGTCAATTGTCATAAAATAAATTATAAAATAGAAATACATATCTTATTGGTATTATCAAAAATAACATAAATTAAGAAAATTAGACAAAGTGTAACATTTTTAAATTACATTTCCTTTTAGGAAAATACAAGTTTTTCAAAATTCTTATCAGATAATTATGATTTTGTAGAGAGATATTACAAAACTAGCGAATGAAAATAATCTTTTAACTGGCAAAGAGTAATGTAGTATAATAGACGTCTAATAATATTAATAACTTATCTTAATGTTTAAGTTGCTTTTATAAGGAAATGTATGCAATATAATATATGTATATATTACAAAAATCTCAAGGTTTAAATTTAAAAATTGTATTTTATAATATCCTGAAACTATTTATAACAAATTACTTCCAAAATGTAACTCAAATACAAGATAAAAATTACTTTGAACAATGTAAATAAATACAAGATAAAAGTTACAAAACATGTAAATTCGGTGGCGTATCTTAAATACATGTATTTTAGTCACTGGTTGGCTATGATCATAATATTATGAACATAATATAGTTTTTCTTTCCCCACAACAAAAAGCAATTGATCCAAAATATGGGCCTGGATCATTTATAATATGTAATTGTGCGCATGAGTATGACAGTATATATTATTAGAAATGAAAGTTTTTCTCATAATCTATGATCAATTATCAACATAACACCTACTGTGAAGGAAATTAATATAATATTACAGATTTAATGGTGTATTACAGGTATTTGTTTTTCCATAAAACATAAAAATTTACTAGGGTAATTAATACCATTATATTTGATAACAATATTTTTTGTAATTATATATTTTATATATTTTAATAATTTGTAAAAAAAAATATGAAAGGCTACATTTTTTTTTTTCATGCTACGTAATACTGTTACGTTATAACAAGAAAAATTATTGAAATTTATCATAAACTATATGTATACCAGATTAGATAGATATAAAATGTGCATCGTAAAAACGTATAATACTAGCGCGAATATTATAAAAAAAATTGTGATACAGTCATTTTTTAAAATTATTCAAAAAATTAAATATTTTAAGCAGGGCTTGAAACCGGTATTGAATACCGATTTTGAATACCGGTTAAAACCGTTAAAAATCGATATCAAAAACGAAACTGAAAACGAAATCGAAAAAATAGATACCGATATCCGAAACCGAAATAGAAATCAGAAAAAATAAATACCGATATCCGAAACCGAAATCAAAATCGGAAAAAATAAATACCAATTTTCAAATCCGGAAACAAAATTGAAAAAAATCAATACCGGTAATCAAAACCGAAATTGAAATCAAAAAAATAAATAACGATATCAAAAACAGAAATTAAAACCTCTATTAGATACTGAAGATGAGTTCGAAGCATTATTTCAAATTTCGACTACTTATCGTTTAATGTAATATTTAATGAGTTAATATTCTCATTATTCACCTATAGTGTTCGAAAACAAATGTGGATATGAAAATATGAGGTATTACAATTAATTGTCAGATGAGATCATGAGAATGATGAGATGTGTTGTCGGAAAATGTTTGGTTATGCGGGCTAAAAATTAATTAATAAATAATAATAGTATAATACTGCACACGATATAATATGTCAATAACATGTTTTGACTGAATTTCTTAGAACAAGATTGGTCCGGTCCAATAATATCATTAATCTATAGAATAATAACTATAGACTAAAACGTAATCGTCTGGGTATTTATAAATTCTGTCAACTGAAAAATGTGTTTCTTCCGGCCCTCCACCCACCACCAACCTTACTGTTGAAAGAAATATTATTAGAATAATATTGTTGTACAAATTTAATTGTTATTGGGATACTATTTATGTACTAATGAAGTAAAGTAATAACATAATATAATTTCTATCATGCTATTATCTAGTTGGAAGTTGCGATCATTTTATTTTTGTAGTTATTACTTCGCATGCATTGAAACCTCTGTGGTTATGTTATAGTATCGTCTCTCGTGGTATTTGGTCTTAACATTGTTTAGTTTTTTTTTGTGATTTATTAAAATGGGAAGAAAGTTAACCAATCAAATCAAATCGGAAAAATAAATACCGGTAATCAAAACTGAAATCGAAATCGTAAAAAACAAATACCGATATCCAAAACCGAAATCGAAAACGGAAAAAATAAATACCGATATCCGAAACCGAAATCAAAAAAAGTAAATATCAATATCAAAAACCTAAATTGAAATCGAAAAAAGTAAATATCGATATTAAAAACCGAAATCGAAATCGGAAAAAATAAAATGCGGTATCTGAAACCGAAATCGAAATCGAAAAAAAAATTTCGGTTTCAAGCCCTGATTTTAAGTCGTTTTGAGATTAAAAGTACATATGTTTAATACATACGTTGATAGTAGGTATACAAATATCTTGATTTTTGATAATTTACCATAATGCATAACAATATATTAATTTTTTTTAAACGAATATTGCAGTAAACAGATTATTTCAATTATATATTTCAATTTAAAGCATATTGTAGAATCAAATATATTATTTTAGATTAAATAATATTTTTTTATTTAAAATTGGAAATCAAATTATGCCTTTAATGAGAGTTGAGTTTAAAGTTTCCAATGAAGTTTTCGTTTTAAATGTTTCCGTTAGAGATTCCGGCGGAGACAAGATCGCCGTTAATTAAAGAATCCGACCGAGTAGTTGTACCTTTTCCGCTTTTTAGTCGCACCAATTATACGAAGCTTTCGGAAATTGAATTAAGCAGAAAACTTTTTGGCTGAATTGTGTAAATAAACCGAAATAAGTTTGCGGCACATAAAGAGAGAAGAGCAAAAAATTAAGAAATAAATTAGCACCACGGGGTAATTTTATTTAAAAAGTTATTGTCATAGAAAAAAAATAAAAAAAGTTCTATATTATTATGGGTCCTTTGAACAAAAACTAATTTAATTTACTGAAAAAATAATCTATATGTTTATGGACTATAGATATTTTACCATTGAATACTAATAATAGATATATTATAGATAAAGTAACTTTTAATGCAAACTAAAATATTATTGGCAAAAACGGAATAAATTACACTTGTTTGTTTAAAAATAATATATGTGTTGTAACTTGTAGTTAAACATGCTACAGTGCTATTTAAATACAATAAATATTTTTTACGATTGGTTTTAATAAGTTTTGATGGATTTGTCAAATTGTAAAATAAAAATAAATCATAGAATTTTCGAATGCAAATTTTATTAGGATAATAAATTTATTTAAAAATAATTGAATACAATATTAATAACGTATACAAAAACGCCAATTGTCATTTTGAACCATGGTAGTTAACGTATTTTATATATTATTATATTGTACATTATAAATAATACACAGGCATATAATATATTTAAATTATTTAAAAGAAATATTAGGACGGTTGAATCTGAGAATACTTAATTAAGTAACAGGTAAATAATAAATTAAAAGGCTGTTCCTGCACGACGTTAACAGAAACAAATTATATAGTTCAATTGGATTTACCCTGTATACAACTTCATTAAAAGTAAGCTACACATATTTTATTAACTCAGTTATTTGGTTGGTTTTTACCGAACATAATATACAGGTATACACAAATATTATTCATACTATTTTATTTTATGTAACCAATAGCAACCCTACACAAATAAACAATTATTCGTTTTTGTAAGACGACAGATAAAAAAAAAAAAAAAAAATTGATTTCCGGGGTGCATAACCTTGAGTAGAATTACCTATATATAATAATGTAATTTTATATGATATGTCAGACATTGTTAGCGGTTAAAATTCTTAGAGTAGAGTCTCGAAAATATATAATCAAACCATGCATGGATTGTAACGTATGACTGCTTTTTGATTGATAGTCGATAATATATTTTTAATTTTAATTAAAATAGATAAGTCTATATTTTAGAAACTTTTTTAAATTGAACAAATATTGACAGAAGCATATACTACTAACGGTTAAGTAATATTAATTATATTTGTTTGAAAATAAAAGCTATTATTATTTTTTTTTTTTAATATTATTATTATTGAGTTTATATAAAAATATTATTTTGGAAATAACTTTAGTTTTTAGACAATATAATAAGTTTATTGACAAAAAAAGTTGTTTAAATTTCACATTAATTTTTTTATTATATTATGTCACAGAATTAAAAAATTATTGGTTCCGAACATGAATATTCGTTTAGGAAGTCAATGAAGGTAATTTTATTTAATACAAATTTGTATCATATGTATGGGTTTCATATTTATTATTTTTTAGAGCAAATAATTTTGGTGTTTTTTAATAAGTGTAATATCTACTTAATAAAGATTTTTTTTGTTTATTTTAATTTTATTTTTGTATTGATATTATTACTATAAAAAATATAACTTTATTTTTATAAAATAGAGATCTAAATATTGTTTTAAAAAATTATTAAAAATACGTTGCGTTAAATTAGTGCGTAACGTTAGAGTATTTTCAACAGTTATTGAAGTAAATTAGAATAGTAGACTTAAATAAATTGTTTGTACTAAATTTTTCGCACGGTACTTTTTTTTATTTCAAGTCTTATATTGATTAATCTAAAGTAGATGAAAGAGAATTAAGTAGTAGACTTTAAGTTTGTTAAATAATTAAATATATATTTACGAGATACAAAAACATCTCACTGGTTATGTTAAGGTTGTAAAGTCATCTTTAAAGAGATTCATAGAATGTCCCAGTCATGCAGGTTGTTTAAACCTCGATTTCAATGAATCATTTCATAATTATGGCTTCAGTGGCATTGTTGCATAAAGATATAAGAGGATAAATCTCCCTAAAGGTTATTTTATTTTTTTGTAATGTTTGTACAGATACCATTAATGTGAGTAACATATAGTGGGTTCGAAACGTTGATACATTATATTCAATTCATCGACATTAATAGGCTTGGGAAATAACAATTAAGATTTTATTTTTAATAGAATAGTTATTATTATATTAAAAATAATTCATAAATAATAACTATTATACTTGGAGTCTTTAAATTTATTAATACAACACATTTGAATATTATGATGTGATTATATAGTTGTTATAAGCATTAAAAATTAATTAGTATTTAATTTATGGAGGAAATTTAACTGATATTATTTTCTCAGAAACGGGGTAAAGCTTTATCTCAATATATATCCATTAATTTAATTTCATATTCATTGGCAATCCCATCACTGCCTGGATACGAAAGAGTAATATTGATAAAATAATTATTCAAACAACAATTTTTACACAAATACTTTCTCTTTTAATTACTAAAGAAATTGTTAATACGTTTAGTTTTGAACATTTGATATGGAATGTATGATAAATTATAAATAAATAAATCTTTATAATAAAACTTAGAATGAAAATTATATACAATTTAATTAGATAATATATTTTAAAGTTTGATAGTGGGTTTATCGAGTAACCGTAAGTGATAAGTATAAATGAGGACTGAAATCAGTTACATTATGGTAAAATTCCCTAAATTCACGGAAGTTATAAAAGTCTTCAATAAACCGGCATTGCTGTCACTAAATTTAATCAATAAAAAAACTATACATTTTTTTTAAGCTAAAAGTTTTAAATAATTTAACGCAGCAATTTGGTACACATTTTAGTCATAAATTGTATTAAACAAGCCAATAACCATAGTTGTTGATGCCTTAGCAAATAATAATAATACGAAAAATGAGTATCGATATTTTATAATTATTTACTAATTAACACCTAAAAAATTAACAGTCAGAAAAATAATTATTAGTTTTAATTCACACAACTGTTGACATGTTAAAAAAAAAAAAAAGTTTAAATACTATATTAGTAGATATAAATAAAAATATTGTTGTCAGTGAATTGAGCTTAGTAGTCCTTCCGGTGAAATCGATCTATGCATTATTTTGTATCGTTAACTTATGCATTAATTATATTAATATATAATGTATTGTATTATATTCATATATATTTATATGGGAATTTAATTTTAATAACGGAACATTAATGTTTAAATTGAATGTTTAGTACAATTAAGAACTCAAACAATTTGTTTTGGTGCACCAAAATGTTAAAACGTTTGACGAATTATGACGGCGAAATGAACAAAACCGCCGCCTCCGGATATTGTTACCCATTTATTACTTAGACATATTTTGAACTGTGAAGGTTTCGGAACAAACCGCCAGTATAACGCATTAATCGTAAGTAATGATATCAACATTTCTATTATGTTATTGTTTAACACGATGTATTCATTGCCGAAACGCGTATGTTTTGTACTTAATTAATGGTATCTTTGGTATGTAATACACAGGTATATAAAATCAGTAGTTAAATTAATTAGTTAATACCATGAATACCGAAACTAGATGTTCTTAGTTTGTCTATTTAACAAATCGGTTTGTAATTTTTTTCGGAAAATATGGTTTTTGAGTAGACAATTCGTTATAAACGTTTTGAATATATTTTATACGTACGTATGTGAATATGTTTGTTTTAATGGCATTAAAGTTTAATAAGTAAATACTAAACGGTCATAACAAGTATGCGTATTGCGTGTATCTTATAATGTGGTGTAGATATTTATTAGTTAGACTGAGTAAGGTTAAAGTCAAATAAGTGGTAAGGGTTACACTTCACAAAACAGATGTCTACATAGATGTCATTGTTCATAGTATCGCAGCACCTCTTACTTAAATTTTCTGGATGATAAAATTATTATAACGTTATACAATGGGTAAATAAAAAAAAAAAAATAACTTTTTTTCAATCTGGCCCACAATAATTTCACGGTTTGAATGCTGGGCCTTCCTGCTATTCTCTCTAGTCCACATAATATTATTATACATATATATTATTGTATACGCGGAGCCCGTGACTTTTCTCTCTAGAAATCGAGGGCAGCGTCGCCGCCGATTCCGCCTACACAGCGTCGGTTCGGTACATGGCAAACTGATGATAGAGTGCAACAACCAGCTCGAGATCCGGGGGAGGTATTTTTGTCACAGCCCATGTCCAGGAACAGGTCGATAAATGCATTCCGGCGCATCTGCACTCTCCGCCCTTTCGTCTCGGCCACCGCCAGACCGACCGTACGACCGGCGGTGAAGTATGGTTTTGGCCTACAACGCTGTGAAACTACGCCGTGAAATCGTTGCGCGCGAACAATATAATAATAATAGTTTATACTTTTATAGTGATATTATTATTACTATTATCATAAATTATTTTAGTCGTCGTTGCGTCCCATCATCGTTACCGCATTGGCGTAGGAAATAACGCGCTGTATCAATTATATGTCATATAAATGAAATAATTAGTGATTGAGTTAAATCGAATAATAAAAACAAACCATCATTGAGCACTTATAATGCACTGCGCTCTATGGCAAAGCAAAATATTTAATTGAAATTCATACATCACCGATCGATTTATTGTACGATTTGTAAATTTAAATTACCTATATGATTCACATACCAATACTGAAATACAGTGCTGACCTACATAACACGAATAATATTATGAGGTTTATAAATTTAAATTTTTGTACGTATTGAATAATGACAAATTTTTTTAATTTAGTTACACGAAAATGAATTCACATTGATATTCTTTGTACACGCTGCGCTGATGCATTACAAGTTGAAATTTTACAAAAAAAAATGTACTTTGTATAAAATAATAAAGTAAATAGTAATTTCGTATTCAATGCATCGCTCAATTAGCTTTTAAAATATTACTATAACACATAATATATTATCTAATACAGGGTGGTTATTTATCATAGATAATTTTTTTTTGGCGTTTATAAGTATCTGTACAATTCAAAACACTTATGCCATTTGATATTTTAAGACAATTGCATTTACTTAAATACTAAGCGGAGCGATAAGTACACAATGAATTGTCGGTAAAGTGCATCAATTTTTAACTATGAAAGTAGTTTTTGATAGAAAAATACATCTATATTGAACTTTAAAGGTTATTATTAAGAATTTCCAATATTTTTTTTTTTTTTTTGTTTAATTGAGAAAAACAAATGAAAATGACTAAAATAGTTTCTTTGTTTCATTATAATTCAAAAACTAACACCGAGCATTTTCTATTTTGGTATAATTTTCAAAACATTTTTATTTTTTTGAGCTATTATTAGATAATTTAAATTTACGATTTGTTTTTTGTAAATTTCAATGAAATAGTTACGAATGGGTATGCAAAAATTTGTGAAAGTCTTAAAAAATAATAATTATTAGTAACCAAAAATACAAAAAATTTTAATGTTAATAATTAAGATTTTAAAATTAAATATAAAGTTCTATTTAAGTTTTTCAATCTGTATAGAAAACATATTTACCGGTAAACCAAAATAATTTTTATAACCATTAAATTAGAAATTTTGTAGTTTATTTTTACAACATTGGATTTAACCGTGTAATAACTATTTCTATTCAAACAATTTTTTTTATTGTAGTTCAAAAACTTATAACCATAATAAGCAAATAATTTTTTACAACATTTTTATATTATTGTTTTCATTAAATTAATTTTTCAAAATTTTTAAATTATGCTTGCCAATTTTACAATTGTTTTTAATTTTTTTCTATAAGTGTCAATAAAAAATTATTCACTAGCTCCAAGTTCTAGAAAATTTTATACCTATACCAGATTTCATATAAGTCGTTCTTATATCCGTATAAAAATATTAAAAATGTATAGAAACAACTTTTTTTTTTGTATGCATTTGAAGTTAGAAATTTGATAAAATTCGTAAACATCATAAACAATCGCAAATTATTTTGTAGTAAATTAAATGGCTTTAATCTATCTATAATCTATATATATATATATAATTAAATATATTTATTGATATTAAAGACTGACAAACCGTTTCCGCTAAGAATCATTTTTCGTACGTAATAATAAATCAATGAATTTAAATTTAATACACCTATAATAGTGATCCACTTGACACTTAATATACAACAGAATAATATCCACAGGCCTATCTTTTTTTTATTATTATTTTTTTCTTGGTCAATTCAGTAGAAATTATAATTTTTAATATTGGATATTTGAGGTACTTAGATTTATAAGCAATTACTTGTATAGTGAATAATAAATAAAAGTCATGTTGATTGATTTAACAAGTACCTATTTATTGTTAAAAAATTTTAATGTTTATGTGTAGATGTCGTTTTGAAAACAATATAATTTTATGCTTAATCTCAAAAAATATAAAATAATGATTGAAATATTTAGCTGTTTGATATTTGTGTTTTTAAAATTGATAAATGAATAAAAAAATTTTATCGGCTCTTATAAATTACGGTCTAAAAATATTAGGTCGAAAATAATTTTCCAGTTAATTGATATTTGATATTCATATTCAATTTTTTTTATACTTTATTTATAACTGTTTTCATGAAAACTATACGTGGACTGTAAAAAAATATCCTTGTAATTTTATTTTTTTTTAAAACTTAATTGTGCTAACAAAACTTTAAAAAAATTCACACATTTTTATCGTTTTTTTTTTTTTTTTTTTTTTTTTTGTCGTCGTTTGAATATTTTGATACAATTGCTGATGAAATAATTTAAACTTATACGCTTTTTGTTGACAATCATCCAAAAATATATTGTGAGCTGATATATTTTTTTTTGTTTTGCTTATCAATTAAGAAACTACTGTTTTACTTTAACATTAATAAAATCAAAAGCTATTATATTTTCTGTTTTTTATATACAATCATAACTTTTCAATGAATGTGCCATTTATCATAGTATAATGTATTTTGTCAAACTAATGCAATAATGGTTTTAAAATATTAAAAACATCGCATGGTTTCCTATTATTTATATAGAAAATGACAGAAAATGTATCTTTGTATTTTTTTTTTTTTTACGGTTAAACTAACATCTAATTCTTATTACCTAATATTATATTTTTTTTACATTTACCATAATGATAAAATATAAAAGTAATGAAAAATATGGTAATACGATTTCACAGATACTTTTTAATTGTTCCAAAACATACGAAATATGTTTGTGTGGTTTTTCTTATTTGTTACTAAAATAGTAATTTATATATAAGTGTCCATAACCTTACATATTTAATTCAAAATATTAAACTGTGGGGCCGTTATCAAAAAACCAGTAGTTTCTTTGCGAAATCAATACAAATAGCAACGCTAACTTACATGACAAAATATCTCTAGAATTGAAATATTTTAATTACATTACCAACAAGACTAATTTTTATTTTATGTTATGTCATTTAATAGTTAGTTAATTTGATTTCAACGGTATTTTTGTAGATATAATTAGTATAGGTTGTTTAATTAATACGTAATACAAAACAATAATTCATTTAGATGAAAATAAATTATTACGGTATATTTGAGTAAAATTTTTGGAACTAACAAACATTTATAACATGCTACTGTATTCTTAGGGGAATTTGTTTATGAAAAATATTATAATAAATATTTATGTACTGTAAAAAAAAAAAAAAAAACAGTACCTATCTGAATAGTAGGTATATGCAGTTATATTTGAATGAATCATTCTTAATTAGGAAATCTATAGGTACATGAATAATTAATTTGAAATTCATTGTAATAATTACAATTAATATGACGTTAAACAGACTGATGTGAAATCAACGTTTGTCATTGTCACTTGTCAATATAAATTTAAAAAATGATTCTTCATGGTTTATAGAAATATTATAGAATCCTATATGGCCTGTTATATATAACAGAAAAATATGATATTTAAAAATATGCATAAGTAATGCAGCATAAAGTTTTTATTGCAAACAAATATTTTATTAATGTGGGCATATTTCATTTGCCTTATGACTGGAATCGTAACAAATTAATTAACCAAAAATTCAAAATCGATGTGAAAAATGTATTGGAAAAAAGGGCATAGACCAATTGCGCCTAAAACAAAATTTTTTTTTAGGGTCAGTGTACCAATTGCGCTCTTTATATTTCAAGATCAGTATACTAATCGCACTTGTATTTAAATTTTCCTATGTTCAGATATGAAAATATTGTATCAACATCAATATAGTGCTTCAAGTCATAACTTTAATTTTGAATAATTGACTATATTTATTTATTTATATTGTATTCTATATTTTTACTCGCAAAAAAATCGATGTGTGTATTCAATATTAATTTATTATATAATCATAACTAACTAATGAGTTTTCATTAAGTATTTTAAAATTTTTTGAGCACCATTTGTTTATCGACTCTAAAATGTTTAGTGCATAATCAGTTTATCGATCCTAAAATGTATAAAGTGCAATTTGTCTATTGACATTAAAATATTTAGAGCGCAATTGGTATATAAAATAGTAATTTTAAATACAATTGGTAAACTTCCGAAAAAAATAAAATAAAAATATTTCATAAATATTGTTCATTAATCGTCAATAATGATGTTACTAAATCAGGTTTTTATTTATTTATTATTATTATTTGAAATCCATTGTCTCAATAAACCTTAATCGCCGACCATTGCTTTTGCAAACGAATGAATAGCTTATCGATCGAGATCAAAACAAAATATATATATATTTTTTAAATTAAGTTATTTATCGTACGCATCAATATCTATCTATCCGTTACTATTGGTGTTATCCCCAATACTGTATGGATATATAATATGCATTTTATCACTCAGTTTCCGAGTAAAATACACGTTTTGATACTTTTTCTTAGTAAAACATCTTCGTATCTGGAGAAGAAAGTTTTTGACGTTATTTATCGAATGATCGTTTTCCACTTTCTCCGGTGAAAAAATTCTAACGAATGATTTATGAATGTGATGGCAACGAGCAACGAATGTGTGCATATGTGTTTGTGTGTGTGTGTGTGTGTGTATGTGTACGTGCGCTTATGCTTGCGTGTTCAATTGTGCTTATATGTGTTTAAGTGTGTGTTAAACTCTCAAAAATGGAAAAGTTAAATTGCCCGTAAGTTGTTTCCTACCCCGTTAGGTTTATGAAAACGGTTTTTGAAATCGGCAAAATGGCGTAGCTTTCGCAACCGTACCAGTTATCCAAAAACCCTGCACGGATCTTAATAATATATGGTTTGCCAACTTCTGTTTTCCACGTACTGTAAATAGATGGTGATAAGAGACGACCCAGAATTCGACTATCTGTGCACCATTGCAGGCTTTTAAACGGTTTGATACATTAACTTACAATTCACATATTCAGATCATTATATTAGTAATTTTTTATTTGTTTAGAGCATAATGTATTATTATTATTTTTTTTTTAAAGAAATATCAAAAGGTAATTTTTGTTTAAAGAAGGTTTTATAGATTAATTAGTATATAATAATATTGTGCTCATATGGTATATCACAATATTACATATCGTGCAGTGTTATATCGCGTGTAATATAATATACACATTATTCCTAAATAGTAGATTATGTTACATAAGATAATTAAATAATATGAACTAATTCTGCAGTTCACGTCAAAGTAATTTATGACTTGTGCTTTATTTATTAAGTAAAATAAGTAAAAATGTATTTAATATTATTGTGAATTTTAATTTATTTTGTTTTATATTAATAAAAATTCATTAAAATATGTAGAACGTATTTATGAACATTTCGGCATTTCGTATCATTATATTTGTCCACGTGGTTCACGAATATATTCACAATGGCACCTTTGCAATAAATTACTCAGAGTGAGTCTTTTAATATTAAAAACTCATTATACTGATAAGTATTGCCATTTTTGAAATATTCTTTCTATATAATTAGAAGTCATTATATAACATTAAAAAAAAATTACATTGTTTAAATTTCATATTCAAAAGCAAAACATTTTCCAAGAATGTTATTCCATTTTATCGAACTTCAAAAGAATGATTTATTAATAATAAATACTTTAATTTTGATGAATGGAGTGGAGTAGTGGACCAACTTTTTTCCGGAGTAACTCTTTGCCAGAAAACAATAGAAAATTGAATAAATTAGAAAAATGTAAAAATATAACTTTTTTGAAAAAAAAATCTGATTTTGGAAAACATATTTAATTTTTTTTTAAATATCAATATATTTTGAAGTAATAATGCTTACTATCAAAAAATATCACTGTATACTTTATTGATTACATATAATTTACATTATTCTTACACTTATTGTTTTAAATAGAAGTAAATTCGAATGTAAAATCAAATAAAAAAAACTGGGAAATAATTTTGATGTTTATTAATGCGCTAAATATTAGTATTTTAGCAAAATGTGTTTTAATTAAATAGTATGGGAAAATGTACGCATCAAAACTGATTGAATAGAAATTATCGTATTTTTTTTTTTGCTATAAAAAGTATCAATCATTGTTTAATCAATAAAAGCGTTTCTTATCTATTGTCTATTTTGTTATGGACTACATAAAGTGTCGAAGAAAAATGTAAAAAGGAGTTTCGAATAGTAAAATTTAATGTACGTGTGTATAAAATATACATTTAGTAAAAGATAACGTCTCAACACTAAAATATGTATTATACATTTATATACCATTATAGAATATTGAAGTGATTTCAATTTTTTTTATTGTTTAATGTTTGAACCCATAATAGTAAATAAATTGGATGGTATTTTAAAATAACGTTTAAAAATATTTCTTTGAAATATTTGTGGTAAGGATAAAAACACGAATGTATACATTTAAGAGAAAGGGTATAAATAGTTTATTTTTAGGGTTACTACTTTTAAGCAGTTTGACATCACCCACGAGTTTTGAAAAAATAAAAATGCCTATTTGTTATACAATATATTAAACTTTTTTGTAAAGGGCAACATTTTATTTTAATTAAAGATAACTTGAATTAGTTCAAAGTCGGTAATAAAATTCATGAAAAGGGTTTAATGTAACGCGTAATTCAATTCAAAAACAGATACCCACCTACGAGAAATTTAAATTTAACAATATGTTCTTTAAATTATACTATATAATATTAAAATAAACAATAACTTATATTTCCATTTTATTTATGACGGTTAAAAATTTATTTCTAGTAAATAACTAGAACATTTTTGCTTTATCCAACTCACGACTAATTATGAGATTATAAACAAATGTATATTAATTAAAATAATATGTATGAATTAAAAAAAATAAATTTTGTATTCAATCATAATGAGAAAAATCATAATGATTAAACGTATATAATAAACGATAATTGTATACTACGCTACAAAGTTATCGTTCTTTATTAACTTGTTAGAAAATAATAATTTTTTGGTTGTGGTATTTAAATAGGTAATTTAAAAACCTTTTTTTTCTTTTTGTAGTCATAACGTAAATTGTATAAAAAAACTTGAAACTAATGAAGTAGAATTTTGCTAGGGAGTCTTTAAAACATAGAAAATTTAAAAACTAAGTATTTATGTTTATAATATTTATACTTATTTATTTATACATTATGTTTATGGTCTGTGCAAAATAGACATGGTTGATTTAAATTGGTAGACCAATGCTGTTTCAAATACACATAAATCCTGACCTTTCCGGTGTAACCGACTGCATCACAGTTTTATTTCACGATTTAATGTTCGTCATGTCAACAGTGGTATAAAAAATAAATAAACTATTATATGTAACGGCTTATTTTATTATTTATTGCAATCACGTTGTTTGAGAGATTTTTTGTGTTAATTCAATAATCCCGAAAATAGATTGAAGGACTGCGTTGATTAAGTCAAAAAAATTATGGTAAATATGATTAATAAGAACAATCAAATAATCGATTGACTGTAACGTTAGTGTATTGCACAACATATTTTATAAATTATAGATGAGAAACTTCAAAATAAATACTGTACATAGAAAAAAAATTGTTGTTTTTTTTTAGACAATAAATTAAATTTTTTTATTCAAGTATGAATTTTATTTAGATTGTGAGGTTGTATATGGTGTAAAATAAAATTACATATGTATCTTATGACATTTTTGGTGTCACGTATTTGTAAGTTTTATAATTATAAATAAAAGTAAGTTTAAATATTATGTGAGTAGATTCTGCATATTAAAATATTTTACTCAGTATATACATTATACTATATTATAATATTTTGAAGGTAAGCTACTCTTTTCCTCAAAAAACATGAACGTTTTCGGTAGTAATTTATTTTTTACACAATTTTAAGTTATAGAAAAACTTTTTTAATCTAAATAATATTTTATACTATTTTTTATCTTAATCGATTTTTAAATTTTAAAATTACATTGAACATTTTTTATATTTAATAACTCAAATCAAAAATAAACATTTTTCCGAGAATTTTAATATCTAAAAATCAAATTTTAAATGAGTTATTAATTAGTAACTTATAAATATTTATAATACCTATTAAAGAATATGTTGATCAATATTGTAAGGTGTACTTTTGATATCATATTTCACTCAAATTATCTTAACTTAAAATATTTATAACTTATAAGTTATAAAAAATTAATTACTTTTTTAAAATTTGTAGTGTTTATAAAAAATCTTAAAAAAATATTTGGCTGTGAAAAATTGAATTAAAAATGTATAGGATTATAAATAAAATAAATAAAAACTTAAAAAATGATTAAGATAAAACATAAAAATATGTTTTTTAAGCTTATAATAATTAAAATTTAATAAATAAAAATTATTATCAATAACAATAAAATCCCCCCTCAAAAAAAAAAAAAAAAAACACAATACATTTAATTTTATTTTTGTGCGTATTTTAACTACTTACTATAGTATAAAACCTAGATAAAAATAGTAGGATTTTTTTTTTTAAAAATTAATTAGACGTAGTAATTATTGTAAGAAGTCTAAATTAGCAAAATAATTTTTTAAAAGTTTTTTAAAAAAAGGAAAGCATTTATGGAAATTTTATTTTTAAAAACGAACATTAAATAGAGTCTAAGCATAATTTTATAATAACATTTAGTACTAAGAGTAATCAGACATTTCATATATTTTAATTATGATATTTGAAAAGCAAATAAATATTTAAATTTTTTGAATGAAATTTAACTACTATTCTTCCAAAAAAATTTAAAAAAAAAAATTATTATCACTATTAGAGATTATTATTTTATTCTAAATATCACCTAAAATTAGTATACATTTTTATATAAGCACTAACATGATTTCACTTTTTTAATAAATACTTACTTGCATTATATAATAATATAACATACGTAATATTATATTGAATATCAGAGAATATAATATGAGGTTCGAAAATGGTGTAGCTAAATTGCATATCCAAGACGCCGTGTTATAATAATTATACTATTATTGAAGTGCGTTAAAAAATATATTATTAAATACTGTATTTGTCTCCTGAGAAAAATGTACTCAACGTTAATAACAACTGCATCAGCGTAAATATAGAAAATAAAGAAATGTAAATTGAGAATAACTAAGTTAGTTATTTCTTAATTCATGGAATTATAAGTATTTATTATATGTTTAATAAGAAATGCAACAAATGGTAATTGGAAACTCCTTAATTTTTTACTTAGTTGTGTGTTTTGGATAGGATTTAATTAAATTTTAGGTGAAAACGAACACGCTACCAGAAACATCTAGAGTATGTTTTATTACAAATATTATGTTTAATGTTTAATATTTAATTTGAGATAAAAAAAATTATTAAAATAAATATGATAATGGTAATAAATAGGAAACTTGCTCTTGATAACTGTACTATAATATAACAATTTTTATATAAAAATTAACTACACTGTAAAATTTATTTAAAGTTATAATTCATATTTATACGTCAAACGTATATCATTCATATAATGTTATGTCAAATAATTGTATCAAGCATAAAGATAATAATGTAAAAATTATTTATGTAAATTGATAAACCATATTAAAATCGATCGATTTTAGGATGTAAAGTAGAAAGTTCTTAAACGTTAATTTTGTACTTATTATTGAAACAAATTGTTAAATAAACCTTACCTAACCATTTTTATAATACCCATTTTTTTTCTTAAGAAAAAAAAAAACATTTATTCTGACGACGTTGCAAGATCTGAGGCACAGGCGCGTTTTACTATTTAGCCGTTATATTGTATCTATATAATATAGTATACGGTTACTATTTTTCCGTCACTTTTTCTTCGCTTTTTTCTCTATAACTAACTCGAGACCTCGATCATTAAATTCTATTTTAAGCTCGGAAAATGTATACAAGTCGAGGAGGATAGTTTTTTTTTTTTTTTTTGGAGTTGGCATAGTTTTGTTTAAATATTATACCTACATTGTTTTAAACACGATGAAAAATATTGTAAAATGTGTGACGTCTGGTATATCGTCACGTTGGAGAAAAATCATAAATTATACTTAAGCAATTATAATGCTATTATTATAATAACGTAATGTCAAACACGGTAAGGGACATTTTTTCTATTACATACATTTCATCTTTAGAAATCGTCAAACCCAAAAGGATATCAAAATTTTAACCTTGTCTAGCTCTGGTTAATGTACTATCAATACTCTGTCCGTCTGTCCAGGGGGAGGGGGTAATAGTAATAATATTTACTACATGTGCATTGTGCTATAATTTATATAATTTTCAGAATTTTTAAAGGTTTTTAGATCATAATATTTTTGAATATTTGATATTTTTTAATCACTCAAAGATATATTATAGCGTTACAAATATTTGTTATACGAATGAATCTTCTATTTTTTTTTTTATTTTTTATTATTTAGTAGATATTATTTTTGAAAATGTTGATGTATTCAATTAAAAATTTAAACGATTAATTTCTATTGAATTGTATATAAAAAGAATAATAGTTGTCTTTAAGGATAGTTTTATAAATGTATAAAATACATTTAATATTGTACTAGTATTAATTATTAGATACAAATAATTTAATTAAATTATTAAATGTTGATAAATTACTATAATTTTAAAACCATTATAGACTTTATATCTTTAAAATATATTATATTTAGTCCACTGAGTAAAATACATAACTCAAGAAATACTTGTTTGAATTTTATTCTTTATACTTGATAATAATAATATAAAATAATAATAATAATAAAAATTGTTTATTAATTTATAGTAAAACAAGTGATCATTATTTAAAATATGAAGTTGATATCATCATAGAACTTTTCTTATTAGTAAAATTATATAAATAATTGAAAATATGTTCATTAAGGATATTAAAAAAAAAAAATTAAAAGTCAACATTTAAATAAATTCATTATTAATAGAAAACAAAGAGACGAGTATGCTTGATAAATCATCCTGTATAAATGATTTAAACAAAGAGTTTTATCATTTAACAATGTTTTTTTTACCGAACCGTAGATAATATTTTTTCGATCGCCAGATGAAAACGTTTAAAATAAACAATACGGTGAATTTCCATTAAACTACCATTGCAGTTGGTTTTTTTTGTAATCCTAATATTCAGAATATTTTTTCACGTTTATAAAATTAAATCTTTCACCCGTGGTTTTCATTTTAACTGCTCGAGTTCCATCTCTCTTAATTGTAATGTGTTGTAACCATTTCTTTGGTTCTCAATTTCGATGTCTAAAATAATGCCTATTGTAGTATTGTATCATATTCATTTATTTCGTTTGTTTCATGCAGTTGTTTTTGTTTTCTTAATTGAATAAAATAACCAAATTTACTAAGAACAATACAACCTAATATAGCTATCTGAACCATGATAAATTCGATGAAAATCAATAATTATAAATTTAGATGTTTTATAACTGAATGAAAAGAATCCTCTTCCGTTTCATGTGAATAAGTATTTTACAAATAACTGGGTCGGGTTTTGACTCAATTTATATATTTTTCAATCATGTTACTAATACGCGCACAATTGTATATACTTATAATTTAGAAATAGTATACATATTACATAGAAACTATTCTATATTATATAAATTTAAGTTACCATAAACATAATCTTTATAATATTACAAAGTAGGTATTATTATTTTTAATTATATACCAATCAACTAAATTAAATATAATAACCGAGAACTTTTGATTATTAACCACATAGACCAAACAGCCATAACGAGATAAATTTTGTCTTAGAGCATTTTATTATAAACCTATTATCATTACTTAATTTAGCATCATGTACAAAATAATATTACAATTACCTATTATGAAAATAGAGACTTCAAATTTTAACAGGAAATTTTTGAAAAATCATTGGAAATTATGATAATATTATGTTACTTACGATGGTTTTAATATTTAGTTTAGTTATGCAGTAGAGTTATATTTGTTTTAAAATAAATTTTTTCATACTAAGATAAGTATTTTTCATGAATTATGATTTAAAATTATTCAATAACTGAATTTAAAGTCTTACTGGTATGTCAGTAAACGAGTTCTACTTAGAATATTCTTTTGATTTTTATTATACATTATTGCTTTCAAATTTAATATAACTACATAGTTCAGACACACTTGCGCTAGGTTTATACTGAAAAATAACGATACAAATAATCTATATGTATACGAAAAATTTTGTTTTTTTTTTTATGCGCTGAATATATTTCAAGATATTTTCGTATTATCAATTTTATAAATCATATTATTCTAGCTAACAACAATAGCAAAAAAAAAAAAATAAATAAAATTACACCAGTTTGACCTCAATAAAATGGAACTATTTTTACAATTTTGTATGTATGTATTATTATTTTTCACGAGCACACCATGAGATCTCTATACTCAAGTGATACTCGAATATGTTTACACTATTTATAACATCTAAAGGTACCTTCGTTATTTGTACATAAACAAAATAAATAAAGTTTCAGTATATTTGACCTTATAATTTTTAACACTAAAAATTTCAAGTCTTTACATTTATCAAACTGTTAACATTTTTTTTGTTTTATGTGATCACATAACGCAAAACACAGAATCAAGAGTATATTTTTATGTATTCTATGCTTTTACATACGCCTCTTATATACGGACGTTCTGTGATTTTACAGTTCTTACAAATGTTTACACTTTCGTAGTAATTTGTACGAAGAATTTGTCATTTTAGTCTTATTGAGTTTATTAATTAGTCTTTTCTTACATTATCGAGTACATATCAAAAACCTAATTCAAATTCAGAGTCAATATTGAATAAAAGAATTGTCATGTATCGAATTTTTTAGTTTTTAATTCTATAAAATAACGCAATAGTTTTTATCTAAAATTGTTATTTATCAACAATAAAATTTCGATAACCATTTGGTATTTTCGCACAAATTTTCTTCATGATCAGGAATAGGTTTGCGTTCAATAATTACTACAACAAAAATATAATACGTCATTAATTGCATAGGTAAATTTACGTAAATTTTTTTTTAGTTGATTTACCATGAAAAATCTACGTAAATTCTGTAAATTTGGTAAATTTTGATAATTTTTGTATGTCACCATCTTTAGTAACTCTTTACTTCCACTTTTTCATGGAATTATAATTATTATAACATTTATTTTCAACTTCTATAAAATACTTCTTTTTAATTTCTTGCGGCTTTATTTTAATTTTTTTAATGACACAAATATTAAGCAAATGTAAAATTAATAAGTTTTAAATAATTAAAGTTGATAATAGTATCTACAGCCATAAATCATGATACTATCATAGTCCATAGATCGCGATGTCAATAAAATCAAATTTATTAATAGCACAATATTGTAAATAAATATTATAATATAATAATATTATGTCTATAGCCGTCCTAGTTGTGGGCATGTTGAACGTTTGACGTTTTGAGTTATATATTATGAATTATAAACTATTTCATTCCATTAATATAATAAGAATATTCACCTCGTTAAGACGTTTAATTTAAGGTAACACATGCTAATTTTTTCGATAAAATGATATTTCCCTGTAAAAAAATAATTTGTAAATTTACGCAGTAAACATTTACCAAACTTACATCTCTAGTAATTTTACACAAATTAAAATACTATTTAATTTTATGATTTACCAAGGTGCATATTATGTTTTTTAATGAATAAGCAGAAATAAAAAAAATGCATCTTCATTAAGTATCATGGCATATTAAAATTTTATCACTTTCTAAAGCCATGGTTTTCAGGTTCTCAACCGGTGTATCACCGAGTAAGTCTAAATGTGTCATGTGAAAATACAAAAAAAGGTTGAGAACCATTGTTCTAAAGTATTAAAATCTCTCACAGATGCATACCACCAATATTGAATATCATTGTGCTTTGGGAGGAGAAACATGTTCACTACGCTGTCCTATGTAATGGAGATGCAATTTTTTACGTTTGCCTTTAATTGTTTATATTACCTCGAAATCAATTATACTGACGCGCGCTGTTGTCTTGAAGAGCATTTATTTTATATTTTTTGAACTTCTCCGCACGTACACACACTGAACCTATCATCATCGTGTTAGCATAAATGCGCACGACAATTGAAATTCAATACGTTTATGCGGTTTAGGTATATAGCAATGGGTGAATAGTATACATTTACGTATATTTTTCACCAACGATGTTTCAAAGTTGGTATTTTAGAATGAGCGCACAATATACGTATATATAAATATATATTATATTGTAAATAGGTAGGAATAAAAAAATACGTCGGAGTACATATTTCACTTTTCGATAGGTTGTTTTTTCTACAGCGATGAAAAATATTATACAGCGACAAAGAAATATATGGGACGTCATTATGGCATGGCGGGAGGAATGGAGGTTGGCGACAACACCTACTTATATCTCATATATCGGGACATGATTTATTTACCACCCTTCACCGTGACGGTGTGATGTGCGTAAGGTGTTTATCGACTAAAGGTATGGTCTTAAGCATACAATGTCACCGGTTGCACTAGAGAATTTAAAAACAAAACAATAATAATAACAGCCTGTCGGCTGATTAATTGTGTATTTTAACACAGGTTTTAGCTCTATTGACAGTTTGACGTACCCACGCAAATGTTCACATCATTTTTTTTTGTCGAGTTCTGGTCGTTCATTTCACATATTGCTTGAATGTATGTCCAAAAGTTTTATTTTTTCCGTGTATTCTATACTTGTATTTTATTAATAGTTGTAAAATATTGTTAATTTTATTATAATACATATAATGTTTGTTGTATTTATTATTTTTTGGACAATATAATAACAAAGTTTTATATTTTTATTTTTTTTTTTTTAAATACAGTGTGTGTTTCATTTTATTATTTCATGACGTATTCAAAGAATGAATATTTTTATTTTTAATTATGGAATGTTTTAAAATTCCCTAATTTGATAAAACTAAAAATAATAATCTGAATGTTAGTAAAATATTTTATTTTTCTTTATTTATATATATATATTAATTTAATATTTATTGTTTAGTATATTCAGTGAAATGTGTTTTTTTTATCCTCATAATATTTACTTTTATAGACGACCGTGTACTATACGTATACTGTATATATAGACATTTTTTAAAATAAAAAATGTATATTTTATTTAGAATTTTTAGTGTATTGCATATGTTATTGTGTTTTAAACCCGAAACCCATATTGCAGCTAATTTTTCTTCTATATAAAAACATTAAATTGAATTGCTAATATAAGACATATCATATTAACATTAAATCTGTAGTAGCATAGTAGCTATCATACCCGCTGTGTGCATGTTTAAGCCATGATAATGGAATAAATGAAAAAATATCTAAACAAAACCGGACGCATATTGTAATCGAACGACATTGGCATATTTTGCGCAACCGAGAACACGTAGACGGTGTATGAATTGTGTATAAAAGCACGAACAAAAGTAATCAATATTTAGCAAAGTTGACGAGTCTTTGTGTACAGACTGTTCAAAGGGACGTAATCATCTGACACAAACAAATACGACCGTGTCGGGGAAAAATAGGTGGGAAACAAGAAGAATATTATTTTAGGAGGCAGGAGAAACGCCAGATTGTAAGGCCGTATAAAAAGAATAGTTAGAGCCGTTAAAGGAATCCTGTAAAAAGCGTTATGCACCGTCTGGTAAGAAATACTGCAGATAAACAACACAGTGAAATTGACATAATTATTGTAGTGTTTTGAAAGCGTAGTTTATAAATATAGTAATCGTATTAAATTTTAACTTTGCACATTTAATTAAACCGTTGAATTTCACAGATCCCAGATAACAATTACCTGGTTATAATAACAGTTCGAGATGAAATTGTTGCGAAAAAAAATTACGCACTCGTATTTACAGCGAATGGCGAATAGCTACAATAATTAATTACTGCGGTGTGTATTAGGCGTATATACGTATTACGAGATATATGTACAGTCGATCAAGGGAGAAACTCAAATTTTTTCTATTAGATTTAATTGAATACTTAACCACTTTTTTTTTTCTTTGTTGTTTTATTAAATATGATAGTATTGACAAAGACACTACAGACATAATATAGTCATACTATTTCAACTTATAATATTGTATTTAAAATTATTACCTAATGATGCGTGTTTTGTCATCGATATTCGACAAATATCTTACACGCATAGTTTATAAGATCTTGTACGATGTAATGATATTGTTGTTAAGTTATTAATTATGTTATGATAGATTACGACTAGTATTGAGACGAAATGGGCATTAATGACGGTCTATTTGTAATATTACATACTAAAATATTTTGAGATAAACTAGGTTGAAAATTCAATCGAATAACGGAATAAAAATATTTATATTTCGAGTTACTCAAAACGTCTATAAAAACCCAAACCAATGCTCAAATTGTTTTTAAAAATTGAATCTCAGTTTGTATATCAATATTAAAAATTATATTCAGTGAAGGTTTCAAATTTCTAGTGTACGACCTAAAAAATATGATAAAAAATTAAATCAATTTTATAAAAAAAATAGACATAATTATAGCTGGAACGTTTTTCTGTGGTTTTATTCTACGTGTTAAACTATTTAAACGCGAGGGTATAAAAAAAAATCAACTTTTCTCAAATGCGCAATCTAAATAAAACGGTCCACCAAAAAAACACGGTAACAAGCGATCGGGTTACTTACCCTAGCCAAAAAAAAAAAAATGCCTGTAGGTATAAAAAAATGTTTATAAAAAAAAGGAAACCGTATAAAAGTTAATATTATACATTCCTCGTTCAGATCCTCGCGTGTCTCTCGCCACCTCGTCCTTCTAACATTTTACACCGTGCCGGATGATAATTACAAGTTGCCACTTTGTTCTTCCTACCTCTTTCCACCACAACGCGTGTGAATAATCCTCGAGATGCTATACGAGAGCTGACGGAAGCTGTGCTACCTTTTCGCGGCGCAATCGCTGTTTCAATCAATACAGAGCAGAGATTCGTACATGATATCTCGCGAACCGTACAAAACTTTCTACCGTATACCTTCTTCTTGTCAGACATTGGTTCAATTAAAAATATGAACTAGTTTAAAACTGTACTATTGAATCATGTTCGTTTTATTCAAACAAACTTTTTTCGTTCGAATTTATTAGTAAATTAATTAACTAATTAACCTACATAGATAAGTTGTTATATGTATATATATATTCATTTTTTTTTTAAATTAACCATAGCTTTTAGAGATTGCCTCAATTGATTAATATCGGATTATGTATAAGTATAGAGCGTACGAGTTTTCATGTATGCCTGAAATATATTAATAAAAAAATTATTAATTTTAAAATAATATTCTGATCAAACGATAAAAAAAATAAAATACTATAGTGTAAAAATATTGAACTATTTTAATTATTAAAAAAACAACATTAAAATATACATTTTTTTCTTGTCTTTTTATTTATTCTTAATCAAAAATTCGCTATATTGGGTATTGCGTAGAAAAAATATTATATTCTTTACAATATTATCTAAAATTAATAATCAACAGCTCAACGGCTGATATCGAAAATAGCTATCAAATAAACGCTTTAACGAAATATGTATAGAATATTATTATTAATATTATTTTGATGTCGTAATGGGATATAGAATATTATTATATATTATAATAATTGACCACTATATGCCCTAATTTTCGTTATGAATACATACATTAGGTTTTTATTTATTGTGATATATGAATTAATAAATATTTTAGTTGGTCTTTGATGAAGTAATTTAATAGTTAAAATTCAATATATATATTATAATCAGTATCATATTAATTTCAATAAAACAAATTATTCTTGCGCTTTCTGTCACATGCTGTTTTTAAACTTTCACATAAAATGCACACTTTGAAGCAGTAAATACGAATAGAAAAAAAACACACAATATTGTTGGAAACAATGTCAGTCTGCACATACTGTACACGTGGGTCATATGGTTATTGGCAATGTGTTGTTCTAGCAATATATTAAAAGATAATATTATCTTTTGATACATTTTCAATATAAAATTTCCAGATATCAAACTCGTGTTGTTTAATCTCAGAGGAAAATACCCCGGCGCCTGCCAGGTATACGGGACAGCGATTTTAAGAATTTAGAGCGATATTGTTTTTCTTAACCTGTGGCTGTAACTCTGTAAGCGACATTTTTCGTCGCAGAGGTTTTGCTCTGCACAAACTGTAGACAAATTTAAAAACTTTTCATCTGAAATATCGATTGGTTACAAAACTAATAATAAAATAAGGTGCGACATAAAAGTTTTCATAATCTGGTTTGTTTATGGTTGAATATTTGAATGAACCATAAATTATGACCATGATATTTTTATATTATCCAATTAGACTAAAACGATTTGGTAAGATTAAAATATTTTAAATGACCCGGGATTATTGTAAATTTTAAACCGTTATTTTCGTCTCATATTTTTAGTGCTATATAAATTACAAATAGAGTTCAAAAACTTTATCGATTGAAACATAATACTATACGATGAGGTTTTTTATATATTTTGAAAATATTATATTACTACCCAATACAAATTGTATAATGTACAGTGAAAATACTTAAAAAGTTTCAAATCACACGCAACGCCATTAGAAAATCAATTGTATTAAGATTCATAATTTTAATTAATTAACAAAAAAGTAATTTATTATTTTTTTTTTTTTAAAAAAAAAAACCTCAAACGTATAGTATAGGAAACTAAATAAATGTGGCGTGGTTCTGATATTTTAGGTATTTTGATTTGCGAGTAAACTTTTGACATGCCAACTTGGCAAAAGTCTATATTAATTATATGTAAGTTATTTAAACGTCTTATTCACCGTTCCTGGTACGGCGTTCATGATATAAATTAACGCAAATTACATATTTTTCATATACTTTATATGATTTGTAAGATGACATTTCAGAAAAATGTTTTGAATTCTAAATAAATAATATTTTTATGCTTTTTATGCAAACGTGAGATGATTATTTACGTATTTTTCTTGTCTTAATCATAGTATAACATGAACACTTAAAAAAATCTTTTCAAATATTTGTTATTTCAGAGCCAATGAATTTCATTTCATCTGATTTTTTTATAATGATATTCTCTGGTATTTGTGTCATTAACTCATGTGCATTCCATTAAAATTAATATATTACCTATATAAAGTATAATAATATGATAATAGTTTAATACTTTAATATAGAATAGCAATAGTTACTGAAGTACGGCCGGCCACTGCGTAGGCGTATAAAATACGCGTAAATAAAATACGTTATCCACGTGACCACAAACTCGGTAAGCGTTCTAGTGCAATTTTTCATCGAGCCGTCGAATAATCTCGGTACGTTGCTCACGCAGTTTCGGACAAAATAAATATTGGTCTCGGGACGTTTTAGCGCCACTATGGTGTCGGACACGTCGACCACAAAAACGATCACCAAAGATACACAGGTATTATACGATATATATTATACAATATCGTCTATGATTTATAACACCTGACAGCCAGGTAAAGTGCAAATCCTAAAATTCGCATCGATACAATGATAACAATAACAATAATCATAATTTGATATAACACGTCAGTAACAGCACCGGTGTCGGGCTCGTGAGTATTTCGCGTGTCATAAACCCCAGGCATATATATTATTATAGTTGTGGTGTATCCAATTTCTTAGGGCGAAATTCCAGGTTAAGCTATACACATTTGATATGTTTGTATGTATTTACATGTGTGTGTGTATGCGTTGTATGAGTGTATGACATTATTATATAGCTTAGAATTCACTCCACACTGAAATTCTTCGTATTGCCCGACAACAAGGAGAAATGCCGTTTCTCTTTCTCCTTCTCTCTCTCTCTCTCTCTCCATTTCTACTTCTATCCTTCTACGTAGATATACATAACTCACCTTATAATAATAATGGAATAGTGGTTTGATGAACCGACATGAGTACGTAATAATGTTATGGCACGATCGAAAATACTTCGGTGGAAACACAAACTGCTACGGTTCGACTCGATGGCTATCCAGAAAAATTCGTTTAAAATCTACTACTAATATTATTATTATTATTATTATTATTATTATTATTATTATTATTATTAT